>NC_052153.1:73322696-73625585 GCF_902713615.1 Scyliorhinus canicula
CTTCTTTGTTGATTGCCTCTTGCGGGGGAGCAAGGATCAACTTTCAACTGGAATGTCTTTCCAGCAGCAGCTGTACACCATCTAAATGATGGGAAGGTCCAATTACTGTAGAACTCAGCTGTGTGTCACACTCACTGTTTAAAAAAAGGAGCTGATGCTCTTGAATTTTGTCTACTTGCATTCTTGTGAATCACCTTGGAACATTTCTCTCCACTGAGGGTGATATTTAGACACAATATGTTGTTTATGCTGCTTTTCTACAATCGAGTAAATATTGGGCGCAATCCTATGGCCACTCTGTGCCGGAAAAGCACCTCTCCGCGGTGCAGTATGTCTGTTGAATGTCGGGAGACCCCGCTCCTGGGATCTACCCAGCTTGCAATGTCTCGTGAGATTCAACGCAATCTTGCAAGACATTGCCAGGTGAATCCTGCCCACAATGGCAAATCTGCATATTAGAGCAAGGCAGTAAGCCTGAACTAAGTTTGCGATGCAACCGGCCCGCTCCCGTAGGCGAAATCTGGATTTCGCTGTAGCGTGGTGAGAAACCAATTATCAGCACTTTAGCCCTATTTACATACAATTAACGAGAGCCACCCCATATCCAACAGCCTTCTGTCATTCAGCGGCCTCCCCAGCAAGTGGTCATGCTGCCGCCGATTAGTACTCCTTTTGAAAAATGTGAATTTGGTGGAAGGGCTTCTGTGGGGATTCGAGGAGGTGAGTAGTCATCTTTTCTCACAGGCAAAGAGCCCGGGGGTGCCTCTGTGCTTGTTGGGGGACCCTCGGTTGGCGGGGGGGGAACCCTCCGCAGGGGTGCGTCGCTGCGGGGGTCAACCGCTCGCGGCATCACCATGCCGACCGCTGCATCATGTGCACCCATTCCTGGGGCAACCTGTGTCCCTGCCTGTCTGCCCCACCGACCACCCATAATCCCCACCGACTGCCAAGGCCTCTGGCCATGCGGCTGAAGATTATTGCTAATAGGGAATCGGCAATCAGGTTAAGCGAGCACCTCATACATCCTAAATGGATTCGCGTGGGTAGCCGGGCGACGTAACATGTGAGAGTCATTGCCTAGCATCCCAATCACACCTTGATGCCTGGATACTGTGCTTCTATACTGCAGGAGACAATACTACACACATTAGCCAATATCCGAACACCCAGGGTATGGGACAGAGTTCCGTGGACATGTCCACATCTGGAGGGTGGGTGGGTGCCATGGGGAGGGGGAGATGCCTGGAGAGATGGGCCGCGGGTTCAGTCATCTAATGATGACCATGAAACCTTTGTCGATTGTCGTAAAAACCTATCTGATTCACTAATGTCCTTCAGGGAAGGAAATCTGCCATCCATACCTGGCCTGGCCTACATGTGACTCCAGACCCACAGCAATATGGTTCACTCTTAACTGCCCCCTCAAGGGCAATTAGGGATGGGCACTAAATGCTGGCCCAGCCAGCCTTGCTCATGTCCCACGTTCCATGAACACATTTTTTAAAAAATGGTCAGCCCACATTGAGGAAGAAAGTGACAGAGGCATCATACTGGTTGTGGACAAGAGTGTTTAATGTTGCATACAAGTCCCCACTATCCCAATTGTGTATCCCCCAAACCCCCCACCCCCTCCTCCCAGTGCCCTCAGTGATCCTCAACATGTTTGGCCTTTCTAGCTCTACCACTACTACGTCTAGGTATCTCCCCAGAATGCACATCAGAGGTGGAGGCAGCCAACTGCTTACCTCATCCCACAGCCTTCAATGCCCCTAGCCTGTCCTCCTGGTCACACTCACCGAGCTTACAGCTGCCGCCACATCACCCCAGCAGCATTGGCTGCCTGAAGGCTCACCCTCCAGGACCCTCAGGAAGACAGGGTATCGCTCCTGGCCTCCACTGCATCTAGGAGTCTCCCCAGATCTGCATCCCCAAATCTTGGGGCCAGTCTCATGGGCGTCGTTGTTGCGAGCTTGCTGGGGTTGGCTGAGCAAGTGCAGCCTAAGTGCTGCTCGACCCTGTTCGCGGGGGGCTGGTGAGCGTGGTCTCGGCGAATTGGCTGGTGAGCCGACATTTGCGGCGAGAAGCCAGTGAGGCCTCATTAAGTGGACCAATTAATGTTGAATAGCATTGCTGGCTTTGCTGGGCTGAGCGCTGGGAAACTCGGGGCAATTCTCGCTTGCTACCACACTTGGAAATCTTTCCGGAGAATCACGCCCTATATCTGTAATCTCGTACAATACCACTCTGAGATCGCTGTGCTCCTTGAATTTTCACCTCTTGTCCATCACCTATATTAATTTCTCCATCATGGGTGGCTGGGTAAGATTTGGTATTCTGCCTCTCCTGGTTGTTCTTCTCCTTTAACTCTCTGCTAAAAACCTACCCCTTTAGCCAAGCTTTTGGTCACCTGTCCAAATATCCCCTGTTGTGGCACAGAGTCAAACGTGGCCTGATCATCCCTCATGTGAAGCACCCTGGAATTTTTTTAAGTTAAAAGTGTCATATAATGCAAGTTGCTGTTGCAAGGTACAAGAGTCCCAGTATTTATAGTTATTATTTTCTGTGAGAATTGTCAGGGATAATGTGTGCCAGAGGGTACACTGCATCTGCTGGTAAGAGCAGTTGGTACTTGAACAGCTGGGTGATACCTCTCCTGTAATCCATGTGATTGGAGCTGCTGAATCCAAAAAACAACACCCAGTAGTGTGCGCAACTGCAACGAATACATTAAGGATAAAATAATTTTCTGCCTCACCCAGTTGCAAATGGAAATGGACAATTAAAGGACTAACAGCAAGAGGAGGTTCCATGATTATCTCCATGCCCAATGAGGGGAAACCCAGCACATCAGTGTAATGGGCATGGTTGAAGAAACTGCAACCATCTTCAGCCAGAAGTGTCAAGTGGATGATCCATCTTGGCCTACTCCGGCGGTCCCCAGCATCCCAGATGTCAAGTCTTCAGCCAATGATACCAAGAATTGGCTGGAGACACTGCAAAAGCTATGGGCCCTGTATACTCAAACAATAATACTCAAGATTTATGCTCCAGAACTAGCTTGCCACCACCAAACCTGTTTCAGTATAGCTGTAGCACTGGCATTAACTCAGCAATGTGGAAAATTGTCCGGGTATGCCTGTCCACAAAAGCAGGACAAATCTGATCCGGTCAATTACTGCCCCAGCAATCTACTCTTGATCATCTGTAAAGTGATGGAAGGGGTCATCAACAGCGCAATCAAGCCGCAGTTGCTTAGCAATAACCTGCTTATTAGTACAGTAAAAAGTCTTACAACACCAGGTTAAAGTCCAACAGGTTTGTTTCATATCACTAGCTTTCGGAGCACTGCTCCTTCCTCAGGCTTATTAGTGCTCAGTTTCACCAGGGTCACTCAGCTTCTCATCTAATTACAGCCTTCATTCAAACAGGAACAAAAGGGCTCGTGAGAGTGACTGTCCTTAACTTCAAGGCAACCTTTTATAGAGTGTGATATTAAGGAGCCCTAGCAAAATTGGAGTCAATGGGAATTGAGGAGGGGGGGGGGGGGGGGGACTCTCCACTGATTGGAGTCATACCGAGCTGTTGGAGGTTAATCATCTCAGTCCCAAGGCATTGCTGCAGAAGTTCCTCAAGGAAGCACCCTAGGCCCAACCATATTCCGCTGCTTCTTCAGCGACCTTCGCTCCACCACAAAGTCAAAAGTGTAGATGTTCAATTCATAGAATTTACAGTGCAGAAGGAGGCCATTTGGCTCATCGAGTCTGCACCGGCTCTTGGAAAGAGCACCCTACCCAACCGCACACCTCCATCCTATCCCCATATCCCAGTAACTCCACCCAACATTAAGGTCAATTTTGGACACTAAGAGCAATTTTGCCTGGCCAATCCACCTAACCTGCCCATCTTTGGACTGTGGGAGGAAACCGGAGCACCTGGAGGAAACTCACGCACACACGGGGAGAACATGCAGACTCCACACAGTGACCCAAGCCGGGAATCTAACCTGGGACCCTGGAGCTGTGAAGCAATTGTGTTAACCAGAATGCTACTGTGCTGCCCACCGTGCCATATAAAGGTGTCGAATTGAACACTGATTAATGCAACATTACCAGAGATGGGTTCATGCCAGTTTGTTTCTTTGCTCGGGAACAGTCTGGGGAGTAGTTGTGATTAACTCTCTTTTATCTAATATCAACAGCCACAGGTGGCCACTCGAGGAAACTTGAGTTGATTAATTAATCTAGAAGTTGGTCCAACAGCAGTTGATCTAGTTGGCAGGAGATAGGTAAGCTAGGAAAGTCCTGCTAGGCCATCATAATCAGTTTCCACAGTGTGCACTCTGGGCCCATGCTCATTAGGATGTGAGTTGAAATTATTCAATCATTTCACAAAAGAATTCACAAACAACAACAAACTTTTCATTTACTTGTTTTATGGAAAAGACGTATTGGTGTCTTAGCATCAATTTTCTTCATTTCTCTGGGATTCTTTTAGCGAGGGTTGATTCCTATGCATTTAAGGGTCAACATTGGACTGGATTTCCCTTTCAACATAGTAACTGGGATAGAAATTCCTCTCTTTCTAATTAACACATTTAACTTATCTTTTAACAAAGTCAACAAGCTGTTTTTTCCAAATGCGTAACTGACTTTAAAATAGCAATGGAAATTGACCTGAACACTAACGATTATTCTAAATGTCACACCATTATAAGTAACTTTGTGTGATTAATCTATGACTTCCTCATAAATTCAGAATATGCTTAAGTTTTGTATCGTGCAACCAATTCCCGTAAATCATGGTAGCATAGTGGTAGCACAATTGCTTCACAGCTCCAAGGTCCCAGGTTTGATTCCCGGCTTGGGCCGCTGTCTATGCGGAGTCTGCACGTTCTCCCCGTGTGTGCGTGGGTTTCCTCCGAGTGCTCCAGTTTCCTCCCACAGTCCAAAGATGTGCAGGTTAAGTGGACTGGCTGTGCTAAATTGCCCTTAGTGTCCAAAATTGCCCTTAGTGTTGGGTGGAGTTATTGGGTTACGGGGATGGGGTGGAGGTGTGGGTAGGGTGCTCTTTCCAAGAGCCGGTGCAGACTCGATGGGCTGAATGGCCTCCTTCTGCACTGTAAATTCTATGAAATCAAATCAGAGGGCAAAGGAGAAGCATTTCATTACACTTAAATCAGCAATGTCTTGAATAACTTGATTTAAAGCTGAGGTTGTGTAATGGTCCACTAGAAGTATGAAGAACATTCCCTGAACAAAATAATGTTTTACACTGTTTTATAAATGTAACTGAAGCAAGAGGAAAGGACTTACTTGTATGTCCAACATTCTCGCATCAATTCATACATTTCATCAGGACATCGGGTTGGAGCATCCAGTCGGCCACCCGATTCGACCATTTGTACAACTTCTTGGCCTTTCATTCCCTTTACAGACAAGTCAAAGACATACACAAGCTCTTAAATTACAAACAAACACATTGAACAACCAGATATTTGTTCCTGGTATTTAATCATAGGATGTGAAAGGCGACAGCAGGTCTGGTGCTCATGCTCTCCCTGCAACAGATGACTGTTTTATTAATTCCTAGTTTTGGGGGGAGAAAATCGATTGTGTAGCTGCAAGTACTACAGTGATGTCTCTGGCGATTCTCGGCGGTCGACCAGCCGAGTTCCCGCCAGCGTGGTTCACGTATGGTTCCACTCGGCGGGAGCTCAGCATCACGGCTGCGCCGGCCGTCCTCTCCGGGGGTGCCTCCACGATGGCCAGGCTCGCGATTGGGGGCCACCGATCGGCGGGTGCGCGCGATCTGGGGGGGGCTACCTTCTTCCGCACTGGCCCGCTGTGTGGCTTCGCCATGTTGCGCATCGCCGGCGCGGAAGCAGCCGCCGTACACTTGTGTGGACCCGCGGCCGGCAGTGCAGGGGCGCGTACGGCAGACGGAGCAGCACGGAGGACTCCAGCGCCCTGCTGGCCCCCTGTGGGCTACAGAATCGCTTACATCGGCGTAAGAATCCCGGCCAAGATATCTGAAAGTGCAGCAATTAAATGACTAGGGGACAGCCAGTATCCCTGGCAACAGGGTTCCACTGCCAATTAGGAACTTTATTCCATCTGAGCTGGAGATTAGGTTGGTGGGGATGCCAATAGATTTTTCTGCAAATGATCGGTCCCCTGCGCCCCACATTAGATTCCTCCTTTTGTGTCAGTTTTCACAACAGAGATCGGGAACAAAATACTGGCTGTATACGTGAACCTAAAAATAAGTCAGGCGAAGAACTTGGGCAAAAAATGGTAAAGGAATTAGGTAAATCACTAAAATCTGATAGTTTCAAGCCCAAAGTTAGTGAGGAAATTGCAGATGTATTATTCATAATTTTCCAACGTCCTCTAGATTCAGGAAAAGTGCCTTTGGATTGGAATACTGCAAATATCACTCTGTTTATTTACAAAGGGAGGTAGTGTGACACAGGAAACCAGTCAGTTTAACATCAGTTGTGGAGAGGTTATTGAAATCTAAAATATGAGCTGAACAAAGAAATTTGCGAAGGGGAGATAGATATCTAATAATCTAGTTGATTTTCCAGGAAGTCACTATCATGGTGGATAGGAGACTGTCCAAGGATGTATCTAAATGGACCACAAGGCATTTGATAAGGTTTCCGAGAAAATATTTGAAAAATTGAAAGTACATAGAATTGGAAACAACTTAGCTCTGTATCTTATTGCCCCACCAATTACCAGCTCATGTCACAGTGATAAAGATTAGGGGTAATAGGGCAGCTCTCTGATTTGGTGGGATGTGACAAGAAGCATTTCCTGGAGATTTAGAACATAGAACATAGAACAGTACAGCACAGAACAGGCCCTTCGGCCCTCGATGTTGTGCCGAGCAATGATCACCCTACTTAACCCGTATACCCGTAACCCAACAATCCCCCCATTAACCTTACACTACGGGCAATTTAGCGCGGCCAATCCACCTAACCCGCACATCTTTGGACTGTGGGAGGAAACCGGAGCACCCGGAGGAAACCCACGCACACACGGGGAGGACGTGCAGACTCCACACAGACAGTGACCCAGCCGGGAATCGAACCTGGGACCCTGGAGCTGTGAAGCATTGATGCTAACCACCATGCTACCGTGAGGCCCCAGCTTGAGCTTCAGCTTGACATCATATAAATAGGGTGTAATTATTCCATATTTCAGCAGAGTGGCACAGCGGGTGGGAAAAACGGCGTGAAACCCTCTGTCCTCAAAGGGGATAAAGAGGGTGGGTCCTACGACATCATGCTGAGGGGCGGGCCACATAGTTTGTAAGAGATGGGCCATTTTAAAGACCAGTTAAGAGTAAGTCACATTGCTGTGGGTCTGGAGTCACATGTAGGCAGGACCAGGTAGTATAGAAGATAGAACATACAGTGCAGAAGGAGGCCATTTGGCCCATCGAGTCTGCACTGACCCACTTAAGCCCTCACTTCCACCCTATCCCCGTAACCCAATAACCCCTCTTGACCTTTTTTTTTTGGTCACTAAGGGCAATTTATCCTGGCCAATCTACCTAACCTGCACGTCTTTGGACTGTGGGAGGAAACCAGAGCACCCGGAGGAAACCCACGCAGACATGGGCAGAACGTGCAGACTCTGCACAGACAGTGACCCAGTGGGGAATCGAACCTGGGGCCCTGGCGCTGTGAAGCCACAGTGCTATCCACTTGTGCTACCGTGCAGACCAGGAGGAAGGGAGGAAGAGAAAGAGAAAAAGAGAGTGTGAAAGAGAGAGCAAAAGAGAGAAGAGATTGAAAGAGGGTGAGAAATAGAGTGAGAGACAAAGTAAGACAGAAAGACAAAGAAAGATGAAGAAAAAGAAATAGAGAGCAAATGAAAAAGCGGAAAAGAGGTTGAGAAAGAAGAGTGTGAAAGAGAAAGCAAAAGAGGGTGAGAATTAGAAAAGAGTGAACAGGAAGGAGAGGGTGAGAACCACAGTGCGATCCACTTGTGCTACCGTGGTGCAAATATAGCAGATTTCTATTCCTGAAAGGCATTAGTGAACCAGGTGGGTTTTTGAACAACAACCGATGATAGCGGTCATGGTCACCATTACTGAGATTAGCTTTATATTCCACATTTTAAAATTAATTTTAAATTCTACCAGCTACAATAGGGAGGATTTGGACCCAAGTCCCAGAGCGTTCGCTTGGGGGTGGGATTCTCCCCCTCACCCCCCCCCCCCCCCCCCCCCCCCCCCGCGTCATTCCCGGTAGCAGGAGACAGTGCGTAGTTCGCTGGAGGGGGGATTCTCTGTTCCCGCCACCGTCAATGGAATTTTCCATTGAAATCACCCCAGGGTGCTGGGAAACCCACGGGTGAGCTACCGGCGGACCCAGAGAATCCTGCCGTCTGTGAATGGATGGAAAATTCCGGTCTGGAACTCTGGATTACTAGTCCAGGGACAATCCATTATACCAACATTGTCCCACACACTATTTCACGTGTGGGAGTAAGATGATATAGGTGTCTAAATCACTGAAATAGATTTCAGCCTTTTCTCTTTTTAACAAAATAGCCAACAGAATGTTGGATTATATCTCAATGGAGTTTGAATGCAAAGGAGAAGAAGGTGTGGGATCCTCCGTCTCCCCGCACCCGTTTTCTGGTGCCTGCCCCTGCAGGCAGCGGGACTCTCTGTCATGGCAGCCGGCCAATGGGGTTTCCCATTGTGGGCACCCCCACACCATCGGGAAATCTGTGGGCGCGAGTGCCCTGCCAGCGAATGGAGGATCCCGCCGATGGTGAATCCAGCCCCTGATGTTTCAGTTGTGTAGAGGCTTGGTCAGACTCCATCAGTGTTGGGTACCAAATCTCAGAAAGGGTACAGTGTAAATTCGCCAGAATGGTACCGGAGCTGAAAAGGTGAAATTATGAGGATATTGTGCATAAACTTGGTGGGTACTCCCTTGAGTTTAGAAAATTGAATGGTTACCTAATTGAGGTCCTTAAAGGAGGGTTCCATAGGGTAGGTACAGAGATAATAATTCCTCAGGTGGGGGAATCCAATAAAAGGGTGCATAATCTTCAAATTAGGCCAATTAGGAGTGAAGTCAGATGTATGTTTGCAGACACATAGTGGGAATCTTCAACTCTATACCCCAAAAGTTTGTGGATGCTGCATCAATTGAAATTCTCATCGAAACATATGATGCAAAAGTGAGTAAATAGAGTTGAGAAACAGGTTAGCTAAGATATATTTAAATAGTGAGGTAGACTTGTATTATAAAGCAATGCTTTATCTCAAAAATTATTTTGTTTTGAAAGTGACTTTATTTATTCATTGGGCCGAAACCACTGATTGAACTTTTAAAAACTGATGATCAGCAACCTAAAAAAATAGTTTCTAAGGTGACAGAACATTCGCATAGCTGTACCCTACAAATTTTAAGCCATTAAGCACAGAGTTAGGATGTTTAGAAGAACCCATCAAAGGCAATCACCGAGGACAGTGAATTACCAGAACATAGAACATTACAGCGCAGTACAGGCCCTTTGGCCCTCGATGTTGTGCCGACCTGTGAAACACCTCTAGAGCCCATCTACACTATTCCCTTATCGTCCATATGCCTATCCAATGGCCATTTGAATGCGTTTAGTGTTGGTGAGTCCACTACTGTTGCAGGCAGGGCATTCTACACCCTTACTACTCTCTGAGTAAAGAATCTACCTCTGACATCTGTCCTATATCTATATCCCCTCAATTTAAAGCTATGTCCCCTCGTGCTGGACAACACCATCTGAGGAAAAAGGCTCTCAATGTCCACCCTATCTAATCCTCTGATCATCTTGTATGCCTCAATTAAGTCACCTCTTAACCTTCTTCTCTCTAACGAAAACAGCCTCAAGTCCTTCAGCCTTTCCTCGTAAGATCTTCCCTCCATACCAAGCAACTTCCTTGTAAATCTCCTCTGTACCCTTTCCAATGCTTCCACATCCTTCCTATAATGCGGCGACCAGAACTGCACGCAATACTCCAAATGCGGCCGCACCAGAGTTCTGTACAACTGCAACATGACACATCTCTTGTCCCATTCACAAAACATCCAGGTAACAGCTCTGTATTCAATTAGGTGGGGGAAGAACCTTGGACAGAATCACTTTTGACAATGGAACCTGACTGAGAATGGAACTCGTCCAGCCTTGATCTCATTATGTCTAAACTATGGACCTGCAATAACTAACCATGACCATGTTTTGGTAACTGGTCAGTTGATGAGAGGAATCATGTGATGAGCCAACTGACACTCTTTTGTCTTGTAAGAATCTGCTTTACTCAGGCCATAGAACATAAGAACGGGATTGAGAAAAATATCTTTAAGTGAACACACTCTCTCTCCCTCCATCCATCCTGTAATTTGAGCCCTGCCTGTTTTTTTGACTATCCACGCATTGCAAGTAGTTTTTTAAAGAATCAACCCTGCAACTGCTACCTCCAGAAGAAAATATACAAATACGTTTTCAAATGCTCATGGATAAGGACAAGAGACTTTCTCGAGTGAGGGTGCTAAATTGAGAGGAAGCTAACTACAACTGAATTCGGCAGGAGCTGGAGAATGTGGAAAGGTAAAGTTGTATGGGATTCGGGGTGTGCTAGCTAGATGGATAAAGAACTGGTTTGACAACAGGACACAGAGTAACAGTGGAAGGGTGTTTTTCAGAATGGAGATCTGTAACTAGTGGTGTTCCACAGGAATCAGTGCTGGGAATACTGCTGTTTGTAATATATATAAGTGATCTGGAGGAAAATGTAGATGGTCTGGTCAGCAAGTTTTTAGATGACTCTAAGAAAGATGGAGTTGCAGATAGTGAAGAGGACTGTCAGGGAATAATGCAGAATATATATAGATTGGAGAGTTGTGCAGAGAAATGGCAGATGGAGTTCAACCTGGACAAATGCGAGGTGATGCATTTTGGAAGATCAAATTCCGGTGTGAATTATAGTAAATAGCAAAACCCTTAGGAGAATTGACATACAGAGGGATCTGGGCATTCACGTCCATAGTTCCATGAAAATGACAATGCAGATGGATGAGGTAGTCAAGAAGGTATACAACATGCTTGCCTTCATCAGCTGGGGCATTCAGTACAAGAGTTGGCAGGCCATGTTATAGTCATATAAAACTTTAGTTAGGCCACATTTGGAATATTGCGTGCAGTTCTGGTTGCCATACTACCAGAGGAATGTGGATGCTTTGGAAAGAGTGCAAAGAAGGTTTACTAGGATATTGTCTGGTCTGGAGGGTTATAGCTATGAGGAAAGGTTGATAAGACAGAGGCTGAGGGGAGACCTGATTGAGGTCTACAAAATTACGAGAGGTACAGACAGAATGGATAGTCAGAAGCTTTTTCCCAGGGTGGAAGACTCAATTACAAGGAGGCACAGGTTCAAGTTGAAAGGTTTTCATGCAGAGGGTGGTGGGTGCCTGGAATGCGTGGCCAATGGAGGTAGTGAGGCAGGCACGATAGCAATGTTTAAGATGTTTTCTTGACAGACACATGAACAGGTGGGGAATGGAGGGATACAGATTGTTTGGGCAATAAGTAGTAGGTCTAAATAAATAATCTGGATTGGGGCAGGTTTTATGGGCTGAAAGGGCCTGTTGCTGTGCTGTAATGTTCTTTGTTCTTGTTCTTTGAAAGGCTAAAGAATAATTCAATTTATTACATTATTTTTTAATAAATGGCAACATTAATTTTAATAATATGACAAGCCAGTATTCTATGAACTTTGATTTCCAGGACAACACTGCAGTTGGTGGAGGTGTGCACCGGCATAATAGAAGCAATATTACTTAATTGTAATAGAGGGAAAGGAAACTTACTTTGTATGGCTTCATACCATAGGAAAACGCTTCCCACATCATCACACCAAAGCTCCAGACATCACTTTTGCTGGAAAACTTGAAGAAGTTGATAGATTCTGGTGCATACCACTTTATTGGCCATTTACCTGTACTTTTGGCCTATAATGAATTTAAAAGACAAAAAACAACCTTATTGATTCTGTAGCATTTAGTATCCCTCCCAAAATAAAATGCAGTGTCATAATAGTCACTTATTTTTCTACGCTGTACTTTAGCATCAACATTGATTTTGCTAATTATTTTGAATGTGATGTACTTAACACTGCCGTTGTTTAACCTTGAAAAATAAGATGGCAGCAGTGAGTGATCAGAAACCCGGCTGATCAGGAGTATAGAATAAGATTATCATTCGCCCACACGAGGCATGTTCATGTTCGTGAATGGAACATGTTCTATTCAGATGAATTTTTAATCCAATGTGTCTTCACCAGAAACTTAAGAATGGGTTCACCTTCGCTACTGGACTAAGGCAAGTATTTTCATTTCTTTTATTAGATATTCCCTGTGGTCTTTCTCAATTTCCCATTCCAGTCCATTTTCATACTCTGGACTGGGTTGCACATGAAATCAAAAACATAAGCACTCACGGGTCCTACAGGCCTATCTCGCTTCTGAACGTGGATGCCAAGTTGCTGGCAAAGATCCTGGCAGCTAGAATAGAGGATTGTGTGCCAGGGGTAATCCATGAGGACCAGACGGGGTTCGTGAAGGGGCGGCAGCTCAACACGAACGTGCGGAGATTGCTGAATGTAATTATGATGCCGGCAGTGGAGGGGGAGGCTGAGATAGTGGTAGCGCTGGACGCGGAGAAGGCATTCGATAGGGTGGAGTGGGAGTACCTGTGGGAGACGTTGGAACGGTTTGGGTTTGGGGAAGGGTTTATTAAGTAGGTGAAGTTGCTCTACTCGGCCCCGACGGCGAGTGTAGTGACAAACGGGAGGAGGTCGGAGTATTTCGGGCTCCACCGAGGGACCAGGCAGGGATGTCCCCTATCCCCCCTACTTTTCGCACTGGCGATTGAACCGTTGGCGATGGCACTGAGGGGTTCAGGGGGGTGGAGAGGACTGACTAGGGGAGGGGAGGAACATCGAGTATCGCTGTATGCGGATGATCTACTGCTGTACGTGGCAGACCCAGAAGGGGGAATGCCGGAGATAATGGAACTATTAGCAGAGTTTGGGGACTTTTCGGGGTACAAACTAAATTTGGGCAAAAGCGAGGTTTTTGTGATACACCCGGGGGACCAGGGAGAGGGTATTGGGAGACTCCCCTTCAAGCGAGCAGGAAAGAGCTTTAGGTACTTAGGGGTGCAGGTGGCAAGGAACTGGGGGAACCTCCACAAGTTGAACTTTTCCAGGCTGGTGGAACAGATGGAGGAGGAATTTAAGAGGTGGGACATGGTACCGTTGTCGCTGGCGGGGAGGATGCAGTCAATCAAAATGACGGTCCTCCCAAGGTTCTTGTTTTTATTTCAGTGCTTGCCCATCTTCCTCCCTAGGGCCTTCTTCAAAAAGGTGACGAGTAGCATCATGAGCTACGTGTGGGCGCATGGCACCCCAAGGGTGAGGAGGGTCTTTTTGGAGCGGAGTAGGGACAGTGG
This sequence comes from Scyliorhinus canicula, assembly GCF_902713615.1. Classification (NCBI taxonomy): domain Eukaryota; kingdom Metazoa; phylum Chordata; class Chondrichthyes; order Carcharhiniformes; family Scyliorhinidae; genus Scyliorhinus; species Scyliorhinus canicula. Next base: position 73,336,214 of record NC_052153.1, read on the forward strand.
AGGGCTGGCACTACCCAATCTCTCGGGGTACTACTGGGCGGCAAATGTGTCAATGGTGCGCAAGTGGATGATGGAAGGGGAGGGGGCAGCTTGGAAACGAATGGAGAGGGCGTCCTGTGGCAACACAAGCCTGGGGGCCCTAGTAACGGCACCATGGCCGCTCCCCCCACGAGGTACACCACGAGCCCGGTGGTGGCGGCCACCCTCAAGATATGGGGGCAGTGGAGGCGACACAGGGGGGAAATGGGAGGTCTGTTGGCGGCGCCAATAAGAGGGAACCATAGATTTATCCCGGGGAACATCGACGGGGGATTTCAGAGCTGGTACAGGGTGGGCATACGGCAGCTGAAGGACCTGTTTATAGAGGGGAGGTTTGCGAGCCTGGGAGGGCTGGAGGAGAAGTTTGAGCTCCCCCCGGGAAACATGTTCAGATATTTACAAGTGAAGGCATTTGCTAGGCGGCAGGTGGAGGGGTTTCCCCTGCTCCCCAGTAAGGGGGCGAGTGATAGGGTGCTCTCGGGAGTCTGGGTCGGAGGGGGGAAGATATCAGACATCTACAAGATAATGCAGGAGGCGGAAGAAGCATCAGGGGAGGAGCTGAAAGCCAAGTGGGAAGGGGAGCTGGGAGAGCAGATAGAAGACGGGACGTGGGCGGATGCACTGGAGAAGGTCAATTCTTCCTCCTCGTGTGCGAGGCTGAGCCTCATTCAATTTAAGGTGCTGCATAGAGCTCACATGACGGGGACAAGGATGAGCCGGTTCTTTGGGGGTGAGGACAGGTGTGTCAGATGTCTGGGAAGCCCAGCGAACCATGTGCATATGTTCTGGGCATGTCCGGTGCTGGAAGGGTTCTGGAAGGGAGTGGCAAGGACGGTGTCGAAGGTGGTGGGGTCCAGGGTCAAACCAGGATGGGGGCTTGCGATCTTTGGGGTCGGGGTAGAACCGGGGGTACAGGAGGCTAGGGAGGCTGGAATACTGGCCTTTGCGTCCCTAGTGGCTCGACGAAGGATATTAATTCAATGGAAGGACGCGAGGCCTCCAAGCGTTGAAACTTGGATTAACGATATGGTTAGCTATATTCAGCTAGAAAGGATCAAATTTGCCCTGAGAGGGTCGGTACAGGGATTCTCCAAGCGGTGGCAACCTTTCCTTGACTTTTTAGATCAGAGATAGACGTTCGGGGTCGTGGCAGCAGCAACCCGGGGGGGGGGGGGGGGGGGGGGGGAGGGGGGGGGGGGGGGCAGCAAGGGTCGTGGGGGGACATGCACGACTGTAACGCGGGCAAGTCTGCTCGCTGCTCATGTCTGAAACTGTAGGCTGCCTTGTTTGTTAAGTTGTTGCCTGGGGGGGGGGGGGGGGGAAGGAGGACTGGTGCGCGCGAGAGGGCGGGCGAGGGAGGGATATTTGCCTAGAGGGATTGTGTTGTAAATAATTTAAAAATTAGTAGGGGTAAATGTTTGTATGGAAAAACTCTTTCAATAAAAATTATTTTAAAAAAAACATAAGCACTCAAGGCAAAGCAGATACTAAATAGTGATTGCAGCTGAGCTGGGAAAGTTATTGAAGACATGGAATAAGTTCAGAGGAGACTTTTTGTAGATTGGTAGAGAAAAGCTAACAAATCAGATTCACAGAATTATTACAGTGCAAAAAGCAGAGGACTTTTAGAAAAGGGTACAAGATAGTGATCAAGCCAGTTGAAAGCTTTATACCAAAAATGGAGTTAGGGAGAAGTGGGGATAGGGGTGGTGGAGGGATACAAAAGAGGTTGAGCAGGAAGTAAATATTATGTACAATAGGATATAGGGCTTAAGCAAATTGCAAAGTGGGACATAACTGTGGAGAAGTTGCAAATATAACTCTAAACATTCAAATGTATATATATGGATTGGCATTTTATTTTTTAAAAGATGACCAATCCACGACAGAAGTACAAAATACTTTAGTTTGCAGAATATAAATGTTTTCTCCAAGAATTGGTAACCTTTTAAACCAGCCAGAATCTTATGTAAATTTCTTATGATGCCACACAGAGATTTCAGCTTAAAGTCAGTGAAATGAGTAGTCATCAATGATATTCAGAAATGACTGAAACCAGAAAAATACTTGCTTCCAACTTACTTTGTAGTAATTCTCCTCAGAGTTTATGGCCTTCGACAGGCCAAAGTCACTGATTTTAGCATAATGCTGAGTTACAAGGAGAACATTCCTTGCAGCCAAATCCCTGTGAACATAGTTCTTTTCTTCCAAGTACTTCATACCCATGGACACTTGATGTACTAATTCAACTATGTTGGTCATGCTAACATCTCTGAAAATGTAAGACATTTTTATTAAAATGTTGTTTGAGGAGAAGCTAAAACAAAATATCTTCCATCAAAGAATTGCATATATTACAAGGACTACAGCGTTCGGATCCTCACAGCAGATTTTCCTACTTGTGCACCTCAGATTTTGTACTTTTATTGCAAGTTTCTTGTTTTCCATTTTGTGGAGGCCAACAAGGGCAGGGGTGATATATTAGGGGAACATGGTGCAGAACCACATGCAGGCAACAGAGCTTTGGATGTGCTGATGTTTTATTAATGTTGGAAAGTATGATGTCAGACAGGAGAACGTGTTGAACAGGGAGGCGACAAAGGCAGGGATGAGGGGAGCCATATTATGGAGGTGGAATTTGGCTCAGTTTTTGGGGTGAGCTCTGAGTTGAGCAGGAGGTCAAGATTAAAAGCAGTCTTTTTCAGCCTGAAACATTGCTGAGATAGGCCATGGATTTGGCAGGGAGCAGTGCTTGTTGCGGGGCCCAAGGATGATTGCCTCAGCCTTCCAGCTATTCAGATGGAGGAAATTGTTGCTCATCCAAGACTGGGGACATGATCTAACCAAAAGATTTCTAAGTGTCATTTCAGGCGGGTTTGGCTGGGAGTTTCTCCCCAGCTCTGTCAGCGAATTCCCCACTGCTATCTCAACACACTTAGTCACCTTTTTGGGCCCTGGGGGTCTTTCGCACCTATCCAGCCCACTTTTCATCACCCCGTGTGGAGTTTGCACATTCTTCCAGTGTCTGCATGGGTCTCACCCCCACAACCCAAAAAGGATGTGCAGGGTCGGTGAATTGGCCATGCTAAATTGCCCCTTAATTAGAAAAAAAAAGAATTGGGTACTCTAATAAAAGTAATTATTTTAATCACTGAGGAGCTGAACTCGCTGCCCAGAATGGCTCCTCAAAGTTTGGGCCACCATTTTAAAAGGGTACCCTGATCTCACCCATCAGCAATGTCACCCCCACATATATGGGCATGACCCCCCAGATACATGGGCATGAGCCCCCCCGTCCTCATCCCAAGTGAGGACGCCCTGCTATGGGGTCACTGAGGCCATCCCCATTTTAGGCCTTCCCACAATCCCTTTCAGCCGCCCCCTCCCCCTCAGGGCCAAGACTGTAGTGATCCTTACATGGGTATGTACAGAAGGGGCTGATGGGTAATGGAAAGACCACCAGGGGGCAGCACTGGCGTGTATAAAGGTGGAACGCAGACAGCCCTCCCCCTCTTTGGCTGATGTGACTGAGGAGAACAGGAACAGAAATTTAGCTCAGGGCTGCTAGTGTGGTCAGGCCTATTTGCAGAGCATAACAAAGTTGTAACTATTTTACTAGTGCAGTTCTTTAAGTTGTATTGCTCAATAAACCTTCTATCAAACTTTTGGACGACTTAGAGCCTTCTTCCAGAGCGTCTACTGTAACTGAGTTGAGTAGCACAGATTACCATCTCTACAGGTAACAAAAGAATGACAATTTAAGATAAGGGTGGCTCATGTTGAGTTTGGTGAAACTCTATCACCCGCTGACCCACACATGTAGGTCCTCAATTTTTGGCACCAGATAACGATCCAGACGAGACGTTGAGTTGATGGTCATTTTATAATCTCCGCAGAGGCGGATGGAACCATTAGGTTTCATAACCAGTACGACCGGCGCAGCCCAATCTGCAAATTGCACAGGCAGATGATTCCCAACTGCTCCAAACAGTTCAGTTCTGCATCGACCTTTGGTTTCAAAGCTCAGGGAACGGGGCAGGCCCGTAAATAGTGGGTGCGATTCTCCGGACTCACGACGGTTCGGAGAATAGCGGGCGTCGGAAATTTTTACGGCGACGCTGTTCCGACGCCCTCCCGCTATTCTCCGAACCCCGCAAAATGTCGGAGTCGCCATTCCCGACAAACGCCTCCTTCCCGCCCCTGACACGACCAGAATCGCCACTGATAGCCCCCCCAGCTATTCACCGGCCCAGATGGGCCGAAGTCCCGACGTCATGGCGCCCTGTTTGCACGTCGTGAAACACACCTGCTTTTTAAATTCGTCAACCAGTCGGCCTGGCTGACGACAGCTTGGAGGAGGTCAGGGCACCACTCTGCGCACCGCTCAGCGCACCGCTCGAGTCTGGCCACAACGGGGAAGGCATCCCTGAGAACGGGAGGGGGTCCAGAGCGGGGGGAGTGGGGGCGACGGGGGAGGCAGTGGGGGCGACGGGGGAGGCAGTGGGGGAGACGGAGGGGGCAGTGGGGGAGACGGAGGGGGGCAGTGGGGGAGACGGAGGGGGCAGTGGGGGAGACGGAGGGGGCAGTGGGGGAGACGGAGGGGGCAGTGGGGGAGACGGAGGGGGCAGTGGGGGAGACGGAGGGGGCAGTGGGGGAGACGGAGGGGGCAGTGCGGGAGACGGAGGGGGCAGTGGGGGAGATGGAGGGGGCAGTGGGGGGCGACGGGGGAGGCAGTGGGGGAGACGGAGGGGGCAGTGGGGGAGACGGAGGGGGCAGTGGGGGAGACGGAGGGGGCAGTGGGGGAGACGGAGGGGGCAGTGGGGGAGACGGGGGAGGCAGTGGGGGAGACGGAGGGGGCAGTGGGGGAGACGGAGGGGCAGTGGGGGAGACGGAGGGGGCAGTGGGGGAGACGGAGGGGGCAGTGGGGGAGACGGAGGGGGCAGTGGGGGGCGACGGGGGAGGCAGTGGGGGGCGACGGGGAGGCAGTGGGGGGCGACGGGGGGGGGGGGTTAGGTAGAGCGTGAGCCGTCCAACCCCGGTTACAAAATGTCTGCCACCATGCCATGGCGTGCCGGTCACGAGGACACGGCCGCTGGTTGCCCTGTTGCTTACGGCCACAGGCCACTGACGCACCCGTGAGGAGGCCATAGTTTACTGGCCGTTGGATGCAGAAAGTGACCAGGGGTTAGGCTGCCCGCGTGTCAGCAGCGCGACCAGGCCACCGGGACACACTGGTATCCCATGGCAGGCGGCTGCCGAGGTGTCGACTAACCTCCGTCTAACATGTCCCGTTTCTCTGCCCCCCCCCCCCCCCCCCCCCCCCCACCCTTCTGTAGGTTAGCACGATGCATGCGAACAGAACGGCGATGTTCTGCGCAGTGGTTGGGGCCGCTCTACTGGATTTGGAGATGCAGCAGCATCCACACCCACAACCCGCAGTGGATGCAGGGCCAGCTGCAGCAGCAGAGGGAAGGGCCGAGGAGTTGCCAGTCGTCGAGCAGCATGGGGGGGGGGGGAGGAGGAGGAGGAGGAGGAGGAGGAGGAAGAGGAAGAGGAGAGAGTGAGGGTGCAGCCACGGCGCCAGAGGCGACGACCAAAGCCGAGGGTGTACCGTGTCCGGGTCTCTTTCCTAACAATGACGGACATCACCTGCAGGAGAAGACTCCGGCTGAGTAGGCAGACGGTGATACATATCTGCCAACTCCTGTCGCACCTCGCCCCACGTGGAACGGGGGGAGGACACGCGATCCCGGTTGCCATCAAGGTGACGGTCACTCTGAACTTCTATGCTACCGGCTCCTTCCAGTCTCCGAGCGGGGACGACTCTGGGATCTCCCAGTCATCGGTGCACAGGTGCATCCGGGATGTGACCGACGCCCTCTATGCCATCGCGGACCGCTACATCACCTTTCCCGAGGACCAAGCAAGTCAAGACTCACGAGCTCGTGGATTTGCCAGTGTGGCCGGGATACCGAGGGTTCAGGGGTCAATCGACTGTGTTCACGTCCCCATGCGCCCGCCTGCTGTGGACAAGGAAGTGTTCACAAACAGAAGGGGGACATACTCCATTAATGTCCAGGTGGTATGCGACCCCCACATGAGGATCATGAACGTCTGTGCAAGGTTCCCAGGGAGTGTGCATGACTCCTACATACTGGCGCAGTCGTTCATACCTGCGATGTTTGAGGGACGTCCCCCCCCGGCTGAGGGGCTGGTTGCTAGGCGACAGGGGTTATCCGCTGAGGTCTTGGCTGATGACGCCTATACGGAGGCCTCAGACCAATGCGGAAACACGATACAACGAGGCCCATGCAGCAACCAGGGGTGTGGTGGAGCGCTGCCTTGGCCTCTTGAAGATGAGATTCAGGTGCCTGGACCGCTCCGGAGGGGCCCTGCAGTACCAGGCCGACAGGGTCGCTCGCATTGTAGTGGTCTGCTGTGCGCTGCACAACATCGCGATGCAGAGGGTAGATGACCTGCTGCAGGAGGCGGAGGGAGAAGCTAGTGGCAGTGGTGCCAGCACAGAGGAGGAGGAGGAGGAGGAGGAGGAGGAGGAGGAGGAGGAGGCGAGGGAGGCGGAGGAGGAGGAGGAGGCTGGCGGAGTGGCGGGCGCAGAACGCAGACACGACCCAGGTGCTGGTGATGTCCAGGAGGCGGCACGACGGACCCGGCAAGGACGGCGGGCACGCGACGCCCTGGTGGCAGCACGGTTCACGCATCGCATGTGACGTCCCCGATGAACACCAAACCACCACCTGCATCGCTAGTCATGCAGAGGGTCACCACACAACTGCCACCACCACAACCCCCCCCCCCCCCCCTCTCAGTGTACACTGCTCCACTTCGACATCACGCTTATCACTGGGTCCAGACGGTATGGCACAATATTGATGGCTGTGTCAGTGGGTGTGATCAGTGCCATGTGGAATGATGACAGCCCGCTCTGCGAAGAGCTGTGAGCTCAGAATCGTTAGAGAGAGTCTGACCCATGGCAATAGCTGAACCATCCACCTTGGTGGCCACTGAGTTCGTCACTGACACTCCATCACGTGCCCGCGTGGGCTAGCTGTGGGAGGGGGTAGGGGCAGGGACTGCACACCCGGCACCGAGGTTTCACCACCCGTCAACCCCAGCGACACTCGGTCACCATCACGATTCCTGTGGCTGTGGAACAATCACACGGTATTACAAGTAAGGTGGAACAGTGCGTTTAATATTAACAATTATTTACAGGTGCCCTAGCCCCTACAACTAAACTGTGCCCTTCACCCGTGCCAACTTACTCAGTGTCTATCTTAGTTGCCTTACGGGCCCTACCACTACGTCTAAGTGACTCCCCAGATGATACAGCAGGAGTGGAGGAGGATTGCTGTGAATCGCCCCCCTCGACTCGTTTCTCCTTGGCTAAGCGTTTCCTGGGGCGACCCGGCCTTGATGGGCCAGGCTGCTCTGCGGGCGTCTCGGGTGACATTGTGCCACCCTGCTCTGCCTGCTGCCCACCCGATGCACCAGGGATGGGACGGGGGGAGGCCGAGAATTCCGGGACGTCCCGTGATGGCCTTAATGGGACGGACCCCGAAACCGCCTCCTCCCTCGGGGAGCCCGGTGGCCCCCGGGCCTCACTTTGGGACAGAGGTGCGAGCGGGGAGGTGCCCCGTCGCACCACCGACACCTGGCGCTGCCAGTCCTGGAGGCCTGCAACGGTATCCACCAGGATCCGAAGGTTTGCAGAGACGGAGTCCAGGGAGTTAGACATTCCCACCAGGGACTGTGCGACCTCAACCTGTGTGTGCACGACGCCATCCAGCACATGTGTCAGGCGGTTGATGGTCTCCGCGACCGACTGCTGGGACTGTGCTATCGACTGCTGGGACTGTGCTATCGACTGCTGGGACTGTGCCATGGCGTGCTGCGACTGGGCCATGACCTGCTGAGACTCGGCCATGGCCCGCAGGGTGCCGGCAATGTCGTTTTGGCTCTGGCACATTGCTGCCTTTGAGAGGGCAACCCTGTCCAGGGCCGAGGATGACGCGTGCGCATTAACCCCAACGTCTTGCATAACCTGATCCATTGCCTCCACCGCGGATGCCACCCGTGCGGTGTCGGACTGGGTCTCTGCCATGAGCGGCACCACTCCCTGCTCTTGGACGCGGTTCGACTCCTCTAACAGCGTCTGCAGAGTCTGGAAGGAAGCCCTCCTCCCGTCATTGTTTCCCTGGGTTTCCTGAGGCATCGGCTGTGCGGGTGGGTTGATAAACTCCAGGAACTCAGAAAACGTCTGGGAGCCAGCTGCATCCTGGGCCTGGTCTGGCCTCCGCGAGTCCGGGCCCTCTGTTGCTCCGACCTCCACCTGCTGTACCTGCTCAGCTGTGATGTGCCAACCAGACTGTGCCCCAGGAGACTCATCACTAAATAGGCCCGCCGGGGTGTGTGTCTCTGGGATGATGGATGTGGTGGGAGAAAGCAGTGCCGCAAGCCCGACGCTCTCAATGTTTAGGGCCTCCTCCAGGGTGTGGGGCTGCTCAGCGTCAGGAGGGTTGTCCCTGGCCATTTCTGGTGGTTGTGGACTTCGAACCCTCTGTGCGTCCTGGTCCGCAGATTGGGTTGGGGCGGATGGGGCTGCCCGCTGATCGGGCACCCTCTGTTGTGAGGCCCCGGGTGAGGTGGCGGCAGATTCCTGTCTCCGTCTGGAGGCAGACGGCCCTGGTCGTTCGGCATCACGTCCTAGGGAAGAGAATGAGACGGGTTATTTCGATTTGCTCGGCAGGCCGCTGGACGGTCCCAGTGGGCAGGGTGTGTGAAGGGACAGAGGATGGGGGAGGTGTCCCAGTGGGCAGGGTGTGTGAAGGGACAGAGGATGGGGGAGGGGTGAATGTTTGTCAGGGAGGGTTGTCTCACTTGCTGCAGTTCCGCCAACCTCGCATAGCGCGATATCGCGGGTGGCAGACCCCCCAACAAGGTCCACGGCCCTCTGTTCAAAGGTGCTGAGGGGGTGCAGGTTGGGCGAATCCCCTCCAGTCTTGTGCCGCTCACGGTGGTTGTGAGCGGCCTTGGCCTATTGGGGGAGGGAACATAGGTAGATCATTACAAAACGGAAGGTATCAGCAGTCCATTCAGATACTGGCACAGTTTGGGGGGGTCAAGTTGTCATAAGACGATTGCATCTCTCCTCGGGGCCAGAGCGCTGGGTCTGCGACAACGTTGTGAACCATCCTCAAATAACTCTGCCCCAATCCCCCTCCCCCCCCTCCCGTGCCGGGGGGGGGGGGGGTGCTTAAGTTAAGGGGGAGGGATGGTAGTGACTAGGGGGCACCCTCATGGCACTTACCCTGGCAGACCTGGTGAGGTCGTGTAGCTTCTTCCTACATTGCTCAGCTGAGCGAGGGGTCTGCCCCACAGCACTGACGGCAGCAGCCACGTCACGCCAGGCCTGGCGTACCGCGCTGGCAGGTTGGCGATGCCCTCTCCGCGGGCGGATGATGCCCCTCCTCTGCTCCACGGCATCGAGCAGCGCCTCGACGTCAGCATCAACAAAGCGAGGAGCAGCTCTCCTTGGCTCCGACATCCTGCCCGACAGATTCTGTGGTCGCCCGCGCCTTTTTACGGCGTCGGGCGGCGTCACGTGGGCGTGATCGTGTCATCGCCGCGTTCCGTCGTCATCACGCACGTAATTGAAGCGGACGCGCTACTAGCCCATTTCCAGGAAGTGAATCCGTCGGGAAATGAAGCCTTCGCGACCGTCATAAAACGCTCCCGATTTTTACGACGGTTTTAAGATTTTCTGCGGGTGCGGAGAATTTCGCCCAGCATGCTTGGGCCTATGGATTTACTGATTTCTCCTGATGGTACCGAGACCTTCCTGGAATACCCTTGGGAAATGTGCTAAAACTGCGTACGGCCCATCGCGGTACATCCGGCATACTTGCTGCTAGTCCACCCAGAGACCTTTCAGCCAGCCACGCCCCAGCAAATTTGAGCCTAGATCTTTTACTACTACCAGTGGTAAGTTCGCCAACTGAGCTCAGTATTCAACGGGGACTTCGGAGGTGCCTGTGATCTGCAATGGCTCCCCCAAAGACGTCTCCAGCCGAGCATCGGTACCACATAATGCCAAGACGCGTATCCCTGAGCGAATTTGGTCATATGTGCTGCGGCTGATCACAGAAACCACAGCTCCATATCAAGCTCCATTCGCATTGGGAACCCGTTGATCCGGTCTGTCACTTGGATAGGCGCCACCCATGGTGCTGAAATGCAGCAAAAGGCGGTGGGCCTCTTCCGGCTCATCGTCGACAAAATGCGTCCACCTTCTGGGACGGGCATCAGGGTGGCAGCGGCGGGTGGGTGTAATTTCTCGGTGATGTCTGCCCCTGCGACGCCCCCTGGTGTCGGCATGTTAACCCCGTGCAGGAAAATGTTGTCGTCAGTCCTGGTCACCCGGAGTGAGCCCCCAGTGATGGGAGTCCAGAACTGCAGCATGGCAGAGGGGCGCTCGGCGCCCTATTGGGTGTTCTAGGTTTAGGACAGCCATTCCTCGGAATTCCTTAACCTTGTGTTCTGCGCCCTCTGGGGCAAAGCTATTTGGTCGCTTTCGTCGGGTCCAGATTCGTTTCACCCAATAAACGATCCTGGGTTGGACCATCTCATATCCCGCAAACCAAACAGTCTCTGAGTGCGGCAGATCATGTCAGGCCGAATTCACAGAACTCGGTGAGTTTTTGCAAACAGCCCAGAAATTCCGTTATGGTGTGCCCAGGCGTTGAAAAGCCCTCTAGGAATGAAAACGATGAACAATCAGCAGCGGATTTGTGTCTAAATGGCTGCCGACCAGTGTAACGAGCACCGCAAACTTTCAGGTGTCAGGTGACTCAGGAAAAGTTAAACTTTTGATAATGCTGTAAGTCTCTGTGCCACAAACAACAAGGATCACCATCTGTCTCTCGTTCCCGACTATGTTATCAGATGAAAAAGGTAGAGCATTTGCTTTAATTTCTGGGTTCAATCCCCCATCTCGGCGGAGAACGCCTCTAGCTTACTGATGAGTGGCATATCTATTGCCTGCATGGAGGTATCCTGAGGTCTAATCGAGGTGGGCCTGGTCCGGAGGAAATGCACCTCCTGCAGCTCCACTTAAGCACTGTTGCCAGTGTAAACTCTCAGGCAAGCGATCACTTGGAAGCAATGACAATAGAATGTTTTCATTTATTCTCCTTACTATTTACACCTCCTACTCTCCAAAGCGTCTCCCGCACCCAGCCAACACCCGGGCCGGGGTGCTTATATCCCAGCAGTTCTAGGAAAGGAGGGTAGCCCCCCCCCCCCCTCCTCATCTGGGTAAATTGTACTCAGGTGAGGCCACAGGGACTCTGAGGTTGCAGATCCCTGGGCCTCCTGTAGGGTTAGAATTGGTCTTAAAGGAGGAAAGAAATATAGCGAGGTTCGGACACTCCAGAGCTTAGGGGCTAAGCAGCTGAAGATACAACACCAATAGTCCTGTGATTAAAATCGATGGTGATCAAGGTGCCACAAATAGCTTGGGGGTTTGTGGATCTGGAGGTGATCACAGAAATAGATAACCCGTGGAGGGATTTGGAAACAAGGATGAGCATTTTAAAATTCAGGCATTGCTTAACTGGGAGCCAATGTAGGTCAGTGGGCACAGGGGTAATAATACTTCGTTGGAACATAGTGAAAATGTAACGTGGTGAGATTAAAGAGGTGGCAACAAAGTTTTGAATGACTGCAGGTTTATCGAGGCCGATAATGGGAGGCAAGCCAGGTGTGTGTTGGATTGTCAAGGCTACAAGGAACAAACACATGGGTAAGGGATTCAGCTGCGGATGAGCAGAGGCAGAGGTGGGTTTGGGTGATTTTCCTGAGTTGGAAATAGGTGATCTTTGATGGACCATCAATTCACACAAGTCGAGTTGTAGAAGAGAACAGTGTTTTTAATAAGCTAAGAAGTATGCCTGCCTGCTGTTGTTCCCGCACTGAGAGCTGGCCACAGGTCTGCCAATTATATACCATCAACTGAGGGGCGGAGCCTCAGGCGGAGCCAACAGAAGCATCAACACAACAACAGTAAGTAACAGTGAATAAGAACAACAGTGAACATATATACAGTGGTAGATAACAGTCGGACAAATAATGAATAACGGTGTATATATATATATATATATAGTAGCAATACGTGGTTCACCACAGTCTTAGTGATGGCATGGATCTGTTATTCAGACCCTACCTCAGGGTCAAATATGACACCAGAGGTGCAAACAGCCTAATTCAGCCTCATACAATTGTCAGGGAGAGGGAAGGGCTTGGAGGCCAGGAAACAGAGTTTGTGTAGGGGTCTGAAGACAATGGCTTCAGTCATCCCAATGTTTAATTAGAAAAAACATTCTTCACCTCCAGTATTGGATTTTGGATGAATGGTCTGACAATTTAACAACATTGGAGTTGTCAAGTGAAGTTATGGCCTGTTAAAGACATCTTACAAGGAACTTACAAGTTAACTTATTTAACAGTCTCCTGTGCAGCACCTTGTCAAAGGCCTTCTGGAAATCTAAATAAATCGCGTCCACTGGTTCTCCTTTGTTTCGAAGGATGAGGGTGGATCTTATTGAAACTTACAGGATACCACGAGGCCTGGATAGAGTGGATGTGGAGAGGATGTTTCCACTTGTAGGAAAAACTAGAACCAGAGGACTCAGACTAAAGGGGTGATTCTTTAAAACAGAGATGAGGAGGAATTTCTTCAGAGAGGATGGTTAACTCTTTGCCACAGAAAGCTGTGGAGGCCAAATCACTGAGTGTCTCTAAGACAGAGATAGATAGGTTCTTGGTTAATAAGGGGATCAGGGGTCATGGGAAGAAGGCAGGAGAATGGGGATGAGAAAATACCTGCCATGATTGAATGGCGGAACAGACTTGATGGGTCGAGTGGCCTAATTCTGCTCCTATGTTTATGGTCGTAACTTTTATTATATTATATGGCCTGTTTTTGCACTGCATGATACATTCAGGATTTGTGCGTGAACGTGCCCCTACAAAGTTTAGAGGGAACATTGCTTCTGATTCAAAAACTAATTCTACTGGGTCAGTAATTCTCCAGGCTATTCAGCAGTAACATTCCTTACATCAAACAAATATAAAAGGGTTTGGCATTCACTTTGAGAATCATTTGATTCAGATTTAGAAGCAGAGTCATCTAGATTAACCATATCAACATTTTAGATGTGTGAAAGCTGTACTTGAATATGTGATTGAAACCTTCACACTGGCAACATTGCAGGCAAATACTTGAGTGGTTTGTCATAAACTGAGGCAGCACAAGCTACAAAGAAAACTGGAACTCACTTGTGAGCCTGCAGAAATTTGTTCAGCTGGCCTTGCTCTGCGAGTTCCATCACCAGCATCAAACACTCCAATTCACATATGCCAATCATGCGGACAATGTAAGGGTTATCAAGCTGATGCATGAAGTTTGCCTCTTTCATCAGCTCATCTTTGACCGCAGGATCATTACTCTTCAACACTTTTACTGCTACACTTATATTTTTCCTGTTAAAACAAATCAAAAAATCAATGGGATGAATTTTAACTTGCAAAAGCACATTGGCTTAGGAGCAGGTGGTGAGGTGGGGGCGGATTAAAAGGATGGAAAGTAACAATGTGTTAGAAAGCCAGTTCTGACCCATCAACTTCCACATTTAGCTGCAGTAAGGTTGGCCATGAGCAAACATCTTGGAAATGGTAGGTTGCCAATTTTGATCGAGTTGCTCTCCATAAACCAATGATGCTAATAATGACATTATTAAGCTAATGCAATGCTGCAATTCTTTCTTAGTCATAAGAAAATACTTTAAAATAATTTATTACCTAATGTAATAAATTGTTGGATTAAACTCTACTTAGTGCGCATATGCTTTATTTGTTAGTTTAATTTGCAGAGTAGGCATCTGACAGATCTTGAGAACAAAGTAATTCAGTAATGGCCCTTGCGATAGCTAAAATATAATAACCATTAGGAAACTGAGAAATCTATTATTTTGCATTCTTTGTATTTTGTCTCATGTCAGTGTGTTTCATCTAACACAGAAATACTTACTTCCTCATTTTGTAGATTCCTTTCTTTACTGTACCAAAGTTTCCAGACCCAAGCTCCTTTTCTTCCAATATAAGGCAATCATTTTTCAAGTATAATGTCTTTTCCTGCAACTCATCAGGGTCGGCATATGGACTTTCATAGACATTGGTGTCCATAGGCATGGCATCTCTTCGCGTACCTGCAACATGGCAGAGATGTGTTCAATGCTGACTGTTATGTGATTCAATGTAATGTATCCCAATTGCAGCTATTAGTTTGGCATGAAGAGCATTTTTCCAGAAGAGTGATTTGACAGCACCAGGTTATATTGCTCGCATGCTGTACATTCTATGTTTTAATTATTGGGACAACCAGTGAAATTTCTAATGTTAAAAAGCTGATTGGATAGTTGACTGCATGAATGACTTTTTTTGGTGGACTCTCCAAATCACTTGTCATGATTTCATCAGAAAGGTTAGGTAACTGTGGGTCTTCTAGTGAGGTTACGATGGACAATCAGGAGAACCCACGCGGAAATTTCACCCCAACAAACCAAGTTTGTTAAGTATCAAAAATGTCTTGCTGGTTCAAGTCACCATTTGACTATCATTTCTGTGGATAAAACAGAAACATTACAGGCAGGTAACCTCCTAGCCTTTACTTATTTTTTTAACTATTTGTTTGCCAAGCATTAGACAATACCATGGTGTGTATTCTCCATTAAATACCGGGCAACCAGTTAGTAGAGGTGCAGACTAGACCAGACATATTTCCCCATGTTTGCAAGGGCTGCAATAGGGGTTGGGAGGGGGGTGGGGGAGGGGGGGGGGGGGGCTGGTAGAGGGGGGGAGGGGGGTGTATGGGAAGAAAAAACAGTGGGGGGCCTTTTTTGAGCCCGCATTAGCCGGTGAGAAAGGGTGAAAAATTCAGTGCGGATTGGAAAACACGATTCTCTCTGGTGAGATTGGGATTTCCAATTATCTTTACCACATGCCTGCGGCTTGATGAAAAATCCCCCAGAGAAGACCGCGAACCTCATTTTAACACATTATAATATCATTAGCGAACCCTCACTCCAGGACTTCCCCACTCACTGAATATTTATTCATTGCTGTCATGTCATCATGCCAGAGTGATTTACAACAGCTGCATAAAAATGAGAACGTGGCAACCTCGCTTGCGAAAGGGGATTTTGGAGGTGAGCATTCAGGTTGCATCGCCATCCAGGGTGCCAGTCACAGAGGGGCCAGAGAGTCTGTGGGGGATCCAGCAAGATTAAATTCGGAGCTGGGGGGTGAGGAGGGGGTGGGCAAGTGTTGAGCCTCAGCATCTTGGGAGGTGTGGTTGTTCGCAGGACTGAGCTGCCGTTCATGTCTGTGAGCCCCTAGGTTTAAAGGGGTCTGGTGGCTGGTCTGCAGGCAGTGCTAACCGTGTCCCTCCTTGCTGGACTTGGTGATATAACCGCTGAGGGATTGCCCTTCCAGAGTGCCAGCCCGAAAGTGGGTGGGAGCAGGTGTATCCAGAGGGGACAACTGAGATTCTTGGGTGGGGACCCAAGAGAGGCCAGGTTGCATGGGCAGAGTGGAGGGCTCTGTGGAATGTTTTCCAGCTTCATGAGGCCTGAGACCCTCACACAGGGAGGAGGATGACTGCAGTGAGAGTGAACCCTCACACTCAGGCTGCACTGTGAAGCCAGAGGGTACGAGCTGTCTGGAAGTTCAAGGCCACTGATTATAGGGGCCAGACTGTCAAGATTATAGGGGCCAGACTGTCAGTTTCTGGGTGACTGACTGTTCCAGTTGGAAGTCTTGTTTAATCTGCAGCCCATGTGTGTATTTAGTTTAATAACATTATCAGAATACAGTACAAGAAGGACACCAAACACACGGCACGCCAGAACATATTTACCACCTCCACCCCCCCCCCCCCGATCTGCATCAGCGGAAAGCCACACCAGCACACCCCACCAGAATAGGCCACTCCAACGCGGAGCAGAGAGAAAATTGGCACCCAATTTTTAACCTTTTTAAGCTTTGTGATTTGCTTTTTGTCTAAGGCAGTTTCCCTTTAAGAGGCTGTTCCTTTAACTTGCACATCAGTTTATTTGATTTAGTTTGCTTGGTGTTTTGTGTTCATCAACATTGTTAGAAGCATTGCCCCGAAGCATTGAATTCCATGGCTCATATGCATGTCTACATAACAGAGCGGTGACACAGATGTGTCTCCCAATGCAAGGCATTATGGTAAAGTGTCTCATAAACACCCGATTCAACGTGATGGCGGATGGGGGGCATCGTGTAGGTCCCCCATGAGGTTGGAACGTTGGTCCATTGAATGCACTCGACTATCCTAACACCTCATGCTTGGGGGGAGTTAGGGACTGCTGAGATTCCAAGAGTCAATGTACTTCATTCAGATGGAGGTCAGAAGAACAACGACGGACAAGTGGCTGTTTTGTGACAAGGGTGGGAGTGAGGTTTAGTGGAAAAGCACACACACAGGGGGAAGCGCATGGGTGGATGTCCCAAATGCTGAGAGGGCTGAGGGTCAGGGCACTGTCTGGAATCCTCATCGCTCACTTTGATGTTCTCTTCCTTTCAATTTATGATTCTCGAGAATCATGGCGCCAGTCGAGTAGGCAATTCTATTGATTGTGATCAACCACAGCAGCAGCAACATGATCATCCAGGAGGGCCACAGATGGTGGAGCATTGGAGGAGACTATGTCGGCCAAAGGAATTCAGGTGTTGAACTTCCTACTTCCAGATGTCAGAGCTCCAGTGCTGGAGAAGACTGCATCTGTCCCAGGGATGGTGGGCCGCTTGTGTAGGTGATGCAAGAGTTGGCACCACATTGACTGGGAGATCACCCAGTGCCTGTGGCTCTTAAAGCTACTGTCACTCTGAACTTCCATCCAGCGGCTCATTTCAGGGCAGAGGTGGTGACCTGTGCAGCATATCCCAGTCAGCCGCACACAAGTAAATAAGGGAGGTCAGAGATGCACATCACTTGGACTGGAACCAGGCGATCCAGGATGCCAGGGCCATGGGCTTCGCACTCATAACAGGCATGGCCCAGGTACAGGGTGTCATTGACGCCCCATGTGGCTCTGCGGTGGTGGCACCATTTATGAACCGCAAGGGATAGTCCCTCAATGTCTAGATCGTCTGTGACTACACGATGCACATCATGCAGGTGTGTGCCCATTTCCCAGGAAGCATCCATTATAGTTACATCTCGCAGCACTCACACGTCCCAGCTGTCTTTGAGGGAGAACAGTGGCGGGAGGAATGGCTCCTTGGGGACAAAAGGAGTACCCACTCAGGAGGTGGCTGAGGACGGAAACATCCGCTGACACAAGTTACAATGAGTTTCACGTGTCAACGAGCACGCTGGTCGAGCAGACAATCTGACTGCTCAATACATGGTCAGGGAGAGCCCACCAGTACAGCCCCCAGAAGGAATCACACATCATTATGGCTGGCTGCGCTCTGCACAACCTGGCACTGCAGCGGAGAGAGCAGCTGGACCAGGAGGAGCTGGAGGTGTGCCACATCTCCTCGTGTGAGGAGGAGGTCAAAGAGGGCGGCGAAGGCCAACACACGGAGGAGGAGGAGGAAGGACCTCAGGCAATGACCAGGTCCCGAATGGGGCACAGATTTAGGGATGCCCTCGTAGCATCTCAGTCTGCAAATGGCCAGGAGTAGGGAGTAAGGAACTCTCCCACCACTGAGTCAATATCAATTCACTAATGTGATGCCTGCAGGAGGCCATTATTATGGTTCCACATCAGTGTGCAGGGCACTAAAATCAATGGTTGCACGCTGCAGGAGAATGTGATAACTTGCATTGAGTACAGAGTGATTCTCCTCTCGTCCTCAATGATATGTCTGACTCCCGGCTAACAGAGAGCTGAATCCATCCTGCCACTGACTGGCTCATCGTGAGGTTCAGATGGGATGACAAATCTCAGCTACGACTGCTCCCTCCGAGGTCAGGGGTCAAGGGTCCTAGTGTTTTCTCCACCTTATGTACGAGGTAGACAGGCTCTCAACATTCTATCAGCCCTTGGCAACCTCATCACTCGAGAAACGTGGCAGACATGAGAGACATGAGCGTTGATATTGTGGCGCGGTGGGGGGGGAGAAGCGGGTGTTACCTTCCATGGACAGGAAGTTATGGGAGGGGTGGTTGCTGGGGTGACCTCACGCCAGCAGTAACGCGTCGTTACTGTGTCGCCAGTGCGGGAGGTGGGGAGATATAGCACTGCCATTCTCAAACTTCACAAGGTTGAAGCACTGAGTGTGTGCTGGGTGAACAAAGTGATGTTCAATACAGAGCTATATTACAATGGTGACTTATCTCTATTAGTGCCGAGGTTCACCTGTGCCAACAATATGCCCATAGTTTGTTACTGTTCCTCACCCTCCCGCACATCTATGTATATCCCAAGAATCTACAGCTGAGGTTGAGGTGGCCTGATGCCTTCCACCCCCTCTTGCCCGAGATGACCATGATGGGCATCCCCTGGATTTGTTGGACCTTGAGAATCAGGGCTTACCTTTGGGCTGCACAGCTGTTGCAGTGCTGCCATCCTCGGTCTCCGGGGCTGGAGGTATGGCACTCAAAGGTGGGGGGGGGGGGGGGAGCATCAGGTGGGCTGGACATCCCCAAGGCCTCCTGGGCAGAAAGCCCAGGACTGTGCTCCTGCCGATCCTCTTTTTTTCGGGTGCTCAGGGGCCCCAGGCTCCTCCAGGGGATAGAGGGGCAGCTGGAGTGAGATCCAGAAGCCCCACCACCCTCTGGTGCTGACACCCGCGGATTCCGACAAGTGGCCCTGCATTATGGAGCTCATGTCCTCAGCCATGGAGTTCATAAGTTTAACCATCGAGCAGACAACCCCCCCCACCCCCCACCATGGAGTGCATGTCTCGCCACTGCGACGATGCCACCCCTGCAGTGTTGCCATTATTGCGTTGGAGTGACGGCACAATCACCTTGGACAGAAGGTGATTAGACTCCTCCAGTGGGTCTTGCAGTCCGAAGAAGGGTGCTGTCACCCCTTCCTGCTGCTCGCAACTCTGCCTTTGAAGTTACAGCAGCTCAGGAGCATATCATCGGCCAGAGGCTCAGGTGAGTCCTGGACACCGGCATCCGTCTGAGTGATGGCTTCCTGGGACATTCCCTACTTGCTTTACTTGAAGAAAGAGTGGAATTAACAATCCCATGATCCCAATTTCAACTCTGCACAAGCGGTTGGGTTTTGAATGAGCTAAAATCCCATCCTCTTTGATTAATCCCATCCTCTTTGTCTAATGCCATCCTCTTTGTCTAATCCCATCCTCTTTGTCTAATCCCATCCTCTTTGTATAATCCCCCATCCTCTTTGTCTAAACCCCCACCCTCTTTGTCTAATCCCCATCCTTTTCGTCTAATCCCATCCTCTTTGTCTAATCCCATCCTCTTTGTCTAATCCCCCACCCTCTGTCTAATCCCCATCCTTTTCGTCTAATCCCATCCTCTTTGTCTAATACCCCATCCTCTTTGTCTAATCCCCCATCCTCTTTGTCTAATCCCATCCTCTGTGTCTAATGCCCCACCCTCTTTGTCTAATCCCATCCTCTTTGTCTAATCCCCCGTCCTCTTTGTCTAATCCCCCATCCTCTTTGTCTAATCCCCCATCCTCTTTGTCTAATCCCCCATCCTCTTTGTCTAATCCCCCATCCTCTTTGTCTAATCCCATCCTCTTTGTATAATCCCCCATCCTCTTTGTCTAATCCCCATCCTTTTCGTCTAATCCCATCCTCTTTGTCTAATCCCCCATCCTCTTTGTCTAATCCCATCCTCTTTGTCTAATCCCATCCTCTGTGTCTAATCCCCCACCCTCTTTGTCTAATCCCATTATCTGTGTCTAATCCCCCACCCTCTTTGTCTAATCCCATCCTCTTTGTCTAATCCCATCCTCTTTGTCTAATCCCACCCTCTTTGTCTAATCCCATCCTCTTTGTCTAATCCCATCCTCTTTGTCTAATCACATCCTCTTTGTCTAATCCCCCATCCTTTTCGTCTAATCCCATCCTCTTTGTCTAATCCCCCATCCTCTTTGTCTAATCCCATCCTCTGTGTCTAATCCCCCACCCTCTTTGTCTAATCCCATCCTCTTTGTCTAATCCCATCCTCTGTGTCTAATCCCCCACCCTCTTTGTCTAATCCCATCCTCTTTGTCTAATCCCATCCTCTTTGTCTAATTCCATCCTCTTTGTCTAATCCCATCCTCTTTGTCTAATCCCCCACCCTCTTTGTCTAATCCCATCCTCTTTGTCTAATGTCATCCTCTTTGCCTAATCCCCCATCCTCTTTGTCTAATCCCATCCTCTTTGTCTAATCCCATCCTCTTTGTCTAATCCCCCACCCTCTATGTCTAATCCCATCATCTGTGTCTAATCTCATCCTCTTTGTCTAATGCCATCCTCTTTGTCTAATCCCATCCTCTTTGTCTAATCCCCCATCCTCTTTGTCTAATCCCCCATCCTCTTTGTCTAATCCCCCATCCTCTTTGTCTAATCCCATCCTCTTTGTCTAATCCCTCATCCTCTTTGTATAATCCCCCATCCTCTCTGTCTAATCTCATCCTCTTTGTCTAATCCCCCACCCTCTTTGTCTAATCCTATCCTCTGTGTCTAAACTCATCCTCTTTGTCTAATCCCATCCTCTTTGTATAATCCCCATCCTCTGTGTCTAATCCCCCATCATCTTGTCTAATCCCACCCTCTTTGCCTAATCCCAACCTCTTTGTCTAATCCCCCATCCTCTTTGTCTAATTTCCCACCCTCTTTGTCTAATCCCATCCTCTTTGTCTAATCCCCCATCCTCTTTGTCTAATCCCATCCTCTTTGTCTAATCCCATCCTCTTTGTCTAATCCCATCCTCTGTGTCTAATCCCCCATCCTCTTTGTCTAACCCCCCATCCTTTTCGTCTAATCCCATCCTCTTTGTCTAATCCCCCATCCTCTTTGTCTAATTCCATCCTCTTTGTTTAATCCCATCCTCTTTGTCTAATCCCATCCTCTGTGTCTAATCCCCCACCCTCTTTTTCTAATCCCATTTTCTTTGTCTAATCCCATTATCTGTGTCTAATCCCCCACCCTCTTTGTCTAATCCCATCATCTTTGTCTAATCCCCCATCCTCTTTGTCTAATCCCATCCTCTTTGTCTAATCCCATCCTCTTTGTCTAATCCCATCCTCTTTGTCTAATCCCCCATCCTCTTTGTCTAATCCCACCCTTTTCGTCTAATCCCATCCTCTTTGTCTAATCCCCCATCCTCTTTGTCTAATCCCATCCTCTTTGTCTAATCCCATCCTCTTTGTCTAATCCCCCACCCTCTATGTCTAATCCCATCATCTGTGTCTAATCTCATCCTCTTTGTCTAATGCCATCCTCTTTGTCTAATCCCATCCTCTTTGTCTAATCCCCCATCCTCTTTGTCTAATCCCCCATCCTCTTTGTCTAATCCCCCATCCTCTTTGTCTAATCCCATCCTCTTTGTCTAATCCCTCATCCTCTTTGTATAATCCCCCATCCTCTGTGTCTAATCTCATCCTCTTTGTCTAATCCCCCACCCTCTTTGTCTAATCCTATCCTCTGTGTCTAAACTCATCCTCTTTGTCTAATCCCATCCTCTTTGTATAATCCCCATCCTCTGTGTCTAATCCCCCATCATCTTGTCTAATCCCACCCTCTTTGCCTAATCCCAACCTCTTTGTCTAATCCCCCATCCTCTTTGTCTAATTTCCCACCCTCTTTGTCTAATCCCATCCTCTTTGTCTAATCCCCCATCCTCTTTGTCTAATCCAGGGGTGGGCAAACTACGGCCCGCGGGCCGCATGCGGCCCGCCAAAGGTATTTCTGCGGCCCACCAAGTCATTAAAAAAAAAAAAAAAAAAATTTGTTTTTTAAAAAAAATTTTTTTTTTTTTTTAAAATTTTTTTTTTAAAAGGTTAATGGGTGGGGGGGCTGTTGGGTTACTTACTGGCATAGGGTGGATACATTGACTTGAGTAGGGTGATCATTGCTTGGCACAACGTCGAGGGCTGAAGGGCCTGTTCTGTGCAGTACTGTTCTATGTTCTATGTGAGGCGCCCAGAATCATAACCGGGTGAAGTAATTATTTTACTTAATATACTATGCGGCCCTTTGTGAATTGTGAATTTCTGAATGCGGCCCTTGCACGGAAAAGTTTGCCCACCCCTGGTCTAATCCCATCCTCTTTGTCTAATCCCATCCTCTGTGTCTAATCCCCCATCCTCTTTGTCTAACCCCCCATCCTTTTCGTCTAATCCCATCCTCTTTGTCTAATCCCCCATCCTCTTTGTCTAATTCCATCCTCTTTGTTTAATCCCATCCTCTTTGTCTAATCCCATCCTCTTTGTCTAATCCCATCCTCTGTGTCTAATCCCCCACCCTCTTTTTCTAATCCCATTTTCTTTGTCTAATCCCATTATCTGTGTCTAATCCCCCACCCTCTTTGTCTAATCCCATCATCTTTGTCTAATCCCCCATCTTCTTTGTCTAATCCCATCCTCTTTGTCTAATCCCATCCTCTTTGTCTAATCCCATCCTCTTTGTCTAATCCCCCATCCTCTTTGTCTAATCCCACCCTTTTCGTCTAATCCCATCCTCTTTGTCTAATCCCCCATCCTCTTTGTCTAATCCCATCCTCTTTGTCTAATCCCATCCTCTTTGTCTAATCCCATCCTCTTTGTCTAATCCCCCACCCTCTTTGTCTAATCCCATCCTCTTTGTCTAATCTCATCCTCTTTGTCTAATCCCCATCCTCGTTGTCTAATCCCATCCTCTTTGTCTAATCCCATCCTCTTTGTCTAATCCCCCACCCTCTTTGTCTAATCCCATCCTCTGTGTCTAATCTCATCCTCTTTGTCTAATGCCATCCTCTTTGTCTAATCCCACCCTCTTTGTCTAATCCCATCCTCTTTGTCTAATCCCCCATCCTCTTTGTCTAATCCCATCCTCTTTGTCTAATCCCCCATCCTCTTTGTCTAATCCCATCCTCTTTGTCTAATTCCCCATCCTCTTTGTCTAATCCCCCATCCTCTTTGTCTAATCCCCCACCCTCTTTAACTAATCCCCCACCCTCTTTGTCTAATCCCCCACCCTCTTTGTCTAATGCCATCCTCTTTGTCTAATCTCATCCTCTTTGTCTAATCCCACCCTATTTGTCTAATCCCATCCTCTTTGTCTAATCCCATCCTCTTTGTCTAATCCCATCCTTTTTGTCTAATCTCATCCTCTGTGTCTAATCCCCCACCCTCTTTGTCTAATCCCCCACCATCTTTGTCTAATCCCACCCTCTTTGTCTAATCCCCCATCCTCTTTGTCAAACTCATCCTTTTTGTCTAATCCCACCCTCATTGTCTAATCCCACCCTCTTTGTCTAATCCCATCCTCTTTGTCTAATCCCATCCTCTTTGTCTAATCCCATCCTCTTTGTCTAATCCCATCCTTTTTGTCTAATCCCATCCTCTTTGTCTAATCCCACCCTCTTTGTCTAATCCCCCATCCTCTTTGTCTAATCCCCATCCTCTTTGTCTAATCCCCCATCCTCTTTGGCTAATCCCATCCTCTTTGTCTAATCCCATCCTCTTTGTCTAATTCCATCCTCTTTGTCTAATCCCCCATCCTCTTTGTCTAATCCCCCATCCTCTTTGTCTAATCCCATCCTCTTTGTCTAATCCCATCCTTTGTCTAATCCCATCCTCTTTGTCTAATCCCATCCTCCTTGTCTAATCCCCCATCCACTGTGTCTAATCCCCCATCCTCTTTGTCTAATCCCCCATCCCCTTTGTCTAATCCCACCCTCTTTGTCTAATCCCCCATCCCCTTTGTCTAACCCCCCATCCTCTTTATATAATCCCATCCTCTTTGTCTAATCCCATCCTTTGTCTATCCCATCCTCTTTGTCTAATCCCATCCTCCTTGTCTAATCCCCCATCCTCTTTGGCTAATCCCATCCTCTTTGTCTAATCCCATCCTCTTTGTCTAATTCCATCCTCTTTGTCTAATCCCCCATCCTCTTTGTCTAATCCCACCCTCTTTGTCTAATCCCCCATCCTCTTTGTCTAATCCCCCATCCTCTTTGTCTAATCCCATCCTCTTTGTCTAATCCCATCCTTTGTCTAATCCCCCATCCTCTTTGTCTAATCCCCCATCCTCTTTGTCTAATCCCCCATCCTCTTTGTCTAATCCCCCACCCTCTTTGTATAATCCCCCATCCTCTTTGTCTAATCCCCCATCCTCTTTGTCTAATCCCCCATCCTCTTTGTCTAATCCCATCCTCTTTGTCTAATCCCCCACCCTCTTTGTCTAATCCCCCACCCTCTTTGTCTAATCCCCCATCCTCTTTGTATAATCCCCCATCCTCTTTGTCTAATCCCCCATCCTCTTTGTCTAATCCCCCATCCTCTTTGTCTAATCCCATCCTCTTTGTCTAATCCCATCCTCTTTGTCTAATCTCCCATCCTCTTTGTCTAATCCCCCATCCTCTTTGTCTAATCCCCCACCCTCTTTGTCTAATCCCCCATCCTCTTTGTCTAATCCCCCACCTTCTTTGTCTAATCCCCCATCTACGGACATGGAGACAACAAAAAATGGAACATTTGAATCAGGATATTTTGCAAATTGCACAAAATGTATTATAAAATCCCTGCCTTGCCAAGAATGATAATTTAATCCATTCAATGGAAGAGATGAATCAATTCAATTAGTCGAAGACGATGTAATAAACTGACAGCCAAGGCCAGCAGGATGTAATATTCTAGTACATGACTAAGATCGACTGGTCAAGGGATTTATTGCGACAAACTTCTTTTATTCTTTCAAGGGAGGGAGGTCCCTCTGGGAAGTCCAGTATTTATTGCCCCTCCCGAATTGCACTTGAGCCGGTGGTGGCGACTCGTCTTCTTGTCCATCAAATCACCATAAGATCATTAAAAAATGGGAGTAGTAGACCATTTGGCTACTTGAGTGTGCTCCGCCATTCAATAACGTCATGGTTTAATTGTGACCTTAAAAACATTTTCTTGCCTTCCCCCATAACTCCCCTGCAGATCAAAAATCTAACTCAGCCGTTAATATATTCAGTCTGTCCTGCTCTTTGTGGAAGAGAATTCCAAACGCTAGCAACAATCTGAGAGAAGAATTCCTCCTTATCTCTGTCTCAAATGGAAAACATCTTATTTTTAAACTATACCAAAAGGGGAAACTTCAGTTTTGTGGTTGCTGCTGGACAGAATATGTTCTCCACCTCAGGCAAATAACCTTGTATAGATGTGGATAGTGTTGGATGGAAAAATAAAACAGGATTTCTAACACAGTCAGGCAAAAGGGGTTGGGATTTTCCAGTCCTTTCAGCTGGTGGCATCTCCCAGTCCTGCTGAAGATGCCCCCCCCCCCCCCCCCCCCCAGTGGGAGGTTTTCAGCGAAGGATCTGGCGAGCCACCAGCGGCCAATCGAGAGCTGCCTCTGTTGATGGACAGCACGCCACGGGGGGACTGGAAGATCACAGCCAAGGTATTTTCCCCCTTCTGCACAGATTAAACATTACCGATGCCACAGACTGCCACATCCCTTCTGAAAACGCATTAGGATAGCCAATGTCAAACCTGCAACGGCGTGAAAATGTTTGCAATAGTAACATGTACTTTTGTTCCACAGTGAAAATTTCACTTTTTTCTACAGCAGAATAAATAGTTGTAACTGTCAATAAATGAAAAGGCTCACCTGCATCTGCTCCTCCAACCAGTCTGTTGGGCCTGGGCATGTATGGGTTAAGATTTGCTGCACTAACACAGCGATCAGCCATGGGGGACTTCTAAACAAATATAAATCAACAATAAGAAAGAGGGCATATTATGCATTTATTTGTTAGTTTGAGGTTGATTGTTATTATTACAGTTAAAAAGGGGGGGGGGGGGGGGGAGAAATCTCAAGACCATTTCACTCTAAGCATGTAAATGAAGCATGTGCCACAATTGTTGTCAGTGCCTGAAATGCAAGCTCAGTGTAGGGAAGTGAATAAAAGCAGAAGTGGAGGAAGAACCAGTGCAAGGTCACCCAGAGCATGACTAAAAGAACATTGACTTTTTTAATATAAGTTTGACAGCGCTATGATTTATTTCCATTTCATTTTACTGATCAGAAAATCAGGTTCACAATGACATAAATGGAGAAGTTTTAACTGACGAGCAGCACGATTCAACTAAGTAGGTGGGTCAAAGTCCCATAGCGAGCGTTTAGCTGCGTGTTTCCTGGGCTCACAGTGCTGAGAAACACATGGCTATACAACGCAACTTGCATTGTATAAGGGGCCTCAGCGGGAAACATGCGGCAAAGACCCATTTTGTACACTGGGAGCTCTGCTCACCGGAACTCCCCATCGCAGCGAGAGATCGGGATGCCATTCTTAAATGGCGTTCTGATCTCTGAGGCTCCTGACGTGACCCCTGACCCCCACCCAGCCCAAACGTAGAGCACCTCTAGCCCAATCGGATGTGTGCAATAAATGCCAGCTTGGCACCCTGACAGTGTCCATTCCAAATGGCAGTGCCACCAGGGCGCATTGGCCATGCCAGGCTGGCACCCAGGTGGCACTGCCAGTGTGCCCAGGTGGCACCAGCCATCCCAGGGCACCACCCTGCCCAAAGGGCATGCAGCTGGGGATCCCCTGGGAGATTTCCACAAGCGATGTTTGTCTGGTCCCCGTTTGTGGAGACCAGTGTTGAACTGCTGAACAGCGTTCGCCCAAGGTCTCCGAGGTGAATGGAATGAATCCAAAAGCCTCAGGTACCTTGGGAATTTGCACATTAGTGCGAGATTAGCTGTCTCGTTCTGTTATGCAGATTTGCCAAAAGGTGATCAGACCCATTTACTTTGCACCGTCTCGCGAGAATGCGTTGGATCCCGTAAGGTATTGCGAGCCGGGTAGATCCCGGGAGCGGGGTTTCTCGCCTTCTACCGGCCACGCTGGGCCAGGTTGAGCTGCTTTTCAGGTGCAGCATGTCCATTGGATCGCGCCCTTTGTTTTCCATCTGAATTTATTTGTGGTTTACTCTGCAATTTCTCCCTGAGTCATCAGCAGATTTATTTGCCACATTTAAAATATCTGCAGGGTCTGGATTCTCTGTTCTGGAGATTAAGTGCTGTCACCGGAGTAGAATTGGGGGAACTGCGACCTCCTGCCAGGAGCGCCGACCAAGGAAATTCAGGGCATGCAAAGTCCAGCACACAGTCCATGTGCAGCTTGCATGATTCCCCGCTCCGCTGGTGAATGATTTGCTGGATTTAGGATTCTCGTCCTCAGCCTGACATGCTGGAGCAGCTTTAAAGTGCTCCACTCACCACAGACCATCATTCCAGCCAAGAAGATGGCTGCTAAAAGACTGCTCCAAGGTTCCTGGAGTTGGAGATCGACCAGATACTGGATGCCACTGAGGAGAGGACGGACACCCTCCTCCCCAGGGTGGGGCGCAGATTCAAGCCCGCTATATTGAACTAGGCCTGGGATGAGGTGGCAGAGGCTTTGAGTGCTGCCAGCCTCACCAGAAGGCCAGCATGCAATGCCAAAAGAAGATGAACAATCTCCTTAGAGCAGATCAGGGGAGTAACCACCTCTGTGCACCGGCATCATTCCTGTCCCTTACTCCTCACATCTGTCCCCAATCCCTTAGAGGCCAACACCCCACCTGCCTGCAGCTCCCTTACAAAACACCCTCCATGAAACCCCATGTGTATTGTCATCTTTGGCCAGAAGCCTTGCACACACTTGCCACCAGCTACAAACACCCATAAAACATGTGTCCCAGCATCTCACAATGTCCTTTTTGTGTCCCCAAGGATGAAGCTACTCAAAACCTCCGGGAGAGCCAGAAGAAGAGCGAGGGCATCCCAGATATTCAGGTGCATACCCCCTATGAGGAAAGGGCCCTGCAACCCGCAGGAGAGGCCAAGGAGGGGGCACTGGCTGCGGGTTTCGCATGCACCAAAGAAGTGAGTCCTATGCAATGCAGATGTTGCCATAGCAAGTGAGTCACCACTCTCCCATAGACCAGTCCTTCCCAACATCTCACCCCATGTATTTTGTTTTGCAGGATCACCATCAGATGAGGCCAGGTTGTCTGCGGTCAGATCCCCCAATCCAGACCCGCAGTACACTCCGGAGCACGACTCCGGGGATGACACCAACATTTCACCATAGCTGTATTGCAGATACTATCACCTCGGTGAGTAATGTTAGCGATCAAGCTCCTGGGTCACCCTCTGGTGAGCACCACACATGCTGTAGTGTTATGTGGAGCCTGGGTTGGTTTCCAGAAGCGCTCAGACCATTTGCAGGATACTGTCAGCAGACAGCAGTCTCAACAGCCAGGAGCCTGCAAGCTGAAGCTAGGGGGGTGGGTTTAAATGGGGGTCTCAGTCAGGACACCCCCATCCCAAGGGGGACACCCCCATCCCAAGGCGGACACCCCGAATCCATGAACTGCCAACAAGTCATTCCGCGCTGCTACCCGAGATCCAGGCATACACCCTCCCAGCAAGACCGAAAGGTTTGAAACATTTGCTTACCTCCTTGCTCTCCCTCAATAGCCATGGCGCTCAGGCCCCACTTGGAAATACTTGCACCAATTCACGCCCACATGAATCCCAACTGAGGAGGCTGGAGCATCACTGGGGGCTGGAGAAGTGGGCTTCCAGCCCATGAATCAGATGCAAATGGGTACAAATGACCGAATTGCATCTTACCGTCGGCGCGGGCCATGTAGTTTGCTGCCGCCGCAGGCAGGGGACCAGAGCATTGGAACGGAATTGGTGCCTGTCACCTATCCCATCTGTTGGTCGATGCTCCATTCTCTGCCGGATCAGGGAACCCGCTACTGGGGTTGGGCAATGGAAAATCCAGGCTCTGATATTCAGAAAATCTCCCACGACCTGCTCTTTCAACCTTATTTTTAATCAATTCCTGACCACCAAAGTTCCCCTGCTGATCTCATCATACCTGACTATGTCAACCTTTCCTTTTCTTCAAAAGTTACTCCTATCCATTTTAAACCCTTTTATGCTACTCAACTGTCAATCCAACAAGAAGTTCTGGTTTAGTCGAAACCTCCTACACCACATTATTGAATCAACTTTCCTGTTTGTCTCCCAGAAACACAAGCATCTCTGACACTAAACATATAATGCCTCTGGGTACTCAATCAGATTGCAACATTGGGTGTTTAACCTCAATTTTCTTTTACTCACAGCTAAGTTTCCTCTGCCACATTGAGTTCGGCATCATGATTGAATGTTGCCACTCACTTCTGTATCCCATCTCTTTGTGACCTCAGTAAACCAACATTAAGATCCCTGCCTTTATTTTCAAATCCTTGTCTTATCCCACTCTAATTATCTCCAGACATGTTGGTGAACAACTGCTATTCTTGGTTTGTCTCACTCATTCCGCAATGAAGGCCCGATGTTTTAATCTTTGTGCTTGTTCTCTTTCATTGAAGACTCAGGCTCAGATATTCTTCTATGTGAGATTGATCTTAAAAGCAAGCTCCTGTGCTCTGTAAGGCTTGTGGAACTCTTTCTCAGTAATCTGTAATTAAGCCATCTAAACTTTTAATGGGTGGATGTATTGGAATCCGGACCTTGTCCAAATTCATCCTGAGAGCATGGTTAAAATATTAGAATTGGGGACAAAATAACTTCTGCTCTCTCCAGAAGTGATTTATTTTGTATCTGTGTTATATTTATGAGACAAGAAGAGCAAGAGGGTTACCAGTGGCAGATTGGTGTATCTAGTAGAATAAGATTTTATTGGCTCTCAGTTCAGTACTGAGGTGAAGTCACATGCTCCCGCAATGTGCAGCAGCACTTTGAAAATATGAATGGAATTGATATAATAGTCTCACTAGTCACAGTAGATAAGCATGAAGACTGTTTTTGGATTGTAAAGCTAAAAATTAAATGCAGGTTTGTTTAATGAACTATCTTTACCATCTGTAACAACAGAGGGCAGCACATGATCAGTTTCTTCTGACTCACCATTTTTATACAACCACTAGGGAGCTCCCTCTACATATTAATAATGATGTGGAGATGCCGGCGTTGGACTGGGGTGAGCACAGTAAGAAGTCTTACAACACCAGGTTAAAGTCCAACATGTTTGTTTCAAACACTAGCTTTCGGAGCACTGCTCCTTCCTCAGGTGAATGAAGAGGTATGTTCCAGAAACATATATAGACAAATTCAAAGATGCCAGACAATGCTTAGAATGCGAGCAATTGCAGGTAATTAAGTCTTTACAGATGCAGAGATAGGGGTAACCCCAGGTTAAAGAGATGTGAATTGTCTCAAGCTAGGACAGTTGGTCGGATTTTGCAAGCCCAGGTCAGATGGTGGGGGATGAATGTAATGTAACATAAATCCCAGGTCCCGGTTGAGGCCGCACTCATGTGTGCGGAACTTGGCTATAAGTTTCTGCTCGGCGATTCTGCGTTGTCGCGCGTCCTGAAGGCCGCCTTGGAGAACGCTTACCCGGAGATCAGATGCTGAATGCCCTTGACTGTTGAAGTGTTCCCCGACTGGAAGAGAATATTCCTGCCTGGTGATTGTCTGTTCATTCGTTGTTGCAGCGTCTGCATGGTCTCGCCAATGTACCATGCTTCGGGACATCCTTTCCTGCAGGTTATGAGGTCGACAACGTTGGCCGAGTCGCACGAGTATGTACTGCGTACCTGGTGGGTGGCGTTCTCACGTGTAATGGTGGTATCCATGTTGATGATCTGGCACGTCTTGCAGAGATTGCCATGGCAGGGTTGTGTGGTGTTGTGGTTGCTGTTCTGAAGGCTGGGTAGTTTGCTGCAAACAATGGTTTGTTTGAGGTGCACTGTTGTTTGAAGGCAAGTAGTGGGGGTGTGGGGATGACCTTGGCAAGATGTTCATCTTCATCGATGTCATGTTGAAGGCTGCGAAGAAGATGTCGTAGTTTCTCCGTTCCAGGAAAGTACTGGATGGACGAAGGGTACTCTGTCGGTTGTGTTGATTCATCGATCGACAGTTCCAATGCACCACAGCAAAAAACCGCACCAACCTCCTCAGAAGATAAACACAGGACACAACAATAATTACTCAAGGTTGAATTTTCAATTGAGGACTAAGTCCTGTGGTGGGGATATGGGGTGTTTCCTGCTGTGAATTCAGGCGTTATTGCGTGGCCTCCGCCTCATCAGTTGATCAGCCATGGGCTTCCTGACATTTTCCGCGATGGGACAAGCTGGATTGTGCATGTCCCGCAGTGATATTCGAGGGCCTTACAAATTAGTTATCAGTTTAAGAAATATCCTGCAAATCCGTTCCTCCGACCAAGTTTATAACCTCACATTTTTCCACATTATATTCCATCTGCCATATCCTTGCACCCTCACTGGCCTGGATTTTTAGGATGGAGGACACAAGATGGCGACCATCCGAAGAGTTGACGGGGAACATATCCCCACCAGCTCCAGCAGCCCCAATGTAATTTCAAGCTTTAACAAGTGTTGATTGGCAGAAGGCCGGACTTCCATCTGGCACTGGGTCCTACCTTGAAAAGCTGCCAGCAAACCAGGTTGGCCTGCTGCTGTCCGGTCATTCCAGGAACAGCACTGCAGGTGAAATGTCAACTAAAATCTGGACATTAAAAGTCTAATGATGACCATGAAACCATTGTCAATTGTTGTAAAAACCCATCTGGTTCACTCATGTCCTTCAGGTAAGGAAATCTGCCGTCCCTACCTGGTCTGGCCTGCATGTGACCCCAGTCCCACAGCAATGTGGTTGACTCTTAAATGCCCTGTCATGGGCAATTAGGGGTGAGCAATAAATGCTGGCCCAGCCAGCAATGCCCACATCCCATGAACAAATAAAAAAAAAAGTGGCACATAAGGACCTTGTTTGGCGCAAGGGCGGGCATCCAGGCAGCATGGTATCACAGTGGTTAGCAATGTTGCTTCACAGCACCAGGGTCCCAGGTTCGATTCCCGCTTTCGTCACTGTCTGTGCGGAGTCTGCACGTTCTCCCCGTGTCTGCGTGGATTTCCTCCGGATGCTCCGGTTTCCAGCCACAGGTCCCAAAAGACGTGCTGTTAGGTGAATTAGACATTCTGATTTCCCCCTCTGTGTACCCGAACAGGCGCTGGAATGTGGCGACTAGGGCCTTTTCACAGTAACTTCATTGCAGTGTTAATGTAAGCCTACTTGTGACACTAATAAAGATCATTATACAGTTGGAAGCCCTGACCACCCCAGCGTCAAATCTCGCCCAGATCGGAGTGGGTTGCGGAACTTAGAGGGAATTTCGTCCATGTGATTTCATGCTCTGTCTGCCTCAGAACCCACTATGGGAGGGGGCTGGAGGGGGAGGGTCAAATTCTGGTCACTACGTCTAACCCAATCCTTTTGAAGCCACTTTGCAACTAACTGTGTCATCCGGAACTTGGAAATATTACATTTGGTCCCACATCCAAATCTTTGAAACATATTGTGAACATCTGGGGCCCAAATACCAATCTTTCCAGTACCCCACTGCCTGCCAATTTGAGAATGACTCTGTTTCTGCCTGTTAGCCAATCATTAATCCATACCAGTATATTATATCCTATCCCAAATGCTTTCATTTTACTAACTAACTTTCTGAGGGGAATTTTATCATGAGCCTTCTGTCCACCAATTCCCTTTATCAATTCTATTATAGAGTTATAAAGATCGACAGCACAGAAGACGACCTTCAGCCCATCTGCACGGGTCACAAAGGACCACCTAACTATTCGAATTGATTTTCCAGCATTTGGCCTTGGCATCACAAGCACACATTTAAATACTTCTTAAATATCATGAGATTCTCTGCCTCCACCACCCTTTCAGGCAGTGAGTTCCAGACTCCCATTACATTCTGGATGAAAAGGATTTTCCCCTCTAAACCTCCTGCCCCTTACCTTAAATCTATCCCCCTGTCAGTGAACCCTCCACCAAGGGGAACATTTCTTCCTGCCTATTCTATGCCCCTCATAATTTTAAACATCTCAATCATGTCCCCCCTCAGCCTCCTCTGCTACAAGGAAAACAACTCCAGTCTTTCCAATTTCTCTTCATAACTAAAACTCTCCAGCCCAGGCAACATCCTGATAAATCTTCTCGGCACCTTTCCAGTGCTATCACCTCCCTCCTATAATGTGGATTCCAGAACTTCACACGATACTCTAGATGGAGCCTAACTAACATTATATACAGTTCCAGCACAACCTCCCTGCTCTTAAACTTTATGCTTCGATTAATAGAGACAAGTGTAGCATATGGGCGGCATAGTAGCACAGTGGTTAGCACCGTTGCTTCACAGCGGCAGGAACCCGGGTTCGATTCCTGGCTTGCGTCAGTATCTGTGGGGAATCTGTACATTCTCCCCGTGTCTGAAAGGGTTTCCTCCAGGCCCTCCAGTTACCTCCCACAAGTCCTGAAGGACATGCTTGTTAGGTGAATTGGACATTCTGAATTCTCTCTCTGTGCACCCAAATCGGTGTTGGAATGTGACAACTAGCGGATTTTCACAGTAACTTCACTGCGGTGTTAATTTAAGCCTACGGGCGGCACGGTGGCTCAGTGGTTAGCACTGTTGCCTATGGCGCTGAGGAGCCGGGTTCAACCTGGGTCACTGCCTGTGTGGAGTTTGCACATTCTCCCCGTGTCTGTGTGGGTTCACAACCCAAACCAAAAGATGTGCAAGGTAGGTGGGTTGGCCACACTAAATTGCCCCTTAATTGTGAAAAAAATTATTGGGTACTCTGAATTTAATGTAAGCGTACTTGTGACACTAATAAAGATTATTATTATTATTATGACTTCTCAGCCACTTTATCTACCTGCCCTGCTACCCTAAGGGGAAGTGTACATGCACACCAAAGTCCCTCTGATTGTCAGTGCTTCTCAGCCTCCTGCCGTGCATCATGTATTCCCTTGCCTTGTTTGTCCCGCCCAAGTGCATCACCTCAGACTGAGCCGGATTGAATTCCAATTGCCACTGATTAGTCCATCTGACCAGCCTGTCTATATCCTCCTCACTATTTACCACCTCATCAGTTTTTGTATCATTCGTGAACTTACTGATCAACCTTTCTACATTCAAGCATAAATCATTTCTATAAACCACAAACAGCAAGGGCCCCCAACACTGATCCCTGCGTTGCCCCACTGGACATAGGCTTCCAGTTAGAAACCTAACACCCCGCGATCATCACCCTCTGCTTCCTGCCACTCAGCCAATTCTGGATCCAATGTGCCAAATTTCCTTGGATCCCACGGTCTCTAACCCTCACTATCAGTTTCCCATTTGGGACCTTATCAAAAGACTTGTTGAAGTCCAAGTCAACTATGTTAAATACATTGCTCTCATCTACGCACCTGGTCATCTCTTTGAAAAATTAAATCAAGTTGGTCACACATGCTGATTATTCTTGATTAATCCCTGCATCTCCAAATGTAGATTAATTCCGTCTCTCAGAATTGCTTCCAATATTTGGAGGTTAGACTGACTGGCCTGTAGTTTCCTGGTTTATCCCTTCCTCCCTTCTTGAATAATGGTACCACATTGTCTATCCTCCAGCACCTCACCTGTAGCCAGAGAGGAATTGAAAATTATTGCCAGCGCCTTTCCTATTTTCTCCCTCGCCTCACGTAACAGCCTGGGATATATTTCATCTGGCCTAGGAGATTTGTTTACTTTTAAGCCTGCCAGAACATTCAGAAGCTCCTAGAACATAGAACAGTACAGCACAGAACAGGCCCTTCGGCCCCCAATGTTGTGCCGAGCCATGATCACCCTACTCAAACCCACATATCCACCCTATACCCGTAACCCAACAACCCCCCCTTAACCTTACATTTATTAGGACACTACGGGCAATTTAGCATGGCCAATCCACCTAACCCGCACATCTTTGGACTGTGGGAGGAAACCGGAGCACCCGGAGGAAACCCACGCACACAGGGGGAGGACGTGCAGACTCCACACAGACAGTGACCCAGCCGGGAATCAAACCTGGGATCCTGGAGCTGTGAAGCATTTATGCTAACCACCATGCTACCCTGCTGTCCTCTCTGCCTATGTTAATTTCTTTAATTTTATTACAGTCCTGCTCCCTGATTTCTATTACCACACCGTTCCTTTTGTGACACAAAAGTCTGAGAACACGCACAAACAGATTCAAATACAGCTTCTTCCCCGCAGTTACCAATCTCCTAAATGACTCTCGCATGGACTGACCTGATTAATACTACACTCCTGTATGCTTCACCCAATGCCGGTGTCTATGTATTTACATTGTGTACCTTGTGTTGCCCCATTATGTATTTTCTTTCCTTTCACGCACTTAATGATCTGTTTGAGCTGCTCGCAGAAAAATGCCACTGTACCTCAGTACATGTGACAATAAACAAATCCAATCCAATCCTCTCACTAATGGACACCAACACAAAGTATTAATTAAGAACCCTACCTACGTCCTTTTCCTGAACAATGTTGAATCTAACAGTGTTATGGTCATTGTCTGCAAAATGCTGCCCCACTGAATCTTCAACCCCTTGCCCGCCTTTGTTACCTAAAAGTACATCCAAGACCATATCCTCTCTGGCAGGATTTTCTGTATACTGGCTTCAAAAGACCTCCTGGAGGCATTTTAAGAATTCTGCTCCCTCTAATACTATGATTACCCCAGTTAATGTTGGGGAAATTGAAATCTCACACTTTCACTACCGTATTACCTCTACACTTCTACACATCTGCTCTTTTATTTCTCTCAGACTGTTAGAGGGCCTACAGAACATTCCCAGCAATACGATCCCTCCATTTTGTTTTTTTAAGTTCTACCCATATGGCATCATTTGAAGGGCATTCTAAGATGCTGTCCCTCCTGACTGCTGTAATCGATTCCCTGTTCAAAATTGCGACACCCCTCCTCTTTTACCTCCTTCCCTGTCTCGCCTGAAGATCCTATATCTTGGAATAGTGAGCTGCCAATTCTGCCCTTCTCTCAGCCATGCTTCAGTGACAACAGTGACATAATACCCCAATGTTTTAGTTTGTGCCGTCAGACCACTTCACTGTGACGTTGATTGCAAAGATACCGTTCCCAGGCTGCTTAATTGTGACCCTGACTGCGAGGACACCATTCACAGACCGCTTCACTGCGACGCTGACTGAGAGGACACCATTTCCAGACCTATTAATAACATCGTTAAAAATCTCCAACATGATTTCCTATTCATGAATCCATGTTGACTATGTCCAAGCAGATGTCCAAGTGTCCATTTATTACATTCTTTGTGATAGATTCTAGCACTTTCCCTACTGCCAATGTAAGGCTAAGAGGTCTGTAGTTCCATGTTTTTTCTCTCCTGCCCTTCTTAAATAGTGGAGTGAAATTTGCTGCCTTACAATCTTTAGGAACGATTCTAAAATCTACAGAACTTTGGAGGATGATCACCAGTGCTTCCACTATTTCCATAGTGTGGCATTATAGAAATTTACAGCATGTGAAATGTTAATGTCATGTTACAATTAGCCTCTAGATGGAGCTAGGGACAGTACTATAAAAGGCACTGACAGTTAGGCTTCTGGGAGAGAGAATGGAGTAGAAGAGAGGAGATTGGAATGAAGTGCATAGTAGAGCTAGAGAACGTGAATTTATTAAAGATATTATTATTAGAGATAATGTTAGTAGGGTAGTTTAATATAATCTATTTGTTTACTATAGGAATAAGTGTTGAACATTAATTTAAGTAGTGTAAATAAATTTAGCTTTGTTGATGAACATCGGTTTAAGTGTCTTTGGTACACTATGCTTTCCATCCTGAAGTCAATCTCACAAAGATCACCACACAGAGCTAACTCTTTCAACAATCTGGGGTGTAGCGCATCAGGTCCCGGAGACTTTGCAACCTTCAGTTTTTTAAATTTCTCCAACAGAACCTTCTTACCAATACAAATTTAATTTTGTTCCTCATCCTCCCTCGTCCCTTGAATCTCTCATTCTGGGAGATTTATCGTACCCGTAATGAAGAATGACACAAAGTAATCAATTAGCTTCTCTGACATTTCTCTGTTCCCCAATATAAATCCCCGTGACACTGCCTGAAATGGACCCATATTTGTCGAAGCCAAATGTTTTCTTTTTATGTACCTATAGAAGCATGTCCAGTCAGCTTTCAATAGATTTAGGCAAAACTCAATGGCCTCATTATAAGAAGTCCCATATTCTTTCTGCATGACATGCCCCCTTTTGGACTGGCAGCTTTTGCCAACTTTCCCAGCAGTCAGTTATCAGAGACTCGACCCTAGTAGCGTAGCCTAATTTTAGCAAAACTATTGAAAGACAGAAATAAAAACACAAATAATGGACATACTCAGCAGTTTAGGCAACATCTGTGGAGGCAGAAACAGAGGGTGTGATTTAACGCAGAAAAAAACAGAGTCCTATTTTGGGTGCATTTAGCAGGATGTTTCTCGGCGCCTGCATCCCTGAGAAAGACATCGCTATTTAACAGGACTTTGCCATTTTTGTTTTGGCCTCAGCAAGGAATTCCCCACCAAGGCTCCACTTACCTCATTTCCTCCACTGGTGAGCTCGACCCGCCAGTGCTGGGAGTCTACTCAAGCATGGGGGCACCATTTTTAAATGCCACCCTGATCTTTCAACCCCCGTCAGCCACCCCACTGGGGCCTCTGGACCCCCTACTGCACCTAACTTACCTCTTACTGGGTCCTTGAGCCGCCCCCTCACCCCAACTGTTGAGGGCAAGGCACACCCGGGCCCGATCCCTGGCATGGGCAATCTGGCACCTGGGCACCGCTAGCCTGACAATGTTGCCAGGATGGCATTGCCAGGATGCTCATGTGCCAGTGCCAAGCTGCCCAGGTACCATCAGGAATTCCAGGGTACCACCCTGCCCAGAGCCCGACCACCCAGTGGTCTCTAAAGGTCTGGGAGACACCCCCCCCCCCCCCCCCCCCCCCCCAGGCGCCGTTACACCTGGTCCAAACTTGTGGAAACTCATGCTCAACAGTCGCATGGTGAGGTTGTTAGTGCCCAGGCCAGGGAAGAATACGATGCAGATATATTTAAATGAGCCTCATGGCTACTTAAATATGTTGATCCGGATCTCGCCCAGCATCTCATGTGATCTCGTGAAATCCTGCAAGGAGTTGAGCTTTGCGAGAGGTCTCTCACGGGATTCAACCACCTCGGCGTGTCACCAAGTTGGGCACGACGAAGCCGCTTAATCACGCCCAGAGAAACAGTTTTAAACAAGATTCTTGACCTGAAACAATGACTGTTTTACTCTTATCGGATACTGCCAGATCTGTGAGTAATTGTTATGGTGCTGAAGGAGGCCATTTGGCCCATCATGTCTGGACTGGCTCTCTGAATGAACAATTCACCTCCTGCCGTACTCCCGCCTTCTGCCTGTAACCCTGCACATTCTTCCTTTTCAGACAGCAGTCTAATTCCCTTTTGAATGCTTTAACTGATCCTGCCTCCACCACACTCTCAGGCAGTGCATTCTAGACCCTGACCACTCACTGAATAAAAAGGTTTCTCCCCACATCACCTTTACAAATTACATTAAATTTGTGCCTTCTCATTCTCAATCTTTCGCGAATGAGAAGAGCTTCTCCTTAACTACTCTCTCCAAATGCCTCACGATTTTGAATGCCTCTATCAAATGTCCTCTCGACCTTCTTTTCTCCAAGGAAAATACTCCTAACTTATTCAATCTATCTTCATAACTGAAATTCCTGATCCCTGGAACCATTCTCATAAAACTTTTCTGCACCCTCCCCATTGTATTCACACCCTTCCTGAACTGTGATGCCCAGAACTGGACGTAATACGCTAGCTGAGGCCGAACTATTGACTTGTAAAAATTCAATGTAACCGCCTTCCTCACGTACTCTATGCTCCTATTAATAAAGCCAAGGACATCTTATTCTTTACTAACTGTCCTTCCAATGTGCCTGTGTCTATTTAAAGTTCTACACCATCTTCCTCACAGTTCACAATGTGTCCAATTTTTGTGTCATCCGCCAGCTTTGAAATTGTGTTGTGTATGTCATTTATATAAATATGAGGAAAAGCAAGGCACCCAATACTGACCCCTGGGAAACTCCACGACAAACCTTCCTCCAGCACGAGAAACATCCATAAACCATTACTTTCCATTGTCTGTTACTTAGCCAATTTTTTACCCTTTTATTCCATGAGCGCGAACCTTGCTCACAAATCTATTGTGCGGCACTCTGCCCATTGGCGAAATTCTCCTCCTCGCACCACCAGCAGCGGATTCTTCCGGTGAGGCGGAGAATCCAGCATCATGAAGAAAACGGGATCGGTGCATGATGTTTTGGGCCCCACTGGCGTCAGGATCACGGTTCATGCCCGTGCCATTTGGAGGATGCAAATGGATCATTAAGAGACTTTTGCGTCCACTTCTTGGGCCAGGCACCATATTCTTGAGCCTGCGTGATTCTCCAGTTCTCTGGGCCAGGAATCATTTGGGTGAAAATTATTACTGGTCTTGACAAGCAAGGCCCTGACGCGGTGAGCCTAGGGGGCATTACTTTAAGGGAGTAGCCCCCAAAGTCCGTCCGACTGCCACCCTCCCTCCCAAAATGCCCCTACCAGACCCCCCATCAATGCCCCCTCACCAGAGACCCCCCTTGAAAGACCCTGTGATTAAAAGGAATCCACAGAGACCCCCTAAATAAAGAGACACCCTCTCTGGGATTCTTTTCATGTTGACTGCCTGTCGTTTTTTAATACTCCCTCTTTGTTTCTCTTATTTACTTCACTTCTCTAATAAATCTTCTATATTCAGCTTTGTTTTAATAGAATTTTCTATCCAACTTCTGTCATAGGCAACCTTTTCTTCTTTATCAGAATTTTGATCTCCGTCTGTCATCTAGGGAGCTCTGGGTTTGTTTGTCCTACCTTGTCCTTTCGAGACAATACATATTTGCTGTGCGCAAATCACCTCTTCTTTGAAAGCAGTCAGTTGCTCAGCTACTATTTTTTCTGCTAGCCTTGATTCCAATTTATTTGGCCCAGATATATTCGTTCCCCACTGAAGTTAGCTTTCCCCAAGTTAATTATTCTTACTCTCGACTGATCTTTGTCCATTTCCATAGTAAACCTAAAATATATAACACAATGACCTCTGTCCCCTAAATGTTCTCCTGCTAACATCTGATCCACTTTGTCCACCACATTCCCAGAAACAGTTATAGCAGTGCCTCCATCCTCGTTGGTCTGGAATCATACGGAAGAAAATATCCCTAAACACATATAGAAACTCTTCCCCTCTCTTACCCTTAATTATCCAAATATTGACTGTAGTAGTAGTAAAGCTCCCCATTATAACTGTTCTATAATTTCTGTACCTCCTTGAAACTGTGCCCCCATTACTTAGTGGCCCATAGACTACACTGAGCAATGTAATTGATATTTTGTTGTTCCTTATCTCAAGTCAAATAGATACTGTCCTTGACCCTTCTGAAATATTTTCTTTCTCCAGCACGGCAGTGCTCTCCTTAATCAATACCGCAACCTCTCCCCCCTTTTCTTCCTTTCCTGAATAGGTATCTAGGAATATTTAAAATCCAGTTGTGCTCCTCTTTGAGCCACGTCTCTATTATAGCCACAACATCATATTTCCACATGGTAATCGTGCCTGTAGCTGACCAAGCTGACCAATCCTATTTATCACACTCCATTTGTTCATATACATGCACAGAAATCCAGATTGAGACTATTATTTTTTCCTTTACTCTGATCCCATCTTTTAACTTATTATTCCCTACTCCAGTGCTATCTAACTCTCCCAGTACTGCATTCCACACCCTTTGACATTCCTCTCTAATATTATTTCCTGGTTACCACACCCCTGCAGAGTTAATTGAAACCCTTCCCAACAGCACTAGCCAAACACCCCACAAGGAACTCTATTGCGGCTCGGTTCAGCTTCAACCTGTCTAACCTGTACAGGTGCCAGCTCCCCCACAGCTGGTCCTAGTGTCCCAAGAATCTAAAGCCCTCCCTCCCATTTTCCATCAATACATTAATCTATTTTATCGTCCTATTTCCATACTCAATTGCACGTGGCACTGGGAGTAATCTGGAGATTAACATTTTTGCGGTCGAGCTTGCTAATTTCCCACCTAGCTCTATCAATTTAGGCTGCTGGATCACATCCCTCTTTCTACCTATGTCATTGGTACTGAATCTGGACCATGAATGCTGGCTGTTCACCCTTCCCCTACATGGTGCTCTGCAGGTACTCAGGTTTTATTGTTAATTTTCAAGTTTGAATCTTCAATGTCTTGAGCTTTGTCACTGAGCATGTTGACATTCAGTGCATGAGTTAAGATCACACTGAAAAGTGTTATGCAGCATGACTGAATAATAGGATGCACACAAACAATATTCTAGTTGTGACGTTGTTGCTAATCTTGACAAATTGTCTTTGCAACATAAATCACTACATTAAAGAGCATTTTAATAAATTATCGAGAACTTTCTCAATTTGTATTTTACGGCTATTTGGGGGGTCCGAGACTGTGGCAAGATTCAGACCTTTGTCACAGTAATACTGTCCTAAAATATTAACCCGAGTGGCATCTGTTACTCGATAATAATGATTGTGGAGCTGATTGTTGCAGATTGGAGTTCACAATTGTTATATGACATGAATGGATCAGTGATATTTCAATATCAGCACAGTAAGCTATGTTTCATTAACATCCCAGACACTCGGTCATTTTTAAGAGATATAATAAATATGAGACCAACATCAGTAGGTGTAAGAGCAAATAATCATGTTTAAAAGGAATTATTAAGCTTTATTAATTCATAGCAGATAGGAATATATTTGCATGCTTTAATTTCTGCATGTTTGTAATGGTTAGTAGTGAGTGCAGAGAGAAAGAAATCTCAGAAGTGTTATTAGTAGCACAACCAAACATTAGTTGAGCTCATGCAGAAATCTTGTTAGGGAGTCAACAGCCTACCAACCCTTGTGAAATAGTTACATGAGTCAAGCACCTTTTTGGAACCAGACTTTGGAAAGGATGAGGATTTGATCCTTGAGAATATTCCAACTTTGCCCTCTTGCTGGAAACCACAATTTCAAAAAGGAAAATTTAATTTCTATTCAAAGTACCATAGTAAATCTTTCCTTATTCTAAAATTTGATAGATTGTTCAGAGAAGGACTTTAATGTAATTTGTTTTGGATTTCTGGCCAATGTTGCAGCTTGTGGCCATTTCAAGAACTTAATCTACTACAATTATTTAAATGGAAGCAAAGTTGATGGTGAAATGTCAATGAAGCAAAAGATTGGTCACGCACAGCTGCTGTTGGTAAACAATACAGCGCCTGTGGTATCACAGACATCTCATGAATCTAATGTTACACTATGTAGACTTGTTGCCATAGTCTCCCTGTATCACCTCTGGAAACCTCCAAAGTGGTGGCAAAAACTGTTTTTATAAAGTTGTTGATTAATGGAGGAAGGTGTGTTCATTTTTCTCTTTCACTTTCGGTCAGTCCACAGCATAGCAGTTTGACCATAGAGAAATGTGACTAAGAGGGACGAAAAGTGACAAAGTAACCCTAGTATCCAGTTCCACAACTGTTGTGTCCTCAAAATATCTTATCATATAATGACATTACACGCTATTTTTAAAACTTATTAATTGTCACTTCACATGCAATTAAAGGAACATGGTTATAATCTGGAGGAGGCTTAGAATAGAATTAGTTTCTCAGATGGTCCAAATCTGTAATATCAGAAACCAAAGCAAATTTCCAACATGATTTTACATTATTCTTTCAATTTTTCAATTACTTATTTATGCTTAAAGACCTGTTAAAATTACACAAGTCTCTATAACTGTATCTTCCAAAGGAAATGACGTTTGCAGATGTACCAATTAAAATATTCAAGTTAATACTCTA
This sequence comes from Scyliorhinus canicula, assembly GCF_902713615.1. NCBI lineage: Eukaryota > Metazoa > Chordata > Chondrichthyes > Carcharhiniformes > Scyliorhinidae > Scyliorhinus > Scyliorhinus canicula. The sequence continues at coordinate 73,379,443 of NC_052153.1, forward strand.
CAAATTTTTGTGAGAATAGTGATTAGCTGTCTATATCTAGATGTTCCTGTTGCTTAATATTTACTTTTACTACCAACAGTAGCCACCTTGGAACTGCAGTTATGAATTCAAACCGAACAGAATGCCATATTGAGCATCAGGTGACTTGCTTCATAGTTTCACGGCATGGCTTTTGGAGTAGCAAAGTACTTTACACAAGATGAAGGTCCAAGTTTAAAGAACAGGCTATAAATTCTTAAACAGTGTGACAATATAAAACAGAATCTGTTATTGTTTCATATTTCTAGTTATGAACCAAAAGAACCGAATAAAAAGTCAGAAGCCGAAATTATAAAACGACTTGACATAAAAAAAGGAAAATCAAATGTTTTTACAAAAAAGGCTTTAAAAATGGATACATTGAACAATTAATTTTCTGAAAAGTGGTAGTTTGGGCAAAGGGAAAGAATTATTATGAAAAAATATCTTTGAAACTGTCATCCAAGTACATGCCTGCAAAATAAAGCAAAGTCCTGAATTGAAGTACAACAACAATTTATATTTACATAGGACATTTTATTATGGTACAGGTTGAAAATCCCTTATCTGAAGTGCTTGGAGCCGAGTGTGTAATGGACTTTGGAATTTTTCAGATTTCAGAAAATATTGCGCAGGTGTGGTGTGTACTGGGAACTGCGCATGTGCAGTGTGCATTGGGAACTGCGCATGTGTGGAACTGCGCATGTGCAGAACATTGAGAACTGTGCATTTGCGGTGCACGTTGAGAACTGTGCATGCTCGAAATGGAGTGCGGGTTTTGGAATTTCTCAGTTTTCGGAGTTTAGGATAAGGGATCCTCAACCTGTAAAGGCGCTAAGACCTGGTGGGTGTAATGACAAACATGATGGACTGTGTAGGACAACAGATTTCCATCACTAAAGGACACAAAGGAACCAGATAGTTTTTTCGGCAATTCGTAGTTCACAGTCACCATTCCTGATATTCGCTTTTTATTCCAGATTTAATTAATGTACTGAATGTAAATTTCCCGGCTGTCATCGTGAGATTTGAATTTGTGTCTCTGGAGCATTAGTCGAGGCCTCTGGGACCATTAGTCCAGTGACATAGCCACTAATCCAAATATTTTGGTTGCTATTAATTAAGAAGCAACCGTTCGCAATAAAGTTATGAAAGGAAGATAGAGTTCTGCATTTTAAATGCAGTGGTGAAAACCAAGAGAAAGTAATGCATCAAGATGAATGCAGATAATTCTATGCAAAAACAAAAATCTCCCGAACTCCTCGATCTATAAATGCAGTATTAAATGGTTAATCACATCTTTAAAAGATCAAGCTTTCAAAAACCATAACAGGATATTTCGGCAGTTCCTGTTTTATATCAATTAGTAGTGTTGATAAGTGAGCAGATCATGATATTTGGATGGGTCTAATATATGTAGGATTGATTAAGATGATAGGTGAATTAAGGCTCTCACCTACATTGTGCAAGACCTCCAAAAATTAGCAGAGCACTGAAACTATCTTCTTGCAACTCATGTTTGGTCTTACTTGTCATCAGTGAGGCAAGCTTGCAGAATGCCCTTAGATGTTCAGTGATGAAATTTTGAAAGCAGAAGTTTTATCTCACAGTTTCTTAAAACTGTGAAAAACACCGGAATTCAACTGAGATGTTTCTTCTAGCTAAAGGGTCGGTAACAATAGATGTGTGATTTCAAATCGGTAGCAACAGGGCAATTCAATAGACCCAAGATTATATGTTCTATATTTTTTTCTGATCAATACAATTACCTATATATAAATCCTTTAAACAATGTGTTGTGGGACACTGTAATAAAAATAGAGAATACAAGACAAATAATTATAATAGTTAAAGGAAGATGGTGGATAAGTGGCAACGTCACTGAGTTCATAATCCACGGTCCCAGGCTCATGCTCTGAAGACACAAGTTCAAATCCTACATTTTAAATTCAATGAATAAATCTGGAATTAAAAGCTCTGATGGTGACCATTGTTGATTGTCGTAACAACCCAGCTGGTTCACTGATGCCCTTTTGGGAAAGAAATCTGCCATCCTTACCTGGACTGGCCTACATGTGACTTCAAACCCTTTAGAGAAATGTGGTTGACTCTGAAATGATCTAGCCAGCCACTCAGTTGTATCAAACCACTAATAAGTCTAAAAGGAATGAAATTGGATGGATCTCCTTGGAACCAGAAACAACAATGACACACCAAATCCTGTCAACCCTGCAAGGTCCTCCTTACTAACATTTAGGAATGACAAAATTTGGAGACCTGTTCCACAGATTAAACAAGGAACAGCATAACATAGTCATTATCAGAGAACCATACATAACAGGCAATGTCCCCGACACCACACAACAGGACAGAACCATCAGAGATGACAGCACAGTAGTATACAGTCTGGAGGGATTTCACCTGAGAGTTCCCAACATCGACTCTGGACCTCATGAAGTCTCATGATATCAGGTCAAACAGGGGCAAGGGAACCTTCTGCTGGTTACCATCTACCATCCACACTCAACAGATAAAATCAGCACCCCTTTTTTAAACTTGAAGGGAGCACTGAGGATGACAATACCACAGAATGTATTCTGGGTGGAGGGGCTTCAATGTTCATCACCAAGAATGCTTCGATAGCACCAGTACTGACTGAGCTGGCTGAGTCCTGATGGACAGAGCTGTTAGACAGGGATGCAGCAGGTGGTGAGGGGACCAACAAGAGGGAAAAACATTCTTGACCTCATCTTTACCAACCTGTGTGCTGCAGATCCATCTGTCCATGGTGGTACTGGTAGGAATGACCACTGCACAGTCCTTGTAGAGACAAAGTCCCATCTTCATGTTGAGGATACCCTTCATCATGTTGTGTGGCACTATCACTGTGCTAAATGGGATATATCTCAGACAGATCTGACAACTCAAGACTGGGCATCCATGAGGTACTGTGCGCCATCAGCAGCAACAGAACTGTATACGTTTGTAACCTCATGGCCTGGCATATCACCTGCTCAAGTGTTATAAATGGGATCAACCCTGGTTCAATGAAGAACACGCTAAAAGATTTTGTTATGTGCAAATCAAAGTTTGTAGGTACATGGTAAGAAATCATCTGCGTAATCCCAAACTGAGGCCTATTCCATGGAAGCAGGGTCTAATAGATCAAAAAAAATCTACATTCGCCTCGAGTTTGCATGGGTCTTACTCCCACAACCTAAAAGATATGCACAGTGGGTGGATTGGCGATGCTAAATTGCCCCTTAGTTGGACACAAAAAGAATTGGGTACTCTAAATTTATTTTTTAAAATCTAAGTGTTCTGGAATTATTGTGTTCTGATAGCTCAGTGTATTTTATCCATTAAAACACAATGAAAATTTGGATTCGTTTCTGCAGCTCCCCACACAGAAAATCTCTGGTTTCATCAGTATATTTGTGGGAAGAGCTAATAAGAGACAGGATCCTTCCCCAGTGAGAAGGTTAAAAAATAAACCAGTGGGCATGTGACCCTGCACCACTCTAATGGATCATCAAAGGAGACAAGAAAAGCAGAAAGTGAGTAATACATATAAGATCATTTGAATAACCTGTATGTTAAACTAAAATTTTACTTTACACAAGTACGTACCAGAGCTAGTGCTCTGTATTATTTTCCTGCGAATTTCATTTCCAGGCATTCCAGCATGTTAAGACAACATCAAAGTATACCATAGTCAGATATGCTTTCTTAAGTCAATGAAAAGTAGAGTTGTTTTATTAGCTCTTTATTACATTGGTGTTAAATACATTCTTACCTGAGGATGGTTACTTGGAACTGGAGGTGCAGGGGTTAACCCAAAGGAATCTAGAAAAGACAATCATAGTAAGAACATCTGGGACATGATTGGAAGTCATATAGTCTATATATTATGTTGCTCTTTATGTGGAATATCAATAATTCTTGAATAAAGGCTGTGGGGGAAACTAATCCTTCGAAAAGAGTGTAATATTGCTTCATTACACATGATGGACATGATTTTGAAAACAAGTCACACTTACATCATAACTTAGCATGAACAGTTGCAGGCATGTTATTTTCAGCAAACCAGTGACGCAAATGTGCAAATGACAGGCTGAAAGTTTACTGCATAAGGTGCAAATGTCACAGGAATTAACAGTTTTTTCTCGTTCCACAGCATGTTACAAAATTCACAACATGAAGGAGGGTAGTTGAAAGAGATGCTCAGTATACCAGGATTGAGTGAAATCCTTTCATCCTCTAAACTCTTGCATCCCCTCTCATCAAATGTGGTTTCAAAATACAATGTGAATGTAATGTTGTTGCAATTGACCCCACAATATATTACAATCCTATTTTCCAATCCCAAATTTATTTTATAGTTCTTCAAAAGATGTGCAAGGAGCAACAACCGAGTGGTAGTAAGCTACTAATGCATTGTGGAAAGTGTTAATTGGTAGTAGCAATATCATATCAGCCTTGTTGTACTATTACCATTGTCACCATCATGTTAAATGCTGTGTACTGTTAATACCAGGCAAGCATTCTTAGAACTCCAAAAAAAAAGGTTTTGCAGCACCAAGTCAAATAAGTGATAAAATTCCAGGTATTATCAGTGTATGTTGAATTAATTGATTTAAAATCTGTCCCTTTGGACTATGGATGGATCAGCCAAGCTGTTGCCTCCTAGTTGATAACTTGCTGAAGGGGCAAGTCTGCAGCTGTCTGGTGGATTAAGGAACAGGCTAGGCTGTGATATCTCTCATAGTTGAATAGCTTTCTCAAATCATTGCCTGAATGCGGAAAGACCATACAGAGAAGGCATTCAAGGGTAAATGATGCCTGCAGATTTGTATCCCAAGGAGAGTCAGTACTTTGAGGTGAGAAGCAATAAATGGGAAAAAAACATGGGATGGAAAGAAAATAAATATTTGATGCATTCCTTTTCAAATAAAATAATGTAATGAGGCAATCTTAGAGGTAAATTTCCTTGAGAAGTACAGTTTTACTTATGTTGAGTCGTGACACCACAAAAGAAGTTCATTCTGCCTATCAAGGCCACCTGAGGAGAAATCCAGTCAGTGCCATTTCCCTGCCCTATCCTTGTAGCCGTGGAAGTTTATTTCTCTCAAGTGCTCATGCAATTTCCTTTTGAAATCATTGATAATTTCCACTTCCACCACCCTGCTAAGGCAGTGAATATTTTTGACTTTTTAAGATACGCATTTTGGATATTGGAAAATAAGGTAAAATTTACCAATTAACTTTCGCTGTGTAAAAATATTCTTCTCTACGTTCCTCCTGCATTTCAAGTCCAAAACATTAAATCTATGTCCGTTAGTCATTGAATAATGGGAACAAATTTTCTATCATAACCTTTTGTCCTCTTATCAAATCTCTCCTCCATTTCCTTTGCGCCAAGGAAAGCAAGCCCAGCATCACCAACCTAAGCTTGTAGTTAAACGCCTTCAGCCCTGGAAAGATTCTGGAAAATCACCTTTTATATAAATGATTTGGACATGAATGTAGGAGAGTTGATCAGTACGTTCACGGATTATATGAAAATTGGTGGGGTGGTAAATAGTGAGGAGGATAGCCTTAGATTACAGGATGATATAGATGGGTTGGTCAGATGGCTGATCATTGACGAATGGAATTCAATCTGGATATTGGGGCAGCTCAGTGGTTAGCACTGCTGCCACACAGCATCAGTGATCTGCATTTAATTCCGGCTTTGGGAGTTTCTGTGTGGAGTTTGCACTTTCTCTCCATGTCTGCATGGATTTCCTCCCGCAGTCCAGGTGGATTGGCCATGCTAAATTGCCCCATAGTGTCCTAAGAGGGCAGGTTAGGTGTGGTTATGGGGTTAGGGTGAGTGGGCCTACCTAGGGTGCTCTTTTAGAGAGTTGGTGCAGACTTGATGGACCGAATGGCCTCCGTCTGCACTGTAGGAATTTTATGGTTCTATCATTGTGAGTTGATGCACTTGGGCAGGACAACCAAGGCAATGGCAATCAATACACGATAAATGGCAGGACCCTGGGAAGCACCGAGAATCAGAGGGATATTGGTATGCATATACATCAGTCCCTTAAGATGGCAGGGCAGGTAGATACAGGGGTTAAGAAAGCATATGGTATACTTGCCTTTATTAGCCAAGGCATAGAGTTTAAGAGCAGGGATGTTATGCTGGAAATGTATGCAACGGTGGTTAGGCCACAGCCCATGTATTGCGTGCAGTTCTGGAATCTACATTATAGGAGGGATATAATAGTACTGGAAAGGGTGCAGAGCAGATTTACCAGGATGTTGCCTGGGCTGAGAGTTTTAGTTATGAAGAAGGATTGGATAGACTGGGGTTCCTTGTAGCAGAGGAGACTGAGAGGGATCATAATTGAGAGATATAGGGCAGCACAGTGGGGCAGTGGTTAGCATTGCTGCCTCACGGCGTTGAGGTCCCAGGTTTGATCCCGGCTCTGGGTCACTGTCCGTGTGGAGTTTGCACTTTCTTCCCTTGTTTGCGTGGGTTTCACCCCCACAACCCAAAGGTGTCCAGGCTAGGTGGATTGGCCACGCTAAATTGCCCCTTAATTGGAAAAAATGAATTGGGTACTCTAAATTTAAAAAAAAATAATTGAGATGTATAAAATTATGAACAGTAATTAGAGTAGTGAAGAAGAAACTTTTCTCCTTGGTGGAGGAACCAATGACCAGAGGACGATAAATTTAAGGTAAGGAGCAGGAGGTTTACAGGGGATGTGAGGAAAAGCTTTTGCACCCAGGGAGTGGTGGGAGATTTGAACTCACTGCCAGAAAGGGTGGAGACCCTCATACTATTTAAGACGTATTTAGATGTGCACTTGCGATGCCAAGGCATACAAGGCTATGGGCCGAGGGCTGAAAAATGGGATTAAAATTGCTCGTTTTGGGTCAATGCAGACACGGTGAGCTGAATGGCCTTTTCTGTGCTGTAGACCTTTATGACTCTATGACCATTGCATCTTTTCAGGGACCTTCACATCTTTCCTAAAATGTGGTGACCAGATATCTATCTGTAGCCTAACCAGAGCTTTATAAATGTTCAGCATAATTTCCCTGCTTTTGCTCTCAATACCTTTATTTCTGAAGCCCAACATCCCTCATGCTTTGCTAATTACTCTATCAGTATGTCATACCGCGTTAAAAAGTCTATGGACATGCACCCCAAGTTCTTTCTATCCCTGCATATTCTTAAAATTGTCATTAAGTCTATTGTCTGGATCTCTGGTGACAGGAACATGCTGAGTAGTGGCTCTCCTCCATACAACAAAATAATAGGCACTTTTGGTTGAATTTAGCGTGCAAAATTAGACTTAAACATCCCCTCACCCTCAACATTAGCACAAGATGACAAAAATGGCAGGAAGCAACAGCTCGAGAGGCCGCAGGGACACTAGAATTGCACAAGGGCCAGGAGCGGCAAGTAAGCGGGTCGGTGGACCCACGAGGCGAGGGATCCCCAGGCACCCCCGAGAGATGGAGACCGGTGATGGCGAACTGGAAACAAGCTCCCCCCCCACCACCAACTCCTCCGCCACCACCTCCCCCCACCCCCACCCAGCACCCCCAGCCCATGGCCCCCCACCCAACCCAGCCCCACCAACTCAACCCCTCCCCGGCCCCCCCATCCAACCCCAACCTACCCAACACCCCCGCACCCAACCCACCCAAACCCCCCCCCCCCCCCCCCCCCCCCCACAATGGATGGAAGATATTCCTAACGAAGGAACTAAATGCATGAAAGATGACATCAAGGCCGAGATAAAGGCAACAGTCAAGGAGGCGGAGGCGCTAGCCGCCATGCAGACAAGACTCAACGGAATGGGGAAGAAACTGGAAGCCCAGGGGAGCACTATACGGAAGCGGGAAAAGGTGGCGATGGATTTGGGTGACCGAATCATCGCCCAAGAGGCCGAGACCAAGAAGTTGGTGGCAATTCAGGGGGCCTGAAAGGGAAGGTCGAGGACCAGGAGAATCGGTCGAAGAGGCAGAATATTATAGTCGGCCTGCCAGAGGGGATTGAGGGCAGGGACCCAACTGACTACATGACTCAAATATTGGGCAACCTGGTTGGAAGGAATAGCTTCCCCAAAATGCTGAGGAACGATCAACAGGGCTCACAGGTCACTCCGACCAAAGCCCAGGGCCGGGGAGCAGCCAAGGGTGATAATAGCCAAGCTTCACAAGTATCAGGACCCGAGAAAGGATCCTTCGAAGTGCAGGAGCACATCCAGGAGGTAAGTATGCTTGATCCCACAGGGGGGGGGGGGGACCCCTATTAGATAGTCACCTGGAATGTCAGGGGACTTAAAGGTCGAGTGTAAAGATACAGAGTCTTCACCCAACTGAAAGACATGAAGGCTAACATAGTGTTCTTCCAAGAGACACACTTGAGGGAGAAGGACCGACTGCAGGTAAGGAAGGGCTGGGTGGGACAGACCTACCATTCCTGCTACGGGACGAGGGCTGGGGGGTAGCCAGTGTCCTAGACAGGGCACCGGTAGTCCTGGTGAATGAGTACATGCCCAACTGACGACACGGAATTTATACAAAAGACCACAGTGGTGCAGTGGTTAGCACTGCTGCCTCACGGCGCCGAGGATCCGGGTTTGATCTCAGCACCGGGTCACTGTCCGTGTGGAGTTTGCACATTCTCCCCATGTTTGCAGCGTCTCGTGAAGGCTAGTTGGATTGGTCAAGCTAAATTGCCCCTTCATTGTGAAAAGAAGAATTGGTACGCTAAATTTATTTTTTAAAAAGACCATGGTGGAAATCCCAGACATAGATACTGACTGACTGATCACCGGGGGGGGGGGGGGGGGGGGCTTCAACTGCGTACATGACCCACTGACGAACAGATCAAATCCCAGAATGGGGAAAACAGCAGGCATGGTTAGGAACTGGGAACATATGGGGGCAGTGGACCCATGGTGGTTCCTGCACCCGGGTGAAAAGGCATTCTAATTTTTCTCGCCACTACACAAGGTCTATACCTGCATTGACTTCTTAGTAGTGGGGAAATTCGTGCTTCCAGAAATAATAAGAGTGGAATACTCCGCGATTGTAATCTCCGACCACGCTCCACGTTAGGTGTGAGGTTGGCACATGGCTGTGCCCAATGCCCCACGTGGAGGTTGGACATGACCCTCTTGGCAGACAAGGTCTTCTGCCAGAAAATATCACAGGCCAAAGGCGAGTAAGTCACTAACAACCCTAACGGGAAATTCTCACGTTCCATGTTCTGGGAGACACTGAATACTGTGAATAGGGGAGAAATTATCACCTATAACGCTCATGGAGACAGGGAAGAGAGGGCGGCTATGCAACAACTGATCTACTCCATCCTGGAGGTCGACAGGCCCTGGCTTTAGAGTTTCTGGCGGAGAGGAAAAAGCTACAAATGGACTTCAACCTGCTATCCACCAGGAAAGCAGTGTACAACACCCAATATGGGGGACCTTTTATGAGCACGGAGACAAGGCTAACCGCCTGCTGACTCACCAGCTGAGAAAGCAGGCAGCCACGAGGGAAATAAAGGATAGCAGAGGCAGGTCAACGAAGCATTCGAGCCCTTCTACCGGGGGCTGTGCAACAGGACTCGGGGTTGAAATAATTCCTCGATGGACTCGATATGCCAGTCATGGGGATGATAGACGGAGGGGGCTGGAACACCATTTGCACTGGGAGAAGTCATGGAGAGCAGCAACTCCTTGCAGGCAGGGAAGGCGCAGGGACCCCACCGCTGCCCGGCAGACTTGTGCGAAAAATTCACAACAGCCCTGCACCTGTGGGAAATATTTGCAGACTCACTAGCACAGGCCACCATATCGCTGATTCCCTAAAAGGACAAAGACCCAATGGAATACGGATCATACAGACCCATTTCGCTACTTAATGTGGATGCAAAAATACTCGCAAATACTCCTGGCTAAGCAGGCTGGAGAACTGCGTATCAGATGTTGTCGCAGAAGACCAGACAGGATTTGCTAAAGGTAGACAGCTAACTGCGAACATCAGGCAGCTGCTGAACATGATAATGATCCCATCTGGGGAGAGGACAGCAGAGGTGATAGTCTCCCTGTACGCAGAAAAGGCCTTTGACAGAGTCGAGTGGAAATACCTCATTGAGGTATTGAAGCGGTTTGGACTAAGGACAGGGTTCACCTCATGGGTGAAACTCCTGTACAACGCCTCCAAGGCAAGTGTACGGACCGACAACACCAGCTTTGAATACTTCCAGCTGCACAGAGGCACAAGGTAGGAATACCCGCTGTCCCCACTCTTGTTCGCCCTGGCAATCGAGCCGTTGGCGATCGCCCTGAGAGTGGCAAGAGTTTGGAAGAGAATCTGAAGATGAGGCAGAGGGCACTGGGTCTTGCTGTCTGCGGATGACCTGCTCCTTTAGATCCAAGAGCCACAAAACGGCATTAAAGGAATCACAAATCTCCTGGGAGAGTTCAGAGCCTTCTCAGATTACAAACGCAACCTGGGCAAAAGCAAAGTTTTCCTGGTGAAGCCGAGAGGGGAGGTGTAGACTTGAAAATAGCCCAAAACAAATTCCGCTCCCTGGGGATCCAGACAGGCCACAACTGGACACGGATCCACAAGTGGAACCTGACCAGTCTAGCGGAGAAAGTAAAAAAGGACCTGCAGAGGTGGGACACACTCGTGCTCTCCCTCGCCGGGAGGGTTCAGACGATCAAGATGAACATACTACCCAGGTTCCTCTTCTTGTTTAGTTCCATAATGATCCATATCCCCAAGGTCTTGTTGCATTCAATAGACAAGATGATTATGGTGTTTGTGTGGGGGTGGCGAAGGATCCAAGAATCCTTAAAACAGTACTACAAAAGGAAAGGAAACGTGGGATGCCTGACCCTCCCGAACTTGCAATACTACTACTGGGCAGCCAGGGTGGAAAGAGTAAGGACCCAGAAACGGAATGGGTGAGGATGAAGGAGTCCTCCTGTACGGGGATGGCCCTCTGGTCCCTTGCCAGGCAGCGCTCCCATCCTTGCCCGCAAAACACTCAAGTCCAATGGTGGTAGCGACGGTGATAACTTGGAACCAGATGAGGCAACATTTCGGTCTGACTGAAGTGTCCATCATGGCCCCATCAACGGCAACCATAGGTTTACCCCAGCCACGCTGAACGCCGCCTTCAAGAGGTGGAGACAGGGTGCGGTGAAACTGCCGATTAGGGACTTTTACACTGGTAACAGACTAGAGACCTTAGAGGAGCTGACGGAGAGACTGGAACTACCAAAAGCGAATGAACTTCAACATCTGCAGGTCAAATGTTTTCTCCCAGAGAAGCATACTGCTGGAGGAGTTACTGGACACGGACAGTCTGAGGAAAGCAAACTGTGGGGACCTGTATGGACGACTCTTGGAAAGGACTGACTGCTCACTAGACGAGACTTGGGGAAAAATGGAAGGAAGAGCTTGGGTTGGAAATAAGGTGGGGACTCTGGAGCAAAGCACTGTGCAGGGCCAATTCCATCACCTCATGTGCAAAGGGAAAAGTTGAAAATTATAAGCCCTTCCACTATCTCAAACCCCGCTTCCTTTAGCATCCTGAAATGTAAGCCATCTGGACCAGCCTCCCCGGACAGGCGCCGGAATGTGGCGACTAGGGGCTTTTCACAGTAACTTCATTGAAGCCTACTCGTGACAATAAGCGATTTTCATTTCATTTCAGATGACTTATCTTTTCTCAGCCTACCCAGCCATAATGCATCCCAGCAATTTTCACCCCATCCATTATCTTGACCATTTTCTCTTCCATTAACATTTTGTCAGCATTTTCTTCCTGTGTGAACACTAATTGAAAGTATTAATTTAGTATTCTAAACTTGTCTTATTCTTCTAAGCCCAAATCATCCTCCTTGTCCCTAATAGAATCACCACTGTCTCTACCAGCTGCTTACCACTTACAGACTGATTGGAGATTTTTGGGTCACATTTTAAATCACCTGCCATGCTATTCTCATATTCTCTCGTCAGTCTTATTTTTCTCGCTTCAAACCCCTACCAACATAATAATAATAATCTTTATTGTCACAAGTAGACTAACATTAACACCGCAATGAAGTTACTGTGAGAATTCTCCAATCGTCACATTCCAGCGCCTGTTCGGGTACACGGAGGGAGAATTCAGAATGTTCAAATTACCTAACAGCGCGCTTTTCCGTACTTGTGGGAGGAAACCGGAGCACCCGGAGGAAACCCACGCAGACACAGGGAGAACATGCAGACTCCGCACAGACAGTGACCCAAGCTGGGACCCTGGCATGTTATATTTGACACGATTCTCACTTGAAGGATTTTTGTTTCATCAACATTCTGTGTCTCGTTTGTCATCCAACAAGCCCTGTGATGGTTTCCCTACTTTTTTGCCATTATTGGAATATACCTAGACTATATCTGAATATACCTAGACTATACCTGAATATACCTAGACTATACCTGAATATACCTAGACTAAACCTGAATATACCTGAATAGACCTAGACTATACCCGAATATACCTGAATATACCTAGACTATACCTGAATATACCTAGACTATACCTGAATATACCTAGACTATACCTGAATATACCTGAATATACCTAGACTATACCTGAATATACCTAGACTATACCTGAATATACCTAGACTATACCTGAAGCCCTCTCCTCCTTAAAGATTTATTACAGTTTTTCCTGTCTGTGGTTTTTGGTTTTATTTTATCCTGTCTAAATCTCTTCTCATCCCATTGAAGTTAGCCCTCTTCCAATTTAGAACTTCTACTTTAGGTTATTCCCTTCTGTTCTGCGCCACTGGTCTAAACTTTAAGATAAAACAATCACCCTTATCCGAGTGTTCTTTGTAAGACACTTGATCCACTTGGCCCACCTCATTCCCCAGCACAATTGCAGCAATACCTCCTTCCTAGTTGAGCTGAGAAACATACTGATAAAGGAAGTTCTCCTGAACACATTTCAGAAATTCCTACATCTCTTTCCCTTTACTTTGGACATTAACCCAGTGGGTAATTAAAGCCCTCTAATATCACCACTCTATAATTTGTGCATGTCCCTGTGAGTTCCCTGCAGATTTGCTCCCCTCTCTCTCTATTTTGAGGTCTATAGAACACTCCCAGCAACATGACCATACCTTCCTTATTTCGTAACTCTAAGTAAATGGGTGTGTTCATACCCATTTGATGGCATCCTCCCTTTTCAACACCACAATGACTTCCCTAATCAGTACCATCACCCCCAACTCTCTTTCCTCCTTCCCTATCTTTTTTGCATTCTTGAAGGTAAGTGCCTGGGACGCTATTTGTACGCTATGTTTCTGAAACTGTCACGACATCATATTCCCACACAACTATTTACACTTATAGCTCACCAGCCTTACTCACCACACTGCGTGCATTTATGCACAAATACTGTAAACCTATATTTGCATTAATTGTAGTGAACCTTTATAGTCTAATATGGTACTACTTCCTTCTCTGGCAGTATCCAACACTCATTATGGACCTTATTCGCCTTTCTACTACTTCCTTCACTACACCTACAATTTATTTCCTTTTTGTACTTCTATATACTGGTGCTCACTCCTCTGCTAATTTAATTTAAACCCTCTTGTGAACCTCCCCATGAGATCGCTGATCCTATTCCTATTGAGAGGCAATCTATCCCTTATGAATAGGTACATCCTGACCCAGAACCGATCCCCATGAGGAATCTGAAGACCTCTCTTATACCAAGCCTGAACACATGTATTAATCCATTCTGTATTCCTATTTTCACTGGCATGCAGCTCTGGGAGAAATCTTTAAATACTACCTTCATGGTCCTACATTATAACTTCCTCGCTAGCTCCTGAAAATTTGACTGTTGGATCTCAATACCCGTTCTCTTTATGTTATCAGTATTAATGTGTACCATAACTTGTGGCTCATTCCCGTTCCCCTGTAGAAGATTTTGCAACCTCTCCATGATGTCTTTTTCCATAACATCATGGTAAAATGTTGAAATTTGAACTCTCACAGTTCATTGATGGCTGTATTCTTGTCCAGCAAGCAATGTTAGCTTTCTTGCTCCTCTTATTCCATCTATCTTAATAATAAATAGCAATGCAAGAGTGACAACATACCAACTGGATGATCAGGATTTGGACACGGTTCAGTGAGAACTTGAAGAAGACCATCAGACTTGTAATAGTAATGATCAACCATCTAGAGAGAAGATTTTCCATTGAATTAATACATACAACAATATTTTACATTGAAATAACTGTCAGACTCTCTCACCATCCCTTATTTGAAGCTATAAGACATAACCATTTATTTCTAATCTGTTCTTTATCAATTGTAAGTAGGCATCATCATATCAGAGTTACATTTTTTTCTGCACTGTTTTGCTCTGCAAATGAGTTGATAAATGCACAGACATTTTAAGAAAACAAGTTAATCAGTGCAATATTGAAAGTATTGTGTGTTTTCCTATAATGATGTCTCTTCCTCTATTTTTTCTCTCTTTCTTTCTTTTGCCATTTAAAAAAATATTATTTTTAAAGATTAAGGAAACTGAATTTGTGATTAACATAATTGCAGTTAAAACTCCTTGATCTTTTGCACAGTTTTGGCCAATTTCAGCAAATCGCACTGAAAAAAAAGCAGAATCATATGGAAAATCTTGGCTGGTGTTTCTCTACATCCAAATAATACATTTTTAGCAATTCAAGATTGACCAATTTTTACATTTTAATATCTCTCATTTTTGTGGTATTCGGCGTGCCCCAGTGCATGGGGTTCCAAGTGTAATTGCAGAAACTAATTTCTCAGCTGCAGCGCCGAGAAACATCCCTCTATCCAAAGGCACTTTGCCATTTTCTTTGGTCTCGGGGAAATTCTCTCCACCAAGGCCACACTTAAAGGGGGCGAGAGCCAGGCGAGAGGCTCTTTGCCAATCAGGGCACCATTTTGTCCGGCAACCCCGATCTCCTCCCGCCGCTTTCAGGCCCCATCCATGCTCCTTTGACCACCCTCATCCGCCCAACCTTGGGGGCCCCTGGGAACCCTCCACTCAGTCCCCTCTACCTGACAAGGCACCCACTGGCCTGGCAGTGCCAGCCTGGCACCTGGGCATTCTGCCACTGCCACCTGGGCACCGTGGCAGTGCTGGGATGGCAGTGCCAATGTGCCGGGCTGGCAGTGCCAAGGTGCCAGTGGGCCGGGAGAGTACCAGGGTGCCACCCTGCCCTGATCACCCTGGGGGGTCTCCAATGGCCTGCGAACCCCCCCCCCCCCCCCCCCCAAGGTGCCATTATGAGTGGTCCACCTGTGGACCAGTAATAAACGGCACCCTGGCGAGTTCTCCCAGGCATGGCTGGCGACAGCCAGGTGCCTGATGAACCCGGTGTCCGGTTATTTAAATGAGCCATAATCCTCTCTAAACATTTGTCAGATGATCAATTTCTTTTGAGTTATTGATGAGCAAGACATTACCGGAGAAAAAGATTTATAGGCATCCATCATATTCAAATGGAGTGGAAATGATTTTTCTGCAGCAAAGAGGTTTTGTGTTTTGCTGCTTCTGTTGTGCAGTCAATCAGTCATATCTCTTCCACTGCACATATGTTACATTGAGCATTCTGTTGTTTTTTTCATTATATTGGTGACACAGACAGCATTTTATGCCTCAGGGCCATCTCATTTTTAAAATACTGTCTGTACTCTGAAAGTTAAATGACATTTTACACCTTATGAACAATACGGTACTTCTCAAACATTTCAGCTGTGAGTATTTTTAAAGTCTATTTTTTATCTTTTCACCTATCACTTCCCATTGACAGTGTGCCAGACAGCAGAATCGAGGAACTGTATTCAATCAAGCATCAAATCCATTGAGAATTATGCCAGTCTCTGTTTAATTTGGGGCAGCACGGTAGCATGGTGGTTAGCGTAAATGCTTCACAGCTCCAGGGTCCCAGGTTCGGTTCCCGGCTGGGTCACTGTCTGTGCGGAGTCTGCACGTCCTCCCCGTGTGTGCGTGGGTTTCCTCCGGGTGCTCCGGTTTCCTCCCACAGTCCAAAGATGTGCGGGTTAGGTGGATTGGCCATGCTAAATTGCCCGTAGTGTCCTAAAAAAAGTAAGGTTAAGGGGGGGTTGTTTGGGTTACGGGTATAGGGTGGATACGTGGGTTTGAGTAGGGTGATCATTGCTCGGCACAACATCGAGGGCCGAAGGGCCTGTTCTGTGCTGTACTGTTCTATGTTCTAATTGCTGAAAATTTTCAATTTTCTTTTTTTCTTAAGTGTAATTTTGAAAAGACACAATGTAAAGTTTCACACCATGCAATATGGAGTGAAGTTTAGGCATAAATTTGAAAAAAATGAGTGAAATTATAACTGAACTAATACAGGTAAAAGGACATAATTCATTCTTCAAACGATCTTTCCATGTTTTCCAATTCCACACCAAACAATCTTGTGGTTTCTCTGAAAAAATTGGCAATTTAGTAACAACGTGCTAAATTAAGGGCAGTTATGTGTTGTACACGTGTGCCTACTAGAAGCTAATGTCAGACTACACAAAATAAACACTCTACAGCAGGATGGGCAAACTTTTCCATGCAAGGGCCACATTCAGAAATTCACAATTTTAAAGGGCCGCATAGTATATTAAGTAAAATAATTAATATTTTAAATAGCCAAAATAAAAGGTCTTCAAAGAAAAAAAAGCACATTTATTTGAAAAACAAAGTAACTCAGTAAGTAACAGAACAATGTCAATGAGAATGATGCATCTGACTGCAGTCATTTACCAGTTTGTTGAAATCAGGTGTCAAGTTGCTTGTGCTGATCCTTAACACTGACAGAAGCACAGCCTAGCCGAGTCAACGATAAAAACGCGCGTAGTGGGGTGGATGAGTGGGGCTGCCTTATTGGTCGGTTTAGTTGGGTGTGCGACCAATAGGAGTCCAGGTTACAAACAATAATAAGGCTTATTGTTTGTAACCTGGACTCCTATTGGTCGCACACCCAACTAAACCGACCAATGAGACAGCCCCACTCATCCACCCCACTACGCGCGTTTTTATGCGGCCTGCCAATGAGGTGCCCGGAATCATAACCGGCATTTTTGAAAAGCCACTGGGGAAAAACCACTGAAGTAAACGCGCTTATTGAATAAGCGCATTTACTTCATCGGCTTTTCCCCGGCGGCTTTTCAAAAATGCCGGTTATGATTCCGGGCACCTCATTGGCGGGCCGCATAAAAACCTTTGTTGGGCCGTATGCGGCCCGCGGGCCGTAGTTTGCCCACCCCTGCTCTACAGCATCGCACAACTAGGAGTCTCATTCAATCAGCTGGAGCTAGAATTGTTCACTTCTGATATCAACCAATCCTACTTAATAATTTTTATTCCTTTCTCTGCTTGTGGAATGTGGCTAAATTCAAAATCACAACGTCTCGGTGAAGGCTGGGCCAAAGAAAGTATTTCTTAAGAATAATTTTGCGTTTAAAATAGTTCAATATTTACCATCCTAGTGTTGGACTACTTTGATGGAATGTCACCTGATAGCAATATTAAAATATTATCCCTCCCATTGGTTCAGGAATAGTTTGGGGAAAAATTAATGAAACAGTCAAAGGGAAATAATTCAATTATTCCAATCCAAGCTATGTGCGGCTGATTTAAAGTGTAACTGCAGTTGAAGCCAGAATAATAATACAAGAGCTGGCAATGTTTGGGTTGTTGCATGCAACTACCATAAACTTGGTGCAATTGGATCCCTGACCTAGCTGTGATTGGTGAACTTTCCTTTGTCCTTCCAATCATGGGTCTCTCTGACCTCCTGATTGCCAAGGATAGTTCCCAAGGTTCTCAATAGCGGCCTCCTAACAGTCGTGTACTCTCCTGACTGCTGGCTTGGTTGTTCATTTGAACAGATGTAGTGTGGGACTAGCATTTAAAAATATTAATGAGATTCTGAAATAAAGATTGGCAGAAGCTCTATGGCGCTGGTTTTTTGGCTGTTTGTGACCTCATCCGCATCCTCCTCACCTCTATAAATATCAATACCAAGTGTTAAAAGGTTTAAATTCATGCCATGGAATGGGCGAACAGGTTGGAATCCCAGTGCCCTGTACAGTGCAAGATGCATACAGTTTCATCTTTGAGAAACCAAAGTGCAGGATAACAGCAAGATTGAAAAAAATAAGATAAATGACCAGGTGTATTAGGACATAGGGCGCGATTCTCCTGAGTCACGAAAACTCGGGAAGCTGGCGTCAAAAACGGGCGCGTTTGACGCCAGCCTCCGCCCCCCCGACCGGGAACCGATTCAGCTCCCCGGTCGGGGCTAGTATCGCGTGGCCGTGAACTCCGGCATCGCGGGCTTAACGAATTTCGTTAAGCCCGCTAGCCAGAGTTAGCGACGGCTGACGCGTCAGATGACGTCAGCCGCGCATGCGCGGATTGGACGACTCCAACCCGCGTATGACGTCATCGCGCTTGTGCGTGAAACCCGCGCATGCGCAGGCCGTTATGCCCCGCGGATGGATCCATCGGGGCGGCGGAGGGAGAAAGAGTGCGCGGGGTAAGTACCCGCTGCCCGTGATTGGTGCCCACCGATCGCGGGCCCATGGCACCCTTGGCACGGCCGTGGTACTGCCGTGGTGGGGGGAGAATGGTGGGAGGATCATGGTTCCCCAGATCGGGACTTTACGGCCGTTTTTACGAACGGTCAGACCAGGTGTGTTTTACGTTCATAAAAACGGCCGTAAAGGCCTTGGAAATCGGCCCATCGGCCAGGGGTGAATAGCTGCTCGCCGTAAAAAAACGGTGGGCAGCGATTCGTGTCGGGAGGCGGGCGTGGGGGGGGGGGGGAGAATAGCGGGAGGGCGTCGGACCAGCGTGTCCGTAAAAATTTACGCCGCCCGCTATTCTCCGAATTTTCGTGAGCGCGGAGAATTGAGCCCATAGTGTTTGCTGTTTATTGGATTGGATTGGATTGGATTTGTTTATTGTCACGTGTACCGAGGTACGGTAATAAGTATTTTTCTGCGAGCAGCTCAACAGATCACTAAGTATATGAAATGAAAAGGAAATAAAATAAAATACATAAAAGGGCAACAAAAGGTGCACAATGTAACTACATAAGCACCGGCTTTAAAATCTGAAGATTACCGAAAAGGAAGACTGGGAGAGGTGGATCACAAACTTTTGAGATTCCTGAAAGGAATGCATTAAGGGTAGGAGGCCATATGGTCAGTCTTGATTTCAACGTGAAATATTTCACCCAGGCATTCTAAATGAAATGAAATGAAAATCGCTGATTGTCAGAAGTAGGCTTCAAATTAAGTTACTGTGAAAAGATTTGGCAACTGGTGGACGGCATCAAATGGACAATAAGTGCCTGCTCACAGGGTTGGTGATAAAGTTGAACAGTGAGCTTGTAGACTTGTTATTAGAATCCAGATAAAAATCAGGGCCGGGATTCTCCCCTACCCGGCGGGGCGGGGGGTCCCGGCGTGTTGGAGTGGCGTGAACCACTCCGGCGTCGGGCCGCCCCAAAGGTGCGGACGTCTCCGCACCTGTAGGGGCCAAGCCAGTCGGGGCCGAAAGGGCTTCGCCGGCCGGCGTAAGTCCGCGCATGCGCCGGAGCGTCAGCAGCTGCTGACGTCATATCGGCGCATGCGCAGGGGAGGGGGTCTCTTCGGCCTCCGCCATGGTGAAGACCATAGCGAAGGCGGAAGAAAAAGAGTGCCCCCACGGCACAGGCCCGCCCGCTGATCGGTGGATATACCAATTGATATACTTAACACCCCAGTTTTGGCCATTATTTGTAACACAGTGGTTAACACATTTTCACTAAATTCCTATCTACGCTGTTTTAATGTGATAACCTTTTTAAGTTAACAGAGCAATGGTCAAATAATCAGATAACTTCCAATGCCTAGGAATCAAAGAGGAAAAGCTATTGCTGCTGGTACTTGTGGAACTGTCCCAACATAAATCATTGCCTTCAGAACGGGAGGAGCAAAGAAAAATAAACTTAAGAAACATTTGGTGTGAATATTAAATTCTGGCAAAGTATGTCCATTTCATACTTTGTGGCAAATTTTGAATATCTGTTATTTATGTACGAACATAGAGAATAGGAGAAGTAGGCCATTTGGCCCCTCATGGCTGCTCCACCATTTGATAGGATCTTGGCTGATCTGTTTGTAATTCAAGTTCTCTATTCCCATCTGTCCTGATAACCTTTGATTTCCTTGCCTAACAAGAATCTATCTACCTCTACCTTAAGAATATTCAGTTACCCCCATCTTCACCACCTTCTAAGGCATTTTCCAAAATTGCACAACCTTTAGAGACAAAGGGGGGGATTTATCTAAATGGACAAAGTCCCATAGGGAGCACATTTAGCCGCGTGTTTCCTGGTGCTCGCAACGAGTGAGACTAGCTGTCTTGCTTTAATATGCAGATTTCCTCAAAAGTGGGATTCACATTGCAATGTCTCATTAGATCGCATTAGATCTTGTGAGGTGTAGCGAGCCAGGTAGATTCCAGGAGTGAGGTCTCCTGGCTTCTATTGGCCATGTTCCGCCTCGGTGCGCTGCCTTTTGGACACAGCATGGCTATTCGATCACATCCAAAACATCTCCTCATCTCTGCCCTAAAAGGGCGACCCCAAACTTTTACAGTGCCCCATAGTTCTGGCCTCACCCACAAGAGGAAACATCTTCTCCACGTCCGCTTTGTCAAGACCACTCAGTGTCTTATATACTTCAATCAATCACCCATCACTTTTTAACACATTGGTTGACAGATTCATGTTTAACCCCTGTGTTAGTTTAAATAGGTTATCACAGATTACGGTGGTGGTGATGTGCGGAACAGACCACATCAGGTTGCTCTACTCCAAATTGGACCCAAATTAGCGAATATTCTCGGATTTTTGCCTCAAAAGCCACTCAAAACGCGGCAACAGTGAGGGCAGCGGGGAGAAAAGACTGAAAGCGGAGGATGGAATGAGACCAGGAATTATTATGTGGACTCTGTGTTTGCGCGGGATTGTGCCGTCTGATTCTCAGTTTGAAGCTGAAAGACGGAGAAGGGGGAGAGGACAGGGGAAAGGCCTCGTAAAGGTTCCCGTAACAGCCTCCCCGAACAGGCGCCGGAATGTGGCGACTAGGGGCTTTTCACAGTAACTTTATTTGAAGCCTACTCGTGACAATAAGCGATTTTCATTTTTTCAAGGGGTGAGGGGGCGCGGAAGGGAACGGAAACAGGCAGACAGAATAGGGACTGGGCAAGACCAGACCAGGGAGAGGAGCCACTGTGCTAGCAAGGAGGGCTAGCACAGGAAGACAGGCAGTAAAGGGGGCCGTGGTGCACCTCTCAGGGGAGAGGGAACGGCGTCTGGCCGGGCGGGGGGGGGGGGGCACCAGGGCAGAAAGGGGGGAGGGGGGAGAATGCAGGGGAGGACAGAGAGGGGGGAGACAGGAAGGATGGGGGAAATGGGGAATGGGCGGAAAAAAAGATGTTAACCGAGCATTCGAGACCGTTTACTGAGGGCTATACAACTCCGACACCCCCCCCCCCCCCCCCCCCCCCCCCCCCCGACGACGATGCAGGGATGAAACAGTTCTGCAACAGAATGGAAATACCAATTGTGGGGGAGGACAGAAGGGGGGAATAGATCTGGGAGAAATCATGGAGAGCATCAGCTCCATGAAGGCGGGGAAGGCGCCGGGACCAGACGAGTTCCCTGCGGACTTCTATAAAATATTTGCACTGGCCCTGGCCCCACATCTAAGGGACATGTTCGTGGACCCGTTGGCAAGGGGTACTTTGCCTCCTACACTAGCACAGGCCACAATCTCAATGATACCCAAAAAAGAGAAAGATCCGATGGAATGTGGATCATATAGATCCATTTTGCTTCTAAATGTGGATTAAAAATACCCTCAGAGGTTCTGGCCAAAAGGCTAGAGAGCTGTGCACTAGAGGTGGTTGGAGAGGACCAAACGGGCTTTGTAGGCAGCTCACAGCGAACATCAGGCAGATGTTGAACCCCTACCCTGGGGAGAGAATACCAGAGGTGATCGCCTCCCTAGAAGCAGAAAAGGGCTTCAACAGAATCGAATGGAAATACCTCCTCGAGGTACTGGAATGGTTTGGGCTAGGAGCAGGATTCATCGCCTGGGTGAGACTCCTGTACAACACTACTAAGGCGAGCATTCAAACTAATACCACCAGTTCTGAATACTTCCAGCTACAAAGAGACACAAAGCAGGGATGCCTGTTGTCCCCGCTCCTGTTTGCACTAGTAATTGAACCCCTGGCAATAGCCCTGCGGGAAGCGAAAAGACGGAAAGGCAGAGAGGAGACAGAGAGCAC
This sequence comes from Scyliorhinus canicula, assembly GCF_902713615.1. Taxonomy (NCBI): domain Eukaryota; kingdom Metazoa; phylum Chordata; class Chondrichthyes; order Carcharhiniformes; family Scyliorhinidae; genus Scyliorhinus; species Scyliorhinus canicula. The sequence goes on from NC_052153.1 coordinate 73,401,908, forward strand.
AGAGTTTCACTCTAAGCGGATAACCTGCTGCTGTACCTCTCAAAGCCAGAGAAAGGGCTGAAAGCAATCCTACAGATTCTGAAAGAGTTCGGAACCTTCTCAGGTTACAAACTCAACCTGGGCAAAAGTGAGGCATTCCCAGTGAACCCAAACAGGAGAGAGACTGAGCTGGAGGGGCTCCCGTTCAAAATAGCCCAAAACAGATTCCGATACCTGGGGATCCAAATAGCCAAAGACTGGAACAGATCCACAAGTGGAACCTGACCAGCCTGGTGGAGGAAGTCAAAAAGGACCTACAGAGGTGGGTCGTACTCCCACTCTCCATGGTGGGGAGAGTGCAGACGATTAAAATGAATGTGCTGCCGAGGTTCCTCTCCTGTTTAGGTCCATACAGATCTTCATTCCCAAGGCCTTCTTCAAAATATAGACAGCTTAATTATGCCATTTGTGTGGGGAGGCAAAAATCCAAGAGCCCCCAAACCAACATTGCAAAGGAGGAAAATTAAGGGAGCCCTGGCACTGCCAAATTTGCCATATTACCTCTGGGCAACAACAGCGGAAATGTGAGGGGATGGATGCACAAACCCAACTCGGAGTGGGTGCAGATGGAGGAGGCCTCCTGCAAGGGAGCCACCCTCCAGGACCTAGTCGCGGCAGCACTCCCATCCCCCTTGACAAAATACACATCTAGCCCAGTAGTAGCGGTCACACTGTGATGCACTATCAATTACGACGAGACGAGAGTAGAGTGTAATCGAGGCTTTATTACACAGCGATGTGTCGCCTCCCGCAGTTGCTGCCGAAATGGCTGCAGCTCGGAGAGCCCACACATTTATACTCCGCCTACTGGGCGGAGTCAGCAGGCAGGGATTGACCCCTGTACCTGTAGTACAGGGGCCTTACCGTAATACACCTCATATGTGGTACATACAATACAACAGTGGCGCCAGGTCCCTGAGGGAGACTGTGTCTTGGCGGCCGTCGGGGTACGCTATGTAGGCGTACTGTGGGTTCACGTGAAGTAGCTGTACCCTCTCAACCAACTGGTCCGCCTTGTGGAGCCGCACGTGCTTGCGGAGGAGAACGGGTCCTGGAGCTGCCAGCCACGTTGGGAGCGAAACCCCAGAGGTGGACTTCCTAGGGAAGGTAAAGAGACGTTCATGGGGAGTTTTGTTAGTCGCAGTGCAAAGGAGTGACCGAATGGAGTGAAGGGCATCGGGGAGGACCTCCTGCCAGCGGGAGGCCGGGAGATTTCTGGGCCGTAGGGCCAGCTGGACGGCCTTCCAGACCGTCCCATTCTCCCGCTCCACCTGCCCGTTTCCCCAGGGGTTGGAGCTGGTCGTCCTGCTTAAGGCAATGTCCCTGCTGAGCAGGTACTGACGCAGCTCATCGCACATAAATGAGGATCCCCGGTCGCTGTGGACGTAGGCGGGGAAACCGAACAGAGCGAAGGTGGTGTTGAGTGCTTTGATGACGGTGGCAGACGTCATATCGTGGCATGGGACGGCGAAGGGGAATCTGGAATATTCGTCGGCCACGTTAAGAAAGTATGTGTTTCGGTCGGTGGAGGGGAGGGGCCCTTTGAAATCCATGCTGAGGCGTTCAAAGGGGCGGGAGCCCTTCATCAGGTGCGCTCGGTCTGGCCGGTAGAAGTGCGGTTTGCACTCCGCGCAGACCTGTCAGTCTCTGGTGATAGCCCTGACTTCCTCGATGGAGTAGGGCAGATTGTGGGCCTTTATGAAGTGATAAAAACGGGTGACCTCTGGGTGACAGAGATCGTCATGCAGGGTCCGGAGTCAGTCCCCTTGTGCACTGGCACTTGTACCTCGGGATAGGGCATCGGGACGCTCATTGAGCTTACTGGGGCGATACAAAATCTCGTAGTTGTAGGTGGAGAGCTCAATCCTCCACCTCAAGATTTTATCATTTTTGATCTTACCCCGCTGTGTGTTATTGAACATGAAGGCAACCGACTGTTGGTCAGTGAGGAGAGTGAAACTTCTACCAGCCAGGTAATGCCTCCAATGCCGCACAGCTTGTACTATGGCTTGGGCCTCCTTCTCGACTGAGGAGTGCCGAATTTCGGAGGCATGGAGGGTGCAGGAAAAGAATGCCATGAGTCTGCCTGCCTGGTTGAGGGTGGCGGCCAGAGCGACGTCTGATGCGTTGCTCTCGATTTGAAAGGGGAGGGTCTCGTGGACCGCGTGCATCGCAGCCTTCGCGATGTCGGCCTTGATATGGTCGAAGGCCTGGTGAGCCTCAGCCGTCAGTGGGAAACCGGTGGAGTGGATGAGTGGGCGCGCCTTGTCCGCATAGTTAGGGACCCACTGGGTATAGTACGAGAAGAATCCCAGACATCGTTTGAGAGCCTTGGGGCAGTGGGGGAGGGGGAGTTCCATGAGGGGGCGCATGCGATCGGGGTCGGGCCCTAGGACTCCGTTTTGAACCACATTGCCGAGGATGGCTAATTGGTTCATGCTGAACACGCACTTCTCCTTGTACGTTAGGTTGAGAAGTTTGGCAGTGTGGAGGAATTTGGAAAGGTTAGCGTCGTGGTCCTGCTGGTCGTGGCTGAAGATGGTGACGTTATCCAGGTACAGGAAGGTGGCCCGCAGCCCGTACCGGTCAACCATTTGGTCCATCTCCTGTTGGAAGACCGAGACCCAGTTAGTGACGCCAAAGGAAACTCGAAGCAAGTGATAAAGACGGCCGTCTGCTTCAAACGCGGTGTAGGGGCGGTCCGCCTTGCGAATGGGGAGCTGGTGGTAGGCAGATTTCAGGTCCACTGTCGAGAAGACCCGGTACTGTGCAATCTGATTGACCATATCAGATATGCGTGGGAGGGGGTACGCGCTGAGTTGCGTGTACCGATTGATGGTCTGACTATAGTCAACGACCATCCTGTTTTTCTCCCCAGTTTTCACAACTACCACTTGGGCTCTCCAGGGGCTGTTGGCCTCGATAGTACCTTCTCGCAGCAGCCGCTGGACCTCAGACCTGATGAAGGTCCTGTCCTGGGCGCTGTACCGTCTGCTCCTGGTGGCGATGGGTTTGCAATCCGGGTGAGGTTTGCAAATAGAGAAGGCGGGTCGACCTTAAGGGTCGTGAGACCGCAGACAGTGAGGGGTGGTAGGGGCCCGCCAAATTTCAGAGTTAGGCTCTGGAGGTTGCACTGGAAATCCAGGCCGAGTAGCAAGGCAGCGCAGAGGTTGGGGAGGACGTAGAGCCGGGAGCCGCTGAACTCTGGGCCCTGGATGGTGAGGGTCGCGGTGCAGTACCCCGGGATCACCACGGAATGGGATCCGGAGGCCAGGGTGATTTTTTGGTTAATGGGGTGTACCGCGAGGGAGCAGCACCTTACCATATCAGGGTGGATGAAGCTTTCAGTGCTCCCGGAGTCCAGAAGGCAGGATGTCTCGTGCCCGTCGAATTTTACCGTCATCGACATGGTCGCGAGGTTGTGCGATCGGGACTGGTCAATCGTGATGGAGGCGGGACGCGGCTGGTCGGCGGCGGTTTCAGGCGATGAGAGGCCCGAGGAGGTGCCCGACGAGCAGAGGTCCTGAGGCGGGGAAGATGGCGGTGCCCACGGGGCACACGCGGCGGGCGGCATTAAAGATGGCAGCGCCCACGGACCACACACGTCCTGAGGCAGGCAAGATGGCAGTGCCCACAGGCCGCACATGAAGTGAGGCGAGCAAACTGGCGGCGCCCACGGGCCGCACGTGGTCTGAGGCGAGGAAGATGGCGGTGCCCAAGGGTTGCACGTGGGGGGTGCAGGTACAATAGCGGAGATCGAGCGCGAACGGGCCTGGCACACAGCAGCGAAATGGCCTTTCCTCCCGCAGTCCTTGCAGAGCACGCTCTGCGCCGGGCAGCGCTTCCGGGGGTGTTTTGACTGTCCGCAGAAGTAGCACTTGGGGCCCCCGGAGTTGGTTGGCTGCCGCGCGGCGCAGGCCTGGGTTTGGCTGGGGGTGGTCGCTGGTGGGGTCCACGATGGGATGTTCGCTGGCAGGGTCCACGATGCCCAGGAGGGGTGTGCCGTGCGGTCAGGGGCATATGCCTGTACATTGCGTGAGGCGACTGTGAGGGAGATCGCTAGTTTCTTGGTCGCCGCAAGGTCGAGGGTTGCCCCTTCTAAGAGGCGCTGGCGGATGTAAGCTGACCCTATACCCGTAACGAAAGCGTCTCTAATTAGAAGTTCAGAATGTTCAACGGCCGAAACGGCCTGGCAATCGCAGTCCCTCGCCAGGGCGTGCAGGGCACGACAGAAATCTTCCACAGACTCACTGGGGAGTTCATGCCGCGTGGACAGAAGGTGCCTGGCGTAGATTTTGTTGGTCTGCTGAGCGAAGTTCTCCTTCAGTAGCGCCATGGCCTCAGCATAGGTAGACGCGTCCCGGATGAGGGGAAAGATATCGGAGCTCAGCCGCCTGTAGAGGATCTGGAGCTTCTGTGCCTCTGAGGGTGGTTCGGGCGCAGATCCGACGTATGTTTCGAAGCAAGCTAGCCAATGTGCGAAGGCCGACTTGGCATTGTCTGCATGAGGGTGCAGCTGCAGGCGATCAGGCTTGATGCGGAGATTCATCATTATAAAATCTCTGCGTAATAAATTGATGCACTATCAATTACGACAAGACGAGAGTAGAGTGTAATCAAGGCTTTATTACACAGAGATGTGTAGCCTCCCGCAGCTGCTATCAAAATGGCTGCAGCTCGGAGAGCTCACACATTTATACTCCGCCTACTGGGTGGAGCCAGCAGGCAGGGATCTACCCCCATACCTGTAGTACAGGGGCCTTACCGTAATACACCCCATGTGCGGTACATACAATACGACAGTGGTGACTACCACACACTGAAAACTTGGGGCCAACTAAGACAGCACTAAGACAGCACTTCGGGATGACCAAGATGTCCACCATGGCCCCCATCTGGGGTAACCACAGATTCCCATCAGCCATGCTGGGCGCAACCTTTAAAAAATGGAAATAGGACGGGGGAATGCTGACAGTTAGGGACTTCTACATAGGACACAGAATAGTGACACTGAACGAACTGATGGAGGAATGGGAACTACTGACAGAACAGGAAATGAGGCACTTGCAATTAAAATGCTTCTTCCGCAAAGAGACAGTAGGGTACCCCTGGGTCCGGGAGACCACACTATTAGAGGATTTGATGAACACGGGGGACTCTGTGGGAAAATATATGGACAACTACTGGATAGGGCCCGCACAACACTGGAAGAAACCCGTCGGAAATGGGAGGACAAAATGGGGACAGAGTGGGGTGGGGACTCTGGAGCGAAGCACTGAGCAGGGTGAGCTCCACCTCCTCCTGCGCAAGGCTGAACCTCATGCAGTTCAAAGTGGTGCACAGATCACATCTGACCAGAACCCCAATGAGCAGGTTCTTCCCGGAGGTGGAGGACAAACGTGAACGGTGCCAAAGGGGCCCGGCTAACGACACCCACAGGTTTTGGGCTTGTCCCAAACTTGCAGGGTTCTGGTCAGCCTTCTCCGAGGCAATCTCCAAGGTTGTGGAGCTGAGGGTGAAGCCGTGCCCAAATGTGGCAATCTTCGGAGTATCGGAGCAGCCAGAGCTACACATGGGGAAGAGGGCCAACGCTCTAGCTTTCGCATCCCTAATCGCACGCCGGAGAATCCTGCTCGGCCCGTGATCAGCAGCAGCACCCACGGCTACAGACTGGCTCGCAGACCAGCTGGAGAAGATCAAATATGCCACCCGAGGGTCGGAGGAGGGCTTCCTTACAGCACGGAGGCAATTTGTTGACCTGTTCCAAAACCTGTTCGAGGCCAACAACAGCCATAGAGAGGGGAACTGGGAAGTTTCGAAAGGAAAAAGAAATAACGGCAAGAAGGAACATCAGGGACGTACAACCCAGGGGGAAAGTGGGGGCGGGGGACGACAGAAACCTAAGAGGGATAAAAAAAAATAACGCGGGGGGGGGGGGGGGGGCAACCCCAACCCCAACCCCCCCCCAATCCACAAGATGGACACGGCCAAAGCTGACGAAGGGAAAAAAGAAAGGTGGGTGGGGGGGGGGGGGGGGGGAACGAGGAGAAGGAGGAACACCTCCCTGATCGAGCAGAGAGGGCATTGGGGGAGGGGAGGGGGGGGGTGATGGTATGCGAAATCAGATGGCAACAGTTTGTAAATAGAAAAACATAAGAAACAGCCTTTTTTAAATATTGTATTATAAAGGAAAACGAATGACAATGTACATCATTTTGAAAATGGCAATACGATTTTTTTTAAATAGGTTATTAAATCAGGATAGATAGGAATTTGATGCAAATGTGTTAACCACTGTTAATTATCATGTCCAAAGGAAATGGAACCCTTTATGTACATAAAACAAGGCAAAATTGGACCCTAGGGCACAAATCTGGTAAGTATAAAAGTTTTTAAAATAATCCCACTTTTATCAGCCAATTCAATTAACAGAGCAGAACTGTGCTGTGCATTTTGCACTCAACAAACTGAGTAAAAGATCAGCATTGCAAAATATATTCAGTTGATGAATGAAACCTTTGGTTACTCTACCTGCCAGAGAGTGTCAAATTTTTTGCCAGCTGGCATGGATAGTTTCCCTGTTTTGTCCCTGTCAATTCGGTAATGATATGTTTTACCACCGTGAATCAAGCAGAGAGCATACGATCCCTTGTCATCGCGTTCTCTTATTCTGGAAAGAAGAAGAATTTGCAGTGATTATTCAGGAAAAGTCACTGTGTCAACATGCTATTCACAACTTCACTCACATCAATGCAACAAGTCTGATGCAACTGCTGCTCAAAATGACTGGCTGTTTAATGCAATATAATTTGTGGCTTTGTGATTTCCTTCAGTGGAAACGGTCTAAGTGGACTGTTCCTTTGTAGTAGTGAATTTATTGCCTTTTTTTTAAAGCCAGCATTGATTGCCCATCCTTAAGGCCCTTAAGAAGATGGTCATTCCTCCCACAGTCCAAAGATGTGCGGGTTAGGTGGATTGGCCATGCTAAATTGCCCGTAGTGTCCTAATAAATGTAAGGTTAAGGGGGGGGTTGTTGGGTTACGGGTATAGGGTGGATATGTGGGTTTGAGTAGGGTGATCATGGCTCGGCACAACATTGAGGGCCGAAGGGCCTGTTCTGTGCTGTACTGTTCTATGTTCTATGTTCTATGTCAGCAGCAGCCATCTTGAAGAGCTGTAATCCATGTGATATAGGTATACCCACAGTGCTGTTAGAGAATTCCAGGTTTTTGACCCGGGGAAGGAATGACAATATAGCTCCAAGTCAGATGGTGCATGATTTAGAGGGTAACTTGCAGGTGGTGATGTTCACATGAAACTGCTGCCTTTGTCCGTCTGGGTAGAAGATTTTGCAGGTTTGGCAGATGTTGCCAATGGAGGCTTGGTTAGTTGCTGCAGTGCATCTTATAGACGGAACAAATTCTGATGCAGTTCCATGTAGGTTGTTGACAATTAATATAGTTAATAGTTTTATGCAAAACAAAAGCCCAATTACGCCTAGGTTTCTGTTCATGTGACCAATACTGCATACAAGCTCAATAATTACAGAGGTATGCAAATACTCTTGGTTTCGTCTGATGATTGATTAATAATATCACAGAAGCACAGAATTGTTATGGCGCAGAAGGAGCCAATTTGGCCCATCGTGTCTGCACTGGCTCTCCAAACGGGCATCATAACTTATTGCCATTCCTCTGCCATTTCCCTGTACCTCTGCACATTGTTTCTATTCAAATAATCATCTCATGCCCTCTTGAATGCCTTGATTAAATCTGCCTCCACTACACGTGCTGGTTGTGTATTCCAGACCCAAACCACTTAGAATCCCGAACTTGTGTGAAAGAAAAAATTCTCACATCGCATTTGTTTCTTTTGCAAATCATTTTATATCTGTGCCCTTTCGTTCTTGATCCTTTATGAGTGGGAACAGTTTCTTACCATCTATTCTGTCTAGCACCCTCATGATATTGAACATCTCTATCAAACCTCCTCTTTGCCTTGTTCTCCCCAAGAACAGTCCCTACCTTTCCAATTATTCCTCATAATGTCAATGATCTACCCACCTATAGGGCAGGATCTACTGGCAGTGTTATGCTTGAGCGAGATTTTCCATTGAAAACGTTCCTCATCGCTGGGAAACACGAGGCAGGGGTGCGCCGTCGGTGGGACCAGAGGATCCTGCTGACATGAACAGCCTGTAAGTTCTGGCCTATGTGTGGGCCAAATCAGTGAGAAACTCCCCAGAAAAGTGACTAAGTATCATTAGATAGTGGTAGGGAACTCGCAGGAAGAGCAGACGGGAAAATCCCAGCAAAACCCGCCACGAACGACACTTAGAAACGTTTCCATTTTCCCACGTCTGCATGGGTGTCACCCCCACAACCTAAAAAGATGTGCAGGGTAAGTGAATTGGCCGCGCTAAATTGACACTTAATTTTTTAAAAAAGGAACTGGGTACTATAAATTTATTTTAAAAAGAAACATTTCCGTTAAATTGCGTGCATAGGCTCAGGTCCCTCTGTTCCTGCACCTTCTTAAGAAATTTACCCCTTATTTTATATTGTCTCTCCATGTTCTTCCTACCAAAATGCATCACCTCATACTTCTCTGCATTGAAATTTACCTGTCCCAATTCTGCCCACTCCACCAACCTGTCTAGTCTTTTGTAGCTCTACATTCTCCTTTTCACAGTTTACAATATTTTCAAATTTTGTGTCATCCATAAATTTTGAAACTGTCCCCTACACACCAAGATCTAGATTGTTAATAGTTTCAGGAAAAGCAAGATCTCAATACTGAGCCCTGGGATAGATACATCATTACAAACCTTCCTCCACCCTGAAAAATACCCATTGACCATTACTCTCTGCTTCTTATCATTCAGTCAATTTTGTCTCCACATTGCTATTGCTCCTTTTATTCCATGAGCTACAACTTTTCTCACAGATCTGTTGTGTAGCACTATTTTGAATGCCTTTTGAAATCCATATACTCATCAACAGCATTACCCTCATTGACCCTTTCTGTTACCATCTCAAACCTCCAGCAAGTTAGTTAGACACAATTTCTTCTTCACAAATCCATGTCGGCTCCTCCTAATTAACCCACATTTTTACACGTGACTACGAATTCCATCCCAAATAATTGCTTCTGGATTCTTGCCCACTACCGATGTTAAACTCACTGGTCTGTAATTGCTGGGACTATCCTTACATAGATTCCTTGAGCGGTTCAATATTCCCAAGACAGTAATAGGTTTCTTTTCAATATAATTAACTGTTGGCCAGAGAAAATGATTTCATACATTTCTGTAGATCAAAACCGGTTTTGATACTCAATATCACAATACCGCTTGGTTTATAAGCAGACAAATTAGAATATGCCAAAGAGACCATGCTTCCATTAACTTCTCTGATGTATTCCAAAATTTCAAACAGTGGAAATATAATGGGTTTAATGTGGACAGTGAATAGTATTTGACAGTCTTTCTCTGACTTAGTTAATCATATGGCAGAAAGAGTACCAAAGAGTTTGTGTTTTCACATTATGTGGCATATTACTCCTAAATGACAATACATATATAATAATCTTTATTGTCACAAGTAGGCTTACATTAACACTGCAATGAAGTTACTGTGAAAAGCCCCTAGTCGCCACATTCTGGTGCTTGTTCGGGTACACAGAGGGAGAATTCAGAATGTCCAAATTACCTAACAGCACGTCTTTCAGGACTTGTGGGAGGAAACCAGAGCACCCGAAGGAAACCCATGCAGACACAGGGAGACAGTGACCCAAGTCGGGAATCGAACCTGGGACCCTGGCGTTGTGACGCGACAGTGCTAACCACTATGCTACCGTGATGCCCAGGTAAGCATGGAATCATTGTATTCCCTTTCTCTATGAAAATAAAGATTGGCACAATAGTTTTAATGAGCCAGGATCAATTAAATTCTAATATTTAGGAAAGAATCCAAACATTCTCATCTTGCCACCATTGATTTTAAGCAGGTTTGACATTTTTCTGCTTGGGTCAATTTTTGAAGTATATATGTTGTCTTTTGATGGCACTGACATCTGTTCTTCACCCCTGAGTTCCTGCTGACCACAGAACCAGAACTCAGGTGCAAAAGGCGAAAGCAAGAGATGTGACTATACAAACCAGATATGACTATATGTTGAGATCTGAAAGTGAAATAGCTTCACTGAGATTAGCACTGCAAGAAAATTCTTGTGGCAGATGTGCAGATTTATCTCTTGTGTGACAATGTGCCCAGTATTAGAGCATATTTCATACTAATCAAGAAAGTAAAAGGACATGATTATGAGGTAAGATAGGGCTTTCAATTATCATTAATTGCACACAATTCAATGAACTTACTACTAATGGACACGAGTCAAACGTGACCCAAGCTACAACATTTGTAAATTTGGTGTTCTGTGGCCAGTTTTATATCAAATCGCCACATCACTGAGTCTGTATTAAAAGTTCGAGAGAAAACTGTAAACATACATTGGTATTCTTTATGTAAAATATGACACTGATGATGAAAGTGAGCCAAATCCCTAACAGTCTGCCTGTCTAACAAATGCAACAGCAATAACCCATCTCACACATCATTCCATTGCATTTGCTTGCCTACAATTCCTTTATACTTGTGCAAAAAGAACCAAAGTTATCAGTGACAATCAAATGTCGCAACATTGCAGTTACGGGTAGGATTACAATTGCAGCCCCTTGACAGGTAGCTGGTACTACTTTGGTCACTATCCTAGGGACAGTGTTTATCTTTTGCAATCGCAAAATATCAGCTGCTCTTTTCTATGAAGAAGACATGTGAAAGTTGGGAGGAATGACATGCAGCTTTGCAATTATGTGTGATATTGGAGTGAAATTTTACTCCTTCCAAAATGGGTAGCAGGTTGACAGATTGATTAATGTCTATGCTCCCCAAGCTGGCATCCCAATGTAGCTTGCCAATTGGAGCCTGATGAATTCCAATCTGCTCCAATGTGAAGCAATCGAAAGGTAGGTTCAATCAGGGCAGGAGAAGTCAAAGGGTTGAGCACAGACCACAAGCGTGCACAATATTTTTGTGCAACCAAGAGGAGTACTCCTGTTTTTTTCTGGCACCCCAACGAAAATAGATAATTCATAGAATTTACATTGCAGAAGGAGGCCATTTGGCCCATCGAGTCTGCACCAGCCCTTACAAAGAGCACCCTACTTAAGCCCATGTCTCTACCCTATCCCCATAACACCCACTTGACCTTTTTGGACACTAAGGGCAATTTAGTATGGCCAATCCGCACATCTTTGGACTGTGGGAGGAAACCAGAGCACCCAGAGGAAACCCACGCAGACACGGGGAGAACGTGCAGATTCCACACAGTGGCCCAAGCCGGGAATTGAACCTGGGACCCTGGAGCTGTGAAGCAACCGTGCTAACCACTATGCTGCCATGCTGCCCCCCCCCAAAGATAATTTGGAAGATATTTTGATACTGTTTTGAGTTAACTCCAACGCCCCTTTAAGGACCACTGGTTAGGTCGCTCAAGACCTGGGACAACTTGGTGGTGAACACTTCCCTCATTTGTACCTGGGTTTTGCAGTAGGGTCTGACAATAAGGTGTTTCAATGTGGGCAGATGCTTGCCCAATCACAAACCTGCCTCAATGTGGCATTAAGTGTGTTTTGGGCACCAGTGGAGAAGCTGAGGTTTTCCCTTAGCCCCACCTGATTTTAAATTCCTGATTACTGTTTCACAGGTTCAACATTCACCTTCATATCAGCAGAATTTGTTCGGACACAGAGTTTGATAGATTGCCATTAAAGTTCAAGGAGACTTGAGTGTATATGTGGGTAATTCACACCCAAAATTGTACAAACATTTAAACCATATTATTGGTTTCATGCCAAATTACTCTGCATCTGGTGCAAATGCAGAGGAAATTCAACAGCACAATCTTTGTATCGCTACAATTGGGAAAATGTAGTACAAAAAATACAGACTCAGTTGAAGAATTTTTAAGTGAAGTTTGGCAGTGTTAACTGAAAAATCAGCTCTGTTGTTATACTGTGCACCATACTGTATAGTAGTATGTGAGAATATTGAAATTGAGTTGCTGAGGCCGGTCAAGGATATCTTTAATCTTTTGCACATATTATAGATTGTTTGCTGATAAGTCCAGTGGAAATGGGGAATGGATGCGACACATTGAAGATGACAGATTCTAGATAGCTGCAGCTAAATTTGAGCTGGCCTGAAACTTACCCTAATGGCAAGTTTACTTTACGCTGAGACAGTCTCAAAGCTCAAAACGCAGTGGGTTTATGCTGGCAACCATTAGATGGACTGCAGGTTCAATATGACCTTTGTCATTACAAACACAATGAATAGAAGTGATGCCACTGACCCATAGTACAACACTCCCACAATCTGCCCACTTAAAGTATTGTGGTTTTGCAAAACCCTTTTGTTGGGAAAATAAAATTCAAGGTTGCTTGTTTCTCCCCTCTGTTTTATTTCATTTTTTAAAAATATTGTTACAAATATGAATTTTATAAGATTGTTATATTTTGTGATTGTGTCTTTAATTTAGGGTAAAATAGAGAAATAAAGAGATCATGTAATCTGTTCTGAAGTCTGCCTGACAACAAGCTTGGGCGGCTTGGTTGTTAAAAGTTAAATGAGGACACAGTTGTTTTCCTGGGAAGAAGAAGCAAGATATTCACATCTGTAAAAAACGATCAGGACAGCTGTACTGATGGCTAATAGATTGTTAGTGTCAAATTCCCAGGTATGTGTTCGGAATGTCAGGTTTTGTAAGCAGGTATACTTTAAAATGTCTATTTAATTCCAAGATAAGTTGGCAGGTCTAGAGGTTAGCTAATTAGCATTTATACCTGGATACAAGGCTCATGTGATTCATGTTGCTAGGGAGGTGAACTTTGAGGGGGGAAAAGAGTCCACAGGAAACCACTGTAGAATTGGGTTTTAGGTTTTCCTTAGAATATCACTGGACCGCATTGACAAGGTTAGTCTGCAAGAAGCTAAGAGAGAGAGAGAGAGAGAGAGCGCATCCAGAGAGCGGGGTAGCAATTCTCTGTTTTTCACCCTGCAGGATGCAGGTCGGTGTTGGCGCTTCTATTCAAGAAACAAGTTAGTGACTAAACAAAGCTGGAAGATTTGCCTTGCTTTTGTAGAGAGAGGGATCTCCAATTTGTCTCTCACTGTGAAAGTCAGTTCAGGGAGTAGAAGTTATCCAATGGAAAAGGAAAAAGGAGCTTGTAGAACAAAGTGTTATCAGAAACGAAAGAGAAAATGCTGGAAAATCTCAGCAAGTCTGGCAGCATCTGTAGTTATCAGATGTACATGATGCTGATGGACTGATGATATAACATCATATGATTGAGTGGCAGAGGGAGTAGACGTTCCAACCTTGTGTAGAGGTCCTAATATGTATGTATAGATGTAAGTAAAGAGTAATGCTTTTAAGAAATTACATTCTCGAGCAGCTTACTTTGGCAGAATAGACAAATCACAAAGAACCCACTCTAGGCCCTGAACACATGAGAAAAAAGCTGTCTCAGGAGAATCAAGGAACTTAAGGGACAGAATTTTGAAAAACGGAGGGCGACTTTCAGTCATTTTGAATGTTATATGAAGTAGCTTAGATTATAAATTGTAGTGTTTAGTCATCATTGCTTGTAGTTCATTTGTTACAATAAAGTCTTAAAATTTGAAAACTTTTTCTTGTGATCCTTTAGTAATATGCTGGAAGTTTGAATTTATCTTTTATAAATTATCGGTCTCTGCGGAGATCATAACAATATCTCCATTACATTTTTGACAGTGGTATGGAGTATTTGTTCATTTGTTAATTGAATTGCAAAAAGATAGAATAATATCACTGAGAAAGGCCGTTTAGCCCCTCAAGTTTGCACTAGCTCTTTTGACGAACAATCCAGTTAAATACTTCTCTGCTTTTTCCCCATATTTCTACCCCTTTAAGTACAGTTCTTATCCAGCTTCTTTTTGAGGCCTGTATTGAAGCTGTATTCATTACTCTGTCAGGCAATGCATTCCAAATCCTAATCGGGCATTGTGGATAAATAAAATGTCTTCATGTCACCTCTGATTCTTTGGATAATCACATTAAAGTTTGTCCCTCTCGTTATTGACACTAGAGCAATTGAAAACCCAACTCTTTATTTATTCTACTTCAACCCTTCATGATTTTAAATGGTTAACTGCTATTAATTAATATTGTTTGATGATATTATGCAATTATACATGCAGCCTTCCAGGTGATCTCATACAAACCTGTATCGAATTTACCAGATGTCTAGGTAGCATCAGATTCCTTGATATTTGGTGGCAGTCTGATGCCAGGCAATGGGGGAATGGGAGCAGAAGTAAGCCTCTGGTTGCCTATGGGCTGAGGAAGGCTTTCTCTCGTTGCCAATTTTTTTTGCACATGGATATTTACATAAATTGAACTCATGAGTGGGGCTGTGCAAGAACTCCTTTGAGAACCATTGCTGAGCTGTTATTGTCACCATCTGCCTGTCAATTAACCACAGGTCAGTGCAGGAAGCTCATGCACACACTTTCTCATTCAGCTATGAAACCACAAGCTTCCAATAAATATCTCAACAACAATTTGAGCACAACCAAAGTTTTTTTAAAGTTACATGGGCCATTTGTAATCTTCTCTTCAGCACTGGACTAACACTCACAATCGTTTGTGCAGACTAACCAGAAATGGTTGCTTCCGTTTTATGCCAAACAGCAGTAAACATTTATAATGGGCACCAGTGCGTAAAAGTTCTGAATTTCTTCTCTTAATGCAAAGGTCTCCTCTCCAGTGGCACATTTTGGAAGTTCAGATACAGAAGTCAATGAGTTCCCCAGCAAAATCCACCCATTAAATTAAAATTAATGGATATGAGATTTTACAGAGCTTGCTATTTTTCACAGAAACTTCATTGAAGCCTACTTGTGACAATAAGCGATGATGATTATTATTATTATTACTTATTCAAGAAATTTGGGTGTCACTGGCTTGGCCAGCATTTATTGCCCACCCCAAATTGCCCTCGAGAAGGTGGTGGTGAGCTGCTTTCTTGAACAGCTGCAGTCCATATGCTGCAGCACCCATAGTGCTGTTATGAAGGAATTTTAAACTAGCAATAGCAATGGATCGGTAATATAGGTCCAAGTCACAATGTGGCTTGGATTGAACTGCCTGGTATGGCAGGGGGGTGGGAACCAGAGCAGTAGGTCAGCAGGAGAGCTACAGACTAAGGCCAGTACGAGGAAAAGCAGGTGGGGTGTGGTTGGTCAACGCAGCGGGGCTGGTGTGCTGAAGTGCATTAGTGTGAATGCGAGGAGTATTTCAGATAAGACAGATGCACTCAGAGCTTGGATTAGTACGTGGAATTATGATGTTGTTGCTATTACAGAAACTTGGTTGAAAGAGAGACAGGATTGGCAACTAAACATTCCAGGATTTAGATGCTTCAGGCAGGATAGAGGGGGATGCAAAAGGGGTGGGGGAGTTGCATTTTTGGTAAAGGAGAATATTAAGGGAATAGATAGGATAGATGCGGGCAGGTTGTTTCCACTGGCGGGTGACAGCAGAATTAGGGGACATAGCCTCCAAATAAGGGGAAGTAGATTTAGGACTGAGTTTAGGGGGAACTTCTTCACCCAAAAGGTTGTGAATCTATGGAATTCCTTGCCCAGTGAAGCAGTTGAGGCTCCTTCATTACATGTTTTTAAGGTAAAGATAGATAGATTTTTGAAGAATAAAGGGATTAAGGGTTATGGTGTTCGGGCTGGAAAGTGGAGCTGAGTCCACAAAAGATCAGCCATGATCTAATTGAATGGCGGAGCAGGCTCGAGGGGCCAGATGGCCTACTCCTGCTCCTTGTTCTTATGTTCTTATGTTCTTATCACAGCTGTGTGTGGGAGGACACCTTGGAGGGTTCAGGCAGTGAGGCAATATGGTAGGGTTCAAGAACAGGAAGGGTGCTGTCACAATGACAGCCTAACAGCCAGCAAGATATAGAGGAGCAGATATGCAGACAGATCTTGGAAAGATGCATAAACAATAGGATTGTTGTGGTGGGCGATTTTAACTTTCTCAATATTGACTGGGACACACTCACTGCGAGAGGCATGGATGAAGCAGAATTTGTAAGGAGCATTCAAGAGAGTTTCTTGAAACAATATGTAAATAGCCCAACTTGGGAAGGGACCATATTAGACCTGGTACTGGGGAAGGAGCCCAGCCAGGTGATCAAAATTTCAGTATGAGATCATTTTGGAAACGGTGATCATAATTCTGTAAGTTTTAAACTGTGTATGGAAAAGGACAAGAGTGGTCCTCAGGTGAAGGTGTTAGACTGGGGAAGGCTAATTACAACAGCATTAGGCAGGATCTGGAGAGTGTTGACTGGGCGAAGCTGTTTGAGGGAAAATCAACATCCGGCATGTGGGAGGCTTTCAAATGTCAGTTGATTAGAATTCAGGACCGGCATGTACCTGTGAGGCTGAAAGATAAGGGTGGTAAGTACAGGGAACCCTGGATTACGAGGGATATTATGAGCCTTGTCAAAAAGAAAAAGGAAGCATTCATAAGGTCTAAAAGGCTTAGGACAGATGAGGCCCTTGAAGAATATAAAGCAAGTAGGAAGGAAATTAAAGTAGGAGTTAGGAAGGCTAAAAGGCATCATGAAATGTCATTGGCAAGCAAGATTAAGGAAAATCCTAAAGCGTTTTATATATATGTAAAGAGCAAAAGGGTAGCTAGAGAAAGGGTTGGTCCATTCAACCATGTTGGAGGGAATCTATGTATGGAACGAGAGGAAATGGGAGAGATACTGAATGAATACTTTACCTCAGTATTTACCAAAGAGAAGGACTTGGTGGATGAGGAGTATAGGGTAGAGTGTGGAGATATTCTGAGTCATGTTGATATTAATAAAGAGGTGTTGGGCATCTTAAAAAGCATTAAAGTAGATAATTCCCCAGGGCTTGATGGGATCTACCCCAGAATACTGAGGGAGGAAATTGTGGGGGCCATGACAGTAATCTTTGTATCCTCATTGGCTACAGGTGACGTTCCAGAGGACTGAAGAGTAGCCAATGTTGTCCCATTGTTTAAGAAGGGCAGCAAAGATAATCCAGAAAATCTTAGAGATAGGATTTGGAAACATTTGGAAACAAATGGCCTTATTAATGATAGACAGCATGGTTTTGTGAAGGGGTGGTCGTGCCTCACTAATTTGATCGGGGCTTTCGAGGAAATGACAAAGATGATAGATGAGGGAAAGGCAGTAGTTGTTGTACACATGGACGGTAAAACCTTTGGCAAGGTACCTCACGGTAGACTGGTACAAAAGGTGAAGTCACATGGGATCAAAAAAGCTGGCAAGTTGGATACAGAATGGCTTGGGCACAGAAGGCAGAGGGTAGGAGTAGAAGGGTGCTTTTCTGAATGGAAGGATGTTTTTCTGAATGGAAGAGTGCTTTTCTGAATGGAAGGCTGTGACTAGCAGCGTTTCCCAGGGATCAGTTCTAGGGCCTTTGTTTTCATGATGTATGTGAATGATTTAGAAGAAAATGTAGCTGGTCTGATCAGTAAGTTTACAGATGACACAAAAATTGGTGGATTGCGGATAACGAAGAGCATTGCCAGAGGATACAGCAGGATATAAACTGGTTGGAGTCTTTGGTGGACAAATGGCAGATGGAGTTTAATCTGGATGACTGTGAGGTAATTCATTTTGGAAGGTCCAATACATGTAGGAATTACACAATAAATGGTGGAACTCTTGTGATTACTGACAGGCAGAGAAATCTGGGTGTGCATGTCCAATGATCACTGAATGTGGCAATGCATGTGGATAAAGTAGTCAAGAAGGCATATGGCATGCTGGCCTTCATCAGTCAGGGCATTGAATATAAAAATTGGCAAGTCATGTTGCAGCTGTACAGGATCTTAGTTAGGCCTCATTTGGAATATTGAGTTCAATTCTGGTCGCCACACTACCAGAAGGATGTGGATGCTTTGGCGAGGGTGCAGAAGCGATTTACTAGGATGTTGCCTGGTATGGAGGGCCTTAGCTATGAGGAGAGATTAGATAAACTCAATCTGTTCTCACTGGAACAACGGAGGTCAAGAGGCGACCTGATAGAGGTCTACAGGTTATGAGTGGCATAGACAGAGTGGATAGTTAGATGCTCTTTCCTAGGGTAGGAGAGTCAAGTACAAGGGGACATAAGTTTAAAGTGCGGGAGGAAAAGTTTACAACAGATGTGCGAGGCAAGTTTTTTTATACAGAGGGTGGTAAATATATAGAATGCGTTGCCTGGGAGGTGGTGGGAGCAGGTATGACACATTTAAGGGGTATCTGGACAAATATATGAAGAGTGGGAATAGGAGGATACGGACTCTGTAAGTGCACACGGTTTTAGTTCAGGCAGGTAACATAAGCGGCACAGGCTTGGCGGGCCGAGGGGCTTGTTCCTGTGCTGTATTGTTCTTTGTTCATTGTTCTTTGTCTACCTGAATGGGAACAGAGTCCCATAACTCGCACGACTAGCTGGGTGTTTCCCGGCGCTCGGAGCACCAAGAAACACCACGCTAACAAATGGCCTTCCGGATAGATTGGGGGCCTCAGTGGGGAATGCACGGCTGAGGCTGTACTTAGTCCTGTTTCCTGCACTGAGGGGCTCTGTTCACTGGAACTCCTCAGTGCAGGGTGGGATTAGGATGCCATTTGTAAATGGCAACCCGACCTCTCAAAGCCCCCCCCCCCTCGAACTGCACCCCCCCCCCCCCCCCCCCCCCCCCCCCCCCGAGGTGAATCCCTCCCCCAAGCCCCAACTTACCTATAATGGGGTCTATAATGGCACTTGCACAGGGTATCCCTGCACCCGATCCGTAGTGCAGTAAAAATGCAAACCTGGCACCTTGGCAGTGTCAGCCTAGCATCCTGGCAGTGAAAATGCCAAAGTGGCATGAGCAGTGCCAGGATGCCACCCTGCCCGGAGGACAAGCACCTGAGGGGAGTTCATGATGACCAGCACTGAACGGCGTTAGCCCGAGATCTCCAAGGCAAGGGGTTAGATCCCACCCCTTGAGTAGATCGACAGAGTGCATATGAGAGTGAGACTAGCTGTCTCACTCGAATGTGCAGATTTACTAAACAATGACCCAGCCCACAATAGGCGGGATTTACACCGTGATGGCTTGCGGGGTCACGTTAGATTTCACAAGGCGTGCCGAGCAGTGTAGATCCCGGAAGAGGGATCACCCAGCATCTATCGTCTGTGCTGCCTTTCAAGCACAGCAGTAGATCTCGCTCATTGTCTGTAAATATGATTACGTCAGGCTGTTGTTTGTCTTATCTTTGGGCAGCTCTCTCAATTTTTGTGCAAATCACCAAATGTAAGTCACCAGGTCTTAAGTTTTTCATCGTTTTTCCTAGCTCAGGTCATGCCAGGCTATCTATCTGGTTTTAAACCTTTTAAAGTCCTTTCTTTCAATATATTTTTATTCAGGACATTTTCCATTTTACAATATACACAACAATCACTCAACTTTATACAATTTTTATAATAAACAAACAACCTACCAACCCATCCCATGTGCCCCCTTTCATGCAACCCCCCCCCCCCCCCCCCCCCCCCCCGCCACCCGCCATCTAGTCCCCACCGCCACTTACAGATGACTACCAATTCTTAAGGAGATAAACAGCCTCCACCTCAAATAGAGCCCCTCTTCTGGCCCCCTAATGGCGTATTTAATTGTCCCCAGATGTGAAAATTCCGATAGATCCCCCAGCCAAGTTATTGCCCTAGATTGCTCCACTGCCAGCCACACAAAGGCCAATACATTAGCACTTTTCCCCTCCTGCAGCTCCGGTTCCTTCCTCAGAAGTCACGTGTGGCACAGGATGGGAAAACATGGCACAGGGACCTGTGGCATCGTTGCCCACTCAGTGGACCACTGAGAAGTTGGTGGAGTTTCTGACGGGAGAGCTTAAAAAGCATAGACAGGCGGTCATGGACGGACTGGCAAAAGTGACTGAGCCAATTCAGGCATCTCTGGAAAAGGTGGAGAAGTGGCTTAAGGTACAGTGTTTGTCGATCCAGAAGGGGGAGGAGACGGTC
The DNA here is from genome assembly GCF_902713615.1 of Scyliorhinus canicula. Classification (NCBI taxonomy): domain Eukaryota; kingdom Metazoa; phylum Chordata; class Chondrichthyes; order Carcharhiniformes; family Scyliorhinidae; genus Scyliorhinus; species Scyliorhinus canicula. The sequence goes on from NC_052153.1 coordinate 73,422,133, forward strand.
TCAGGTCCTGAGGACCAGATTGCCTCCTTGCAGGCAGAGGTGACGATGATGGTGGAGGGGCAAAAATAGTACATATTTTTTAAATTTTAGAGTACCCAATTCATTTTTTCCAATTAAAGGGCAATTTAGCGTGGCCAATACTCCTACCCTGCACATCTTTGAGTTGTGGGGGCGAAACCCACGCAAACACGGGGAGAATGTGCAAACTCCACATGGACAGTGTCCTCGAGCCGGGATCGAATCGAGCGCCGGCGCCGTGAGGCAGCAATGCTAACCACTGCACCACCATGCTGCCTGAGGGACAAAAATAATGAAAGCCAATGTCGATGACTTGGAGAATCGCTCCAGAGATCACAATTTGAAGATCGTTGGGCTGCCCGAGGGCAGCAAAGATGCTCGGGCAGCTGGTGGGGGAGGGTTCTTTGCACGCCCTTCTGAAGTGGAGCGGGCCCATCATTCACGGAGGAAGAAGCTCAGATGTGGGGAGCCAACACAGGCAATCATAGTGCAGCTAGACAAAGAAAAGACCCTGAGGTGGGTGGAGAAGTCATGAAAGTGCAAGTGGGAAGGCCACACCGATAGATTTTACCTAGACTTGGGAGCGGAACTGGCGAAAAGGAGGCCCATGCATTATCTTAAAGTGCCCTGATCAGCTTCACTGCTGCTGGTTAAGAAATCACTATAAATACACAACAGCCACTTTAATATTTAGTATTCTTTCTTGAGCCTGTGCTTCTACAGGCACAGGGCCAGGTTGCCTCCCCCATCCATCATTCCCCTTTCCGCCAACTGAGAGAAACCTGAAAATGGATTGGCTGTTTATCTTGAGGCAAAATATCAAAGAAATCAGTCCCATTTATGGCTTATGGCCTTTGGTTGTAACTTTTAAATTAGCTCCACAAGTAATCCAATTGAATATAACTATTAACAATATAAGGCATTGTTGACCGCATGTAATTTTTTTCTTTAAATGTACATAATTGAATTAAAAATATTTCTATAGATGAAAATCTAATAACAGATCCTGCCTCACATTACTCAAAAATTGTTAGATGATTTATCAGGGTTTTAACATTTTGAAATTACGTGTTGGGAAGCTGCAACAATGACCTGTATCACAATTTAACAGCATCAAAACATTCAGAACAGTAATTGAGATTTTTTGCTGGATTTTTCGAATAATCAAATACAGAAGTATTGAGTTCTTATCTACTGACTTCTCTCACTTGAAAAATCATGTTGATTTGAATTAGTTTATTTCAAAATAAAGGTAAAAGTTTATTGAACATCTCGAGACATTTAGATGGGGAAGGGCTTATTAAAAAATGTACAAATATTTACTCACAAAAATTTTCCGTTGAGACGCGGACCTCTCAGAATGCAACGCTCGGCATCATCTCGAGATTTTTTCCCATGGAACCAGGGCATTCGCTCATGAGCTGTTGTTGCAATTAATTTTTCCAACTGTGGCTTTTGGCTAATAATCGCCTGTTCAAGAGCATCCCCCTACAGAAATAAGATCTATGTTTTACAGACCATACAGATGCATCACTTCAGTCACAATGGTGATTGGTATAAAGCCATGTTTTATATCAAAAATGGCTTCATATATTTATTGGGCTGAAACCAATGGTTTAGTTTGAACAGACTGAACAACAGAATTTCAGTGATTTAAAACAGCAGCTTCTAAGATGACTGAATATTTACATAACTGCACCATACCTGTTCTAAAACCGCTAAAATAGAGTCCGTCTGCCTCAAAGGACCCATCGGAGGCGATCACCTCAGAGGGATGTGAATGGCCCCAGTTCCTAAACTATCCCGACAATCACCTGTGTATTCAACTGGGTGTGTGACAGGCCATTAGACTCAAATCATTTTGGATAATAGACGTTGGCAGGGAATGGAACTTTTCCAGTCCTAATTTAATCAAGTCTACACCATGGATGTGAAATCAACTTGTTATGACCATGTTTGTGGAATTTGGTCAGTTGGTGAGAGGGCATCATGGCCAACTAACCTTCTTTTCTGTTTTAAGAAACTACTTTTTTTCCAGGTCAGCAGAACAGAAAAAGAGACACAGAAGAAGCAGGAACCTGAGTGGATACCCTCACTCTCTTTCCATCAAACTGCAAGTTTAAGCCCTGCCTGTTGCTTCACCAGCTATATGCTGGGGCAGCTTCTAAAAATCAACCCAGCAGCTACTGACTCCAGGAAATCAAACACAAATCACCCATCTTTGAATTGTGCAGGATACTGACCTTCCCTTTGGGAATTTCACATGACTCCTTTATTTGATCTACAACTTCACTCAGATGTCCTTCATACTTCCCAGCTCATTGCTGAAACAACACCATGTTTCTTCAGGAGGATTTAGTCGGATCTTTTCCAACCAAGTTCTACCCATTCGTGCCGGATAATTTCCTTTGACTATGTGCAAGGATAAATCTGCCGCCTGTCCATTTAATTGTACTGCGACATCAATACGGTCCCTCAATGGAACCACTCACAGTAACTTCATTGCAGTTTTAATGTAAGCTTACTTGAGACAATAAAGGTTATTAAATTAAGTTTTCAACATAATTTTCGACAGTCTCAGAGGGATACATCAGAGATTGTCTTGTAGGCAGTCTCCGGTGAAACTGCTACCCTAGTGTCCACCTTCACATTTGCTGACTGTTCATCCAGCAGTGGAGAGACCCGGCATTTATTTGTAGCACCAGCAATGGCTAGTACAGCTAGCAGTGGCAACGACAACTCGTCCTCAGACTGTGAATTAAGTCTCTTCTCTCATACTTGCTGTACTTCTTTGTTCTGTTTGCCAGTTTCTTTATTCAATATTTTTCCAATATGCACGATCAATGTGGCACTTTCTTCAATATTCTCTGCACATGATGGGCACGATTTACCAGCCGTGTCCCACTTACATTTAGGTGGGACGTGGCCGGCAGATCCTGGGAGAGGCCGCCCCCAGGATTCCCAACGGACTATACGCCTCGCGAAATCTAACCAAACCTTGCGAGATGTCGTGATCTGGGTCCCACCCACAATGGTCGGGGCTCAGTCTCACATGGTTAAGTGAGTTTAAAAACCCACTTAGCCGTGCTGACAACGGATTGAATGGCCACCCAGCATCTATCGACCTCGCCGAGGAAGCCCCAGCCAAGTACCGATTAGTTCTAGTCCCCACAAACTGGGACCAGGCGTACCAGCACTTGCTGGGGGAGGGGGTTCTCCCAGGTGATCGGAGGCCCCCACGTGGTCAGCCTCTAGCCAGGCTGGCACCCTGGCGGTGCTGGTGCCTCCTTAGCATTGCCTGCCTGGCACACTGGCAGTGCAACCCAGGTGCCAGCCTGGCACTGCCAGGATGCTCAAGTGGCACTGCCAGGCTGGCTGGGGAACTGTGTGTGACAGGCTGGCAATGCCAAGATGCCAAGCTGGCAGTTTGCCCGTGTCAGGGATCAGACCTGGTGGTGCGCTGCCGATAAGTGGTGTGGTGCGGGTGGCTCGAGAGATTGGCGTCCCGATCTCTTCCTGCACTGAAGAACTTCACTTGTCAGAAATGTAGCCTCGAGGGGGTGTTTCTCACCACAGTCCGAGTGCCGTTAGATAGCGGGGTCATGCTTCTGACTGGGCTTTGATTTTTTTTTTTGGTTAGATCACGTCCTGTGGGGAGGATTCTCCATTTGAGAGGCTAAGTGCTGACGCCGGGACTGAATCGCAAGTATTCTACTTGGACGAAAGTGTTGCCAGTACCAATGATTCATATCCTGTTAATGGGCTTGCACCGGCGCCATGTAGAACTCGTGCAATTCCAATGCATGCTGACCCTCATCTCAGCAAGATGAAGGTACTGGTTGCGTGGCAAAGATTGGTGGGAGACTAGAGGACTGGGAAATCTTTAGGGGGCAACAGAAAGCTACTAAAAAAGCTATAAAGAAGAGTAAGATAGAGTATGAGAGTAAACTTGCTCAGAATATAAAAACAGACAGTAAAGGTTTCTACAAATATATAAAACAAAAAAGAGTGGCTAAGGTAAATATTGGTCCTTTAGAGGATGAGAAGGGAGTTTTAATAATGGGAGATGAGGAAATGGCTGAGGAACTGAACAGGCTTTTTGGGTCGGTCTTCACAGTGGAAGACACAAATAACATGCCAGCGACTGATAGAAATGAGGCTATGACAGGTGAGGACCTTGAGAGGATTGTTATCACTAAGGAGGTAGTGATGGGCAATCCAATGGGGCTAAAGGTAGACAAGTCTCCTGGCCCTGATGGAATGCATTCCAGAGTGCTAAAAGAGATGGCTAGGGAAATTGCAAATGCACTAGTGATAATTTACCAAAATTCACTAGACTCTGGGGTGGTCCCGGTGGATTGGAAATTCGCAAACGTGACACCACTGTTTAAAAAAGGAGGTAAGCAGAGAGCGGGTAATTATAGGCCAGTGAGCTCAACTTCAGTAGTAGGGAAGATGCTGGAATCTATTATCAAGGAAGGAATAGCGAGGCATCTGGATAGAAATTGTCCCATTGGGCAGATGCAGCATGGGTTCATACAGGGCAGGTCGTCCCTAACTAATTTAGTAGAATTTTTTGAGGACATTACCAGTGCAGTAGATAACGGGGAGCCAATGGATGTGGTATATCTGGATTTCCAGAAAGCCTTTGACAAGGTGCCACACAAAAGGTTGCTGCATAAGATAAAGATGCATGGCATTAAGGGTAAAGTAGTAGCATGGATAGAGGATTGGTTAATTAATAGAAAGCAAAGAGTGGGGATTAATGGGTGTTTCTCTGGTTGGCAATCAGTAGCTCGTGGTGTCCCTCAGGGATCCGTGTTGGGCCCACAATTGTTCACAATTCACATAGATGATTTGGAGTTGGGGACCAAGGGCAATGTGTCCATGTTTGCAGATGACACTAAGATGAGTGGTAAAGTGAAAAGTGCAGAGGATACTGGAAGTCTGCAGAGGGATTTGGATAGGTTAAGTGAATGGGCTAGGGTCTGGCAGATGGAATACAATGTTGACAAATGTGAAGTTATCCATTTTGGTACGAATAACAGCAAACGGGATTATTATTTAAATGATAAAATATTAAAGCATGCTGCTGTGCAGAGAGACCTGGGTGTGCTAGTGCATGAGTCACAGAAAGTTGGTTTACAGGTGCAACAGGTGATTAAGAAGGCAAATGGAATGTTGTCCTTCATTGCTAGAGGGATGGAGTTTAAGACTAGGGAGGTTATGCTGCAATTGTACAAGGTGTTAGTGAGGCCACACCTGGAGTATTGTGTTCAGTTTTGGTCTCCTTACCTGAGAAAGGATGTACTGGCACTGGAGGGTGTGCAGAGGAGATTCACTAGGTTAATCTCAGAGCTGAAGGGGTTGGATTACGAGGAGAGGTTGAGTTGACTGGGACTGTACTCGTTGGAATTTAGAAGAATGAGGGGGGATCTTATAGCAACATATAAAATTATGAAGGGAATAGATAGGATAGATGCGGGCAGGTTGTTTCCACTGGCGGGTGAAAGCAGAACTAGGGGGCATAGCCTCAAAATAAGGGGAAGTAGATTTAGGACTGAGTTTATGAGGAACATCTTCACCCAAAGGGTTGTGAATCTATGGAATTCCTTGCCCAGTGAAGCAGTTGAGGCTCCTTCATTAAATGTTTTTAAGGTAAAGATAGATAGTTTTTAGAAGAATAAAGGGATTAAGGGTTATGGTGTTCTGGCCGGAAAGTGGAGCTGAGTCCACAAAAGATCAGCCATGATCTCATTGAATGGTGGAGCAGGCTCGAGGGGAATGAACCCCGCCCTGGGTGAGACAAACAAAGAATTGTAACTGGGAAGGTCATAGGATCAGGATCTACCAGGACATTGGGGCTGACCTGGACAAGCAGAATTCAACAAGGTGAAGGCTGCCCTGTACAAGAGCCGTATAAAGTTTGGGAAGCTGTACCCAGCCAAACTCTGGGTCACATTCCAAAGCAGGGGGCACTTTTTTATGCCCCCTGCAGTCGTGGACCAGTTTGTCATGGAAAATGGGCTCGAGAAATGGCAGCAGGAACAGCAATGAAGAAATCATCGGAAGAGACTTTTACTTTTTGATTTGCGAACTGTGAACCTGTGGTAGTCACTGTTGTATATAGTGCACGTATGAGATGTAATATGGCAAGGCTCCTGTACTACAGGAACGGGGGTAGATCCCTGCCTGATGGCTCCATCCAGTAGGTGGAGTATAAATGTGCATGCTCACCGAGCTGCAGCCATTTCAGCAGCAGCTGTAGGAGGCCACACACCTTTGTGTAATAAAGCCTCGATTACTCTTGACTCTCTTCTCGTCGTAGTTGATAGTGCATCAATTTATTATGCACAGATTTTACAGCGATGGACCTTCGCATCAAGCCAGATCGCCTGCAGCTGCACCCTCAAGCAGACAACGCCACTGGCTAGCTTGCTTTGAAGCCTACATCGGATCAGCGACAGAACCACCCTCAGAAGCACAGAAACTCCAGATCCTGTACACACGGTTGAGCTTCGATATTTTTCCTCTTATCCGGGATGCGCCCAACTACACTGAGGCCATGGCACTTCTGAAAGAGAACTACACACGGCCGATCAACAAACTCTACGGCAGGCACCTCCTGTCCACGCGGCACCAACTCCCCGGTGAATCACTGGAAGATTTCTGGCGTGCCCTGCAAGCCCTGGCGAAGAACTGCAGTTGCCGGGCAGTTTCGGCTGTTCAACATTCCGAATTCCTAATCAGGGACCCTTTCATTACGGGCATAGGGTCAGCAAACATCCGCTAGCGCCTCTTAGAAGGGGGTACGCTCGACCTCACGGCGATCAAGAAACTCGCAACCTCACTAAAGGTCGCCTCCCATAATGTGCAAGCGTACCCCCCCCCCCCCCCCCCCGACTGCATGGCAACCCCCTCCTGGACATCGTGGACCCCATCAGCGACCGCCCCAGCCAACCTCAAGCCTGCGCCGCGCGGCAGCCAGCCAACCCCGGGGGGCCGAAGTGTTATTTCTGCGGGCAGCCAAAACACCCCTGCCAGCGCTTCCCGGCGCGGAGCACACTCTGCAAGGCTTGTGGGAAGAAAGGACATTTTGTTGCGGTGTGCCATTCCCGGTCGGTCACCACTGTATCCAGGCCCATTGTTCCCGCACCCCCCACATGCGACCCGTGGGTGCCGCCATCTTTCCCTCATCAGACCTCCTGCGGCCCATGGGCACTGCCATCTTCCCCCCATCAGACCACGTGCGGCTCGTGAGCCACCATCTTTAATGCCAACATCTTCAGCGCCATTTTCGACGGCGCCTCAGGACCCGTGCGTGTCGGGCACCTCTTCAGGCCACTCATCGCCCTCAACCGCCACCGACCAGCCTGGAGCCCACCAACACCAGCTGCAGCTTGCCTCCATCATGCTCGACCAGACCCGACCACACAACCTCGCAACCGCGACAACGACGGTGAAAGTCGGTGGCCACAAAACACGTTGCCTTCTCGACTCCGGGAGCACGGAGAGCTTCATCCACCCCGATACGGTAGCCACTGCTCCCTCGCGGTACACTCCATTACCCAATGAATCTCCCTGGCCTCCGGATCCCACTCCGTGGAGATCTGGGGGTACTGCACCGCCACCCTCACCGTCCAGGGCGTAGAGTTCAGCAACTTCCGGCTCTACGTCCTCCCCAACCTCTGCGTTGCCTTGCTACTCGGCCTCGACTTCCAGTGCAACCTCCAAAGCCTAACCCTGAAATGCGGCGGGCCCCTACCACCCCTTACTGTATGCGGCCTCAGGAGCAGACGGTACAGTGCCCAGGACAGGACCTTCATCAGGTTGGAGGTCCAGCGGCTACTGCGGGAAGTCATCATCGAGGCCAGCAACTGCCCCTGGAGAGCCCAAGTGGTAGCGGTGAAAACGAGGGAGAAAAACAGGATTGTCATTGACCACAATCAGACCATCAACCGTACACGCAGCTCGACGTGTATCCCCTCCCACGCATATCTAATATGGTCAATCAGATTGCACAGTACCGGGTCTTCTCTACAGTGGACCTGGGAAATCTGCCTACCATCAGCTCCCCATCCGCAAGGCGGACCGCCAATATACAGCATTCGAAGCAGACGACCGCCTTTAACACTTCCTTTGGGTCCCCTTCGGCGTCACTCGGTCTTCACTCGGTCTTCCAACAGTACTCACATGGCAACTGCGGACTCAGTCTGCGGAAGCCCTGGGCGGGGCTGGGCTGACAGGTTGGGCACGCGGCCGATCAGTGGGTTTATTTTTTGGGTCCAGCTCCGCGATCCGAGTCCGCCATGGAGCATGGCACGGCCGCTGGAGGCCGCCACCGTGCGTGCACACGGCCTCCGACCCGGAAGTGCGGGGGCCCGTATCTGCAAAAGCTGCTAGATCTACGCTGGGTCCTTGCTGGGCTAGGAATTTTCTGGTGTGAAACTCCACTGTTTTGTCAATGGCGTGGGGACATAGTCCCAATAATGGAGAATCTAGCCCGAGGTCTTCCCAGTGAACCCACAAGGGAGAGGGGCAGAGCTGGAGTGAATTCCATTTAAATCATAGAATCCCTACAGTGCAAAAGGATACCATTCGGCCCATCGAGTCCACACCGGTCCTTGGAAAGAGCACCCTCCACCTTATTCCCATAACCCAGTAACTCCAGCTAACCTTCTTGACCTCAGGGGCAATTTATCATGGCCAATCCACCTATCCTGCACACCTTTGGACTGTGGGAGGAAACCGGAGCACCCGAAGAAACCCCACACAGACACGGGGAGGCCATGCAAACTCCACACAGTCACCAGAGGCTGGAACTGAATCCAAGACCCTGGAGCTGTGAGGCAGCAGTGCTAACCACTGTGCCATGCCGCCCTGATACACATCGAGGGCAGCACGGTAGCATTGTGGATAGCACAATTGCTTCACAGCTCCAGGGTCCCAGGTTCAATTCCGGCTTGGGTCACTGTCTGTGTCGAGTCTGCACATCCTCCCCGTGTGTGCGTGGGTTTCCTCCGGGTGCTCTGGTTTCCTCCCACAGTCCAAAGATGTGCAGGTTAGGTGGATTGGCCATGATAAATTGCTCTTAGTGTCCAAAATTGCACTTAGTGTTGGGTGGGGTTACTGGGGATAGGGTGGAGGTGTGGGCTTGGGTAGGGTGCTCTTTCCAAGAGCCAATGCAGTCTCGATGGGCAGAATGGCCTCCTTCTGCACTGCAAATGCTATGAATATGCTGGTCTAATGGAGGGTCACATGCTCTTGGTGATTGTGGACTGCACTTGAAATGGCCAGAAGTCATGATAATGATGTCAACGATGACTGAGCAGACCATTGACAACTGAAGGAAATACACGCACGATTTGGAACACCAGGGCAGATTGTCAGTGATAATGATATACAGTTACTTCGAAGGAGTTTGAGGACTACTTGAAGGGGATGGTACACACCATATCAAGGCTGCGCCATATCATCTAGCAATGAATGGATTGGCTGAACGTTTTGTGAAATTATTAAAGCATTCTATCAATGCATCGAAGGACCAGGGGACATTATCAAGAAGAGTAAACAAATTTCTAATTTTTTTAATATAAATTTAGAGCACCCAATTGTTTTTCCAATTAAAGGGCAATTCAGTGTGGCCAATCCACCTACCCTGCACATCTTTGGAATGTGAGGGTGAGACCCACACAAACACGGGGAGAATGTGCAAAATCCACATGGACAGTTACCCAGGGTTCGGATCGAACCCGGGTCCTTGGCGCTGTGAGGCAGCAGTGCCAACCATTGTGCCACCATGCCGCCGACAAATTTCAGAATACCGTACATGCTACCATGCAAAGTTCACCGGCAACGCTGTTGTTTAAGTGGAAATTACAAATACAGTTTGCTTTGTTAACACCATCTGATACTTCAGAGTTTGTCAAACAACAACAATCATAAATTGCTCGGAGGGATGAAATCTCTAAAAACCAGGGAGAGAGTACTAGCTAGGAATCACATCACCAATGAGAAATGGCTATCAGCTATGATCCTAGCAAAGATAGGTCCATTGTCACACCCTTGTTGAAGTCGTCGAGGTGACACCCAGAATGGCCACATCATGCTGATCAGTTACTTGCTGCACAAAGTGAGTTTGCAGAAACTTCTCAAGACGTCCTTCCTTTAGAAGACCTAGAGAGCTATACTTTGGAATAGAAACAGTGACAGTGACAGATTCTGTTTCTGGGGACTTTTCAATACCTATAGTGGCAGATACTGAAATAACTACTCAAGAAGTACCATCTACAGAAAGCAATAAAGACACTTCTCATGTTGAATTCTAGCAGAATGGAATAGACGCCCACCACAGAGACTATCTTACTGAATTGTATATATGCATAGAAATAACATTTCAGGGGATCTGTTGTTTGAATGCTAATTGTTGTTGTTGTATAATAGAAGAGGGAGAGGTTATATATCTGGGAATACATTCTAGCTGGTTCTGCATGATGTGATGTGTAGTGATGACAGCCGAGTGTTTGCATGGACTTTGACATCTTGATTGTATGAGCAACACACTAAATAAACCCCTCATCGTGTTTACAAGAACCCAGAGTGTGGGCACCTCCCTACCTTTTCTCTTTACAGCAACAATGTAATGTAACACTTTTCAATTTCTGTCTCTTCCAAATCGTGCTGTTTCATGCTATCCCCTCCACTCATGGAGCATTAGATCAAATTAAATCATGGCAGTGGAACAAGGGGACACAGATTTAAGCTAGTAAAAGTCAAATTTAGGACAGATAGCAGAAATATCTTTTTCACATGAGTGGTCAACACATTGAATAAACTTTCAGATTGGGCTGGATAGTGGAGGAAATAAACAGGGACTCAGAAATATTTGGATGCCATGATAGGGAAAATCTGTCTGTCCGCACCCCTGTCCATGAGTCTAGATGTCACAGCAATTAATTGGCTGCCGGTTATGGCTGACAGTTATCTTTTCTCCTTTTCTTTGTGTTGATCTTTTAATACTCCAGTCTGCAAACCAGCTGCCTGGTGTAGACTGATGGCTTTTTAATTACATCACCTGCAGAGGTTTCCAGAATAGTTTTCATTTGACTTGTTAAGGAAGATGGGAATGACTAAATGCAGGATGCATGCACAGTCATATGATGACAGTGATACAGCTACATCAATAAAAATAGAACATCCTGTGGGGAATTAAATAACATCATTTTTCTTCTGACAAGTGAACTGAATCATTTATGAATGATGTGCAACTAGTTTTTCAGAATTTATTTTCCCCCCAATTATCCTCCTTCTGTCATGAAGGCACCGCGTTATCCTGGGGAATGACTATGAGTGAAAACCATCTTCTGGTACTGTGGTATAATTTGAGAAATTAAATATTCACAGATTTAGTATGTGGTGGATACACAATGGGAATTAAAATTTCTATCCCATTGACACGGAGAACAGTCAAAACCAGAATCGTGGAATTTATAGTGCAGGAGACCATTCGGCCCATCGAGTCTGCATCGACCCACTGAAATAGCACCCTGCTTAAACTCACGCCTCCACCATATCCCAGTAACTCAGTCACCCCATCTCACCTTTTGGACACTAAAGGGGCAATTTAGAATGGCCAGGAGGGAACTGAAGAAAGGGATTAGGAGAGCTAAGAGAGGGCATGAAAAATCTTTGGCGGGTAGGATCAAGGAAAACCCCAAGGCCTTTTACACATATGTGAGAAATATGAGAATGACTAGAGCGAGGGTAGGTCCGATTAAGGACAGTAGCGGGAGATTGTGTATTGAGTCTGAAGAGATAGGAGAGGTCTTGAACAAGTATTTTTCTTCAGTATTTACAAACGAGAGGGGCCATATTGTTGGAGAGGACAGCGTGAAGCAGACTGATAAGCTTGAGGAGATACTTGTCAGGAAGGAAGATGTGTTGCGCGTTTTGAAAAACTTGAGGATAGACAAGTCCCCCGGGCCTGACGGGATATATCCAAGGATTCTATGCGAAGCAAGAAATGAAATTGCAGATCCGTTGGCAATGATCTTTTCGTCCTCGCTGTCAACAGGGGTGGTACCAGAGGATTGGAGAGTGGCGAATGTCGTGCCCCTGTTCAAAAAAGGGAATAGGGATAACCCTGGGAATTACAGGCCAGTTAGTCTTACTTCGGTGGTAGGCAAAGTAATGGAAAGGGTACTGAGGGATAGGATTTCTGAGCATCTGGAAAGGCATTGCTTGATTAGGGATAGTCAGCACGGATTTGTGAGGGGTAGGTCTTGCCTTACAAGTCTTATTGAATTCTTTGAGGAGGTGACCAAGCATGTGGATGAAGGTAAAGCAGTGGATGTAGTGTACATGGATTTTAGTAAGGCATTTGATAAGGTTCCCCATGGTAGGCTTATGCAGAAAGTAAGGAGGCATGGGATAGTGGGAAATTTGGCCAGTTGGATAACAAACTGGCTAACCGATAGAAGACAGAGAGTTGTGGTGGATGGAAAATATTCAGCCTGGAGCCCAGTTATCAGTGGCGTACCGCAGGGATCAGTTCTGGGTCCTCTGCTGTTTGTGATTTTCATTAACGACTTGGATGAGGGAGTTGAAGGGTGGGTCAGTAAATTTGCAGATGATACGAAGATTGGTGGTGTTGTGGATAGTGAGGAGGGCTGTTGTCGGCTTCAAAGAGACATAGATAGAATGCAGAGCTGGGCTGAGAAGTGGCAGATGGAGTTTAACCCTGACAAGTGTGAGGTTGTCCATTTTGGAAGGACAAATCTGAATGCGGAATACAGGGTTAACGGTAGGGTTCTTGGCAATGTGGAGGAGCAGAGAGATCTTGGGGGTCTATGTTCATAGTTCTTTGAAAGTTGCCACTCAAGTGGATAGAGCTGTGAAGAAGGCCTATGGTGTGCTAGCGTTCATTAGCAGAGGGATTGAATTTAAGAGCCGTGAGGTGATGATGCAGCTGTACAAAACCTTGGTCAGGCCACATTTGGAGTACTGTGTGCAATTCTGGTCACCTCATTTTAGGAAGGATGTGGAAGCTTTGGAAAAGGTGCAAAGGAGATTTACCAGGATGTTGCCTGGAATGGAGAGTAGGTCATACGAGGAAAGGTTGAGGGTGCTAGGCCTTTTCTCATTAGAACGGAGAAGGATGAGGGGCGACTTGATAGGTTTATAAGATGATCAGGGGAATAGATAGAGTAGACAGTCAGAGACTTTTTCCCCGGGTGGAACACACCATTACAAGGGGACATAAATTTAAGATAAATGGTGGAAGATGTAGAGGGGATGTCAGAGGTAGGTTCTTTACCCAGAGAGTAGTGGGGGCATGGAATGCACTGCCTGTGGTAGTAGTTGAGTCGGAAAATTTATGGACCTTCAAGCGGCTATTGGATAGGTACTTGGATTAGGGTAGAATAAGGGAGTGTAGGTTAACTTCTTAAGGGCAGCATGGTAGCATTGTGGATAGCACAATTGCTTCACAGCTCCAGGGTCCCAAGTTCAATTTTGACTTGGGTCACAGTGTGGAGTCTGCACATCCTCCCCGTGACTGCGTGGGTTTCCTCCGGGTACTCCGGTTTCCTCCCACAGTCCAAAGATGTGCAGGTTGGGTGGATTGGCCATGAAAAATTGTCCAAAATTCTATGATTAACCTAGGACAAAAGTTCGGCGCAACATCGTGGGCCGAAGGGCCTGTTCTGTGCTGTATTTCTCTATATCTATATCTATATCTAATCCACCTAATCTGAACATCTTTGGACTGTGGGACAAAACCCATGCAGACACAGGGAGAAAGTATAAACTCCAGACAGTCAGCAGAGGCCAGAATTGAACCCGGATCCCTGGAGCTGTGAGGCAGCAGCGCCAGCCACTATGCCACCGATCTGCATAATTATGATACAGAATATGTATTGTAGTTCTTCACGTTGCATTCTCTTTATACCACAGTTTAGATAAGTCATTACGGTTTCTATTGTCTCAGAGCAGGCATCTATGTTTGATTCAAATCAAATGGATGAAATCAAAGTGTCTGTTCTCTACTGGTCTTGTGGATAGAATGTAAACTAAGTTGTGACGTTGTTAAATCAATTTTTATACCCCAATTATATATAAATATATACACAATGTTAGAGCTTCATTGTCAGCAAACCTGTAGAATAAACAGAGGCATCTACAATCTCCTAAATTGAGGAGATTGAATAATACCTAATTGACTAAAACTGGTTTTCATATGAAAACATCCATCTCAACCTCATTGCTATGATATTCAGGGAATTACCAGGTGACTTGCAATCCACTGATGGAACTTTAGGTCAAACCTCGGAGAAATGGCACACATGCCGTTTGGTGAAATTTCCCCCGAGTTTCCGTTAATGTTATGTCAGGAAATTAAGTAAACTCAGATGTGTTGGGTGCTCTGGACCCGTGGAGACTGTGTTTACCTCAGCAGTAACACATACAGGCTACCAACACTTGAAATAGTACAACACTATTTTCTTAAGCTAGAAACTGTTGAACATGCTTCCACTGTGGGTCGACACTATGTTAGATTAAACTAAAGACCTATGCCTATCCTAACCAGTCTATGCACTCAGCACATGGTGAAGATCTGTGGTGCAAGCTGTGAGCTCTGTCCTTCTGAGAGGCTGCATCCTGAATCAGCGGGAAAACTGATGCCCTCTGTCTTTATAGTGAGTGTGCTCTAACTGGTGATTGGCTGCGGCGTTGTGTGTGTTGATTGGTCTTGCTGTGTGTCAATCAGTGTGCGTGTCTGCACCATGATATACTGGTGTATATTATGACATCCCCCCTTTTATAAAAAAATATATGTTTGTGGCAATAAATAATGTGTGGTGAGAATTTTCCTAACTACGTGTGGAGTGCGAAGACATAGGGCGGAATTCTCCGCTCCTGGGAAAAATCGGGAGGGCCGCCGTGAACTCGACCGGGTTTCACAAAGGCCTCGGAGGCCGTTCCTCACCCCCGATTCTCCCCTCCCAGCGGGGCTAGGAGCGGCGCTCCATAACTCTCGGCCGTGGGGGCGTCGCGCCAAGAATGACGCGGCCGGCGTGCCTAATGACGTCAGCCGCGCATGCGCAGGTTGGCCGGCTCCAACCCGCGTATGCGCGGCTGACGTCATGACGCTGACGGCACTAACCCGCGCATGCGCGGTGGCCGTCTTTCCCCTCAGCCGCCCCGCAAGATGTGGCGGCTTGACCTTGCGGGGCGGCGGAGGGGAAATTGTGCGTCCGATTTGGACGCCGGCCTGACGATCGGTGGGTACCGATCGCGGTCCTGTCCCCTCCCGAGCACAGTCGTGGTGCTCTTTCCTTGCTAGCCCCAAGCACCTACAAGCCCCAAACGGGCTTCTCACTCCCGTTTCACGACGGCAGCGACCAGGTGTGTTTGCCGCTGTCGTGTAACGGCCACGAACGGCAGGCCGCTCGGCCCATGCGCCGATTCTTCTGAGCCCGAGGGGGGGGGGGAATCACTGGGGCGCCAGGGGGCTGTGAAATTAGTCGGGGGGCCCTCCCGTGATTCTCCCACCCGGCGTGGTGAGCGGAGAATCGCGCCCATATTTACAAGACTAAGTACATAAGAACTAAGCTATTTACATCGGAAGGTGTCCGGTGCAGATAAACAGTATGCAACAAAAGAGTAACTAGAGCACCATTATATACAAACCAGGGAATTGATCAAACAAAGCAACAAAACAGTTCAGAGAGTCCATAAATTCAAAAAGTTCATAAATTTAGTCTCTGAGGTGGGCGACGAATTGTGGTTGACTGCCTCAAGGGTGGGTCGAGAGCCGCCGGTTCAGGAGCGGGCTGGACTGTGTCAGAGTCAGAGGGTGGCAGAGCAACAGGGAGCTCTGCATAGTCAATGGGTCGCCATAATGGCGAGGCGGGACCTGAAGATCACGTGGCGAGCGTGGAATGAGACGAAGGGCACGTCGATTGCGGCGCATAAGAGAGCCATCCGGTAGACGAACCAGGAACGAGCGGGGGTCCACCTGCCGGAGGACAACAGCGGTTGCAGAGCAGCCACCATCGGAAGATGGACGCGGACGTCGTCATCGGGAGCCAGAGCAGGGAGATCAGCTGCACGGGAGTCATAAGCCGCCTTGTGCTGGGCACGAGAGAGCTGCATCTGTCAAAGGACTGGAACGTGGCCGAGGTCTGGGACATGGATGGACGGCACCATCGTTCTCAGGGTGCGATTCATGAGTAGTTGGGCTGGCGACAGGCCAGTGGACAGGGGGGACGGAGCGGTAGGCCAGCAAGGCCTACGGCAGCACGGTAGCATTGTGGATAGCACAATTGCTTCACAGCTCCAGGGTCCCAGGTTCAATTCCGGCTTGGGGCACTGTCTGTGCGGAGTCTGCACATCCTCCCCGTGTGTGTGTGGGTTTCCTCCGGGTACTCCGGTTTCCTCCCACAGTCCAAAGATGTGCAGGTTGGGTGGATTGGCCATGACAAATTGCCCTTAGTGTCCAAAATTGCCCTTAGTGTTGGTTGGGGTTACTGGGTTATGGGGATAGGGTGGAGGTGTTGACCTCGGGTAGGGTGCTCTTTCCAGGAGCCAGTGCAGACTCGATGGGCCGAATGGCCTCCTTCTGCACTGTAAATTCTATGAAAAAGGCAAGGTAATAATCAGAACCAGCATCGGCAGCCTTGCATAGGAGCCTTTTGACGATATGTACTCCCTTCTCTGCTTTGCCGTTGGATTGGGGGTACAGGGGACTGGACATTAATGGGCAAAATTGTACCGCCTGGCAAAGTTGGACCATTCTTGGCTGGCGAAGCAGGGGCCATTGTCGGACATAACCGTGAGCCGAGCAAAGGTTTCTTTACATGCACGAATGACTGCAGACAAGGTGAGGTCGTGTAACCGTATCACCTCCGGGTAGTTTGAAAAGTAGTCCACGATTAGGGCATAGTCTTTACCCAGCGCGTGGAACAGATCGATGCCCACCTTGGTCCAGGGTGACGTGACCAACTCATGGGGCTGCAGGGTTTCACGTGGTTGGGCCGGTTGGAATCGCTGACAACTGGGGCAGTTGAGCACGGTGTTGGCTATGTCCTCATTAATGCCAGGCCAGTACACTGCCTCTCGGGCCAGTCGGCGGCACTTCTCCACTGCAAGGTGGCCCTCGTGTAGCTGTTCCAGGGCAAGCTGGCGCATGCTATGCGGGATGACAATGTGGTCCAGTTTTAGAAGAAACTCGTCTACTACCGCCAGATCATCTCTGACATTATAGAATTGAGGGCATTGGCCCTTGAGTCACCTGTTCGCTAGGTGGCGCATAACACGCTGGAACAAGGGATCGGCAGCCATCTCGCGGCGAATTTGGATGAGGCGTTCATCCGAGGCAGGTAGATTGGAGGCAGCGAATGCCACATGGGCGTCAACCTGGCAGACAAATCCCGCTGGGTCACATGGAGTGGTGACTGACCGGGAGAGAGCGTCAGCAACGATGAGTTCCTTGTCTGGGGTGTATACCAGCTGGAAGCCGTATCGCCGGAGCTTGAGAAGAATACGCGGAGGCGAGGCGTCATGTCATTCATGTCTTTTTGTATGATATTTATCAGCGGTCGATGGTCTGACTCGACGGTGAACTGAGGGAGTCTGTAGACATAATCGTGGAATTTAACGACACCGGTCAGAGGGCCCAGGCACTCTTTTTCAATCTGCACGTACTGCTGCTCGGTGGGGGTCATCGCACGCGACGCATATGCAACGGGAGCCCATGATGAGGCTTCATCACGTTGAAGGAGCACTGCTCCAATGCCGGAATGACTGGCATCCGTAGAGATTTTGGTCTCCTTGGCTGGATCAAAAAAAGCTAAGACCGGGGCCATGGTCAGTTTTGCCTTGAGTTCCCTCCATTCATGTTCGTGGGCAGGGAGCCATTGGAAGTCTGTCGTCTTCCTGACCAGGTTCCTGAGAGCCGTGGTATGATAGGCGAGGTTAGGGATGAATTTCCCTAAGAAGTTGACCATGCCCAAAAAGCGGAGGACCACCTTCTTGTCTTCATAGCTTTGATGGCAGCTACCTTGTCCGCATCCGGCTGCACACCCAATTGGGAGATGTGGGGCGCGATTCTCCGCCCCCCACGACGGGTCGGAGAATAGCGGGAGGGCCTTCCCTACATTTTTCCCGCCCTCCCGCTATTCTCCCCCCCCCCCCCCCCCCCCCCCGCCCAACTCCCGACACGAATCGCTGCCGCCGTATTTTTACGGCCGGCAGCGATTCACAGCTGATAGATGGGCCGAAGTCCCAGCCCTTTACGCTGTTTTTACGAACGGCAAACACACCTGGTCTGGCCGTTCGTAAAAACGGCGGGAACAACTTGCTTTTTATAACCATGGCACCGATTGGCACGGCAGTACCACGGCCGTGCCAAGGGTGCCATGGGCCCGCGATCGGTGGGCACCGATCGCAGGCAGCGGGCCCGATGCCCGCGCACTATTTCTCCTTCCGCCGCCCCGCAGTATCCATTCGCGGGGCGGCTGAGGGGCATCCCGTCCCGCGCATGCGCGGGTTTCGCGCAAATACGCGATGACGTCATCCGCGCATGCGCGGGTTGGAGTCTTCCAATCCGCGCATGCGCGGCTGACGTCATATGACGCGTCAGCCGGCGCTAACTCCGGCAAGCGGGCTTAACGAAATTCGCTAAGCCCGTGATGCTGGAGCTTACGGCGTCGGGCTGCTAGCCCCGACCGGGGACCAGAATCGGTTCCCGGTCGGGAAGGGGCGCGCTGGCGTCAAACCCGCCCGGGTTTGACGCCAGCCTTACGATTTCTCCCGTTTTGGGAGAATCGCGCCCCCTGTCTCTGAGGAATTTAATCTCTGTCTGACCAAAGGAGCATTTGGCCTTGTTGAGGTGGAGGAAATGCTCATGTATCCGTCTGAAGACGCGCTGGAGGCGATTAACATGCTCCTGCGGAGTGGTGGACCAGATGATTATGTCATCGACATAGACGCAAACGCCTTCAATACCTCCCATCATCTGTTCCATAATCCTATGGAACACTTCTGATGCAGAGATGATCCCAAATGGCATCCTGTTGTAGCAATATCTTCCAAACGGGGTATTGAACGTGCAGTTTCCTGCTGGATTCATCGAGCTGGATTTGCCAGAATCCCTTTGAGGCATCGAGTTTGGTAAAGAACTTGGCGCGAGCCATCTCACATGTGAGCTCTTCGCGCTCGGGAATGGGATAGTGCTCTCTCATAATATTGCGGTTGAGATCCTTGGGATCAATGCATATTCTCAGTTTGCCGGAAGGTTTTTTCACGCATACCATGGAACTGACCCAGTTGGTCGGTTCCGTGACTCTGGAAATCACTACTTGGTCCTGGAGGTCTTGCAGCTGCCGCTTGAGGCGGTCCTTAAGGAGCGCTGGGACTCTGCGAGGTGCGTGCACCACAGGCGTGGCATCCGATTTCAATAAAATCCTGTAGGTGTACGGGAGCATGCCCATGCCCTCGAAGACGTTGTGGTATTGGTTAATAATGGCATCGAGCTGCGCCCTAAAGTCAGTGTCCTGAAAGGCAGATGCATCAGCAGGAGAGAGGGAGTGAACCCTCTGAACTAGGTTCAACAGCTTGCATGCCTGCGCACCAAGCAGGGAGGCTTTCGAAGATCCCACAATTTCAAAGGGAAGGATGGCTTTGCATGACCTGTGCATCACTTCAAGTTGGCATGAACCACTGGCAGCAATGGCATTGCCATTATAATCTAATAGCTGGCAGGCTGATGGCAGGATGGCTGGTTTGACACAAAGGCTTTGGAGGTCAGATGAGATTGGCGGAGGCATCAGTGTCCAGGCGGAATCGGATTTGGGACCGGTTGACCGTAAGGGGGGCACACCATTCATCGTCCAGATCAATGCTGTATACCGGTAGAGGCTGGACTTTTTGCTTCGGGGGCCCCCTGTTTGTAGAAATGATACCGACTAAAAAAGGCACCTTCGGGTCCTTGGTGTCAATATCGGGCAGTAGGTCAGAATCGGGTTCGGTGACCGTGGGTTGAATGGCACGGACATCCCTGCGAGGCTGGCTGGAGTGACGAGAGTTGGCAGGCTGAGCAGACCTGCATAGAGCAGCATCGTGGCCAAGTTTTCCACATTGCAGGCATCGTCAGGATTTGGCAGGACATTGCCACTTTAAGTGGGCAGAGCCACAGTTGCCGCACGTTGTAGCATCAGTACGCTCGCTGTGCCACCGCGCATGCGCGGTGCGGTTGTACGTGGTGCGCGCCTGCGCAGCGCGATCGTCGACATCCCCCCGTTCAGTGCGCGCATGCGCGGGAGGCCGCGGAAAGCGCGTGAAATGGCTGCCCTCATCCAGGCTGAGGCCCTGGAGTTGTTTGATTGCTTGTACCTTTTCTGCCTCGAGGGGACCTTGCCGCGCCGTTTCCGCCGCTTGGATGTGTGAATACCGATTAGTGGCATGTTCATGCAGCATGCAGGTCTCGATGGCAATCGCTAGAGTGAGCTGCTTAACCTTGAGGAGCTGCTGGCGTAAGGGGTCCGACTGAACACCGAAAACGATCTGGTCGCGTATCATGGAGTCGGAGGTGGACCCATAATTACAGGACTGCGCATGGATGCGGAGGTGGGTGAGAAAGGGCTGGAAAGGTTCATCCTTACCCTGTAAACGTTGTGGGAAGACATAGTGCTCAAAACTTTCATTCACCTCGATGTCACAGTGACTGTCAAATTTGAGGAGGACCGTCTTGAATTTTGATTTGTCTTCACCATTAGCAAAGGTGAGAGAGTTGAAGATGTGGATGGTGTGGTCCCTGGCCGTGGAGAGGAAGAGAGTGATCTTCCTGGCATCTGAAGCAGCTTCCAGGTCTGTGGCTTCAAGGTACAGCTGGAAGCGTTGTTTGAAGATCTTCCAATTGGACCCTAGGTTACCGGTGATGCGGAGCGGCAGTGGCAGGCGGACGCTGTCCATTTTGCAGGATGGCTGTATGCTGGTGGAAGGCAGATCACTTGCAGGTATTGCTAAGTTGTTCCAACATCAACTACTGGTACCATGATGTGTTGGGTGCTCTGGACCCGTGGAGACTGTGTTTACCTCAGCAGTAACACATACAGGCTACCAACACTTGAAATAGTACAGCACTATTTTATTAAGCTAGAAACTGTTGAACATGCTTCCACTGTGGGTCAACACTATGTTAGATTAAACTAAAGACCTATGCCTATCCTAACCAGTCTATGCACTCAGCACATGGTGAAGATCTGTGCTGTAAGCTGTAAGCTCTGTCCTTCTGAGAGGCTGCATCCCGAATCAGCGGGAAAACTGATGCCCTCTGTCTTTATAGTGAGTGTGCTCTAACTGGTGATTGGCTGTGGTGTTGTGTGTGTTGATTGATCCTACTGGGTGTCCATCAGTGTGTGTGTCTGCACCATGATATACTGATGTATATTATGACAAACCCCAGGGGAATTCCGGCCCTTAATTTCTAATTTAGAATATTTCCTGTATTTTCTCACCGGATATCAAATTCTATAATACTTTGTGTTGACCCAGCATGTGCTTAATTCACAGTATGCTTGGATGCTAGACTTGTCCTGCATGTATAGGTTTTTAAAATGTTGACTATTAAAGTTGCTGGAAGTTGCTGGAAGCACAATGAGGGCAACAGGGCATTTTGGACCTTGATGAACAATGGAACAAACTGTGTATATCCTTCACCAATTAAATTAAAGGATGAAGAAACAGAGGAAGTTCTGACAGTGGGTGAATTCAATATTAAATCACTTATGGAAAGAACCCTAAAGCGAGGGAAAGGAAGATTGGAAATCTTCAAAACAAGTGACAAAGAAAAAGTAAGAAAACATAATAATAATAATGATGATAATTGCTTATTGTCACAAGTAGGCTTCAATGAACTTACTGTGGAAAGCCCCTAGTCGCCACACACCGGTGCCTGTTCGGGGAGGCTGGAACGGGACTTGAACCTGCGCTGCTGGTCTTGTTCTGCATTACAAGCCAGCTGTCTTAGACCACTGTGCTAAACCAGCCTGTAGTAATCCACGGGAGGCAGGAGTTCCGTCACCATGCCAATATTTATTTACAATAACGATATTTCAGGAGCAGCTACAAACAGTGCTGCTAGCAGTCCAGTCAACTTAAAACTGGCTCACAAATCCTACACAGGTGATTATATGGGCCCTCTCAATGAGCTATCATTGAGGGAGCTCATACTCCAATTGGCCAACCAATAAAGCCAATTGGAGTTCATTACACCCCTCCCCCCCAAGGTCCGAGGAATTCCTGCCAGCTGGCATTCCTCTGAGCTTCTTCCTGCTCCTCATGTCTGGGTCTGTCATCTCTGTGTCGTCCGCCGGGTCGTTCTCCGAAGTGGGTGGGGTGTACCTGATAGGTGCCCGTCTTTTCCTTGACGACCTCCTTTGAAGTTGTTCTTCCTCCTCCTCGTGGAGAGGTGTCGCGGCGGCCTCGTCGAACGTGTCCATCTCCGACTCTGACGACTGGATGACGGGGTCTGGAGAAATTGCTCGGGGCTGGGGTGTGGGTATCCTTTCCGTCTGGGCTATCTCAGCTTGAGGCGGTCCTGCTTCGCCTGCCTCCAGGTGTGGTTCCGCTGCTCATATTTGGTCTAGGTGTTTCTTCAGCATCTTACCTCCTATCGAAACCTCATAGGATATGGGCCCTGTTTGGGACTCTACCGTGCCTTTGACCCACGTTGGTCCATTCCTATAATTCTTGACCCAAACTGGTGCCCCCACCTGGAAATGTCTCTGCTGTCGACTATTATCATGCCCCCTGCGTTGGGCCTCCTGTTGTTTCTCCACTTTCCCCGTTAAATTTGGGAAAAGGAGACTCAGCCTCGTTCGCAGCCGCCTTCCCATTAAGAGTTCAGCTGGCGGTATGCCCGTTGTGGAATGTGGTGTGGTCCTGTAATCAAACAGCCAGCGGGAGAGCTTTGTGTCCATTGACGCTGCCGGCTGCTTCTTGAGTCCCTCTTTAAGTGTCTGGACTGCTCACTCTGCCAGGCCGTTGGTCGCTGGATGGTAAGGGGCCGTTTTGATGTGACAGACTCCATTTTCCTTCATGAATTTTCCAAATTCGCCACTTGTGAATGCCGTTCCGTTGTCCGACACCAATACTTCCGGAAGTCCATGTGTTGCAAATGAAGCCCTGAGCTTTTCAATTCTCGATGCTGTGCTTGCCGCGTTTACCCGGTGGACGTCCAACCATTTGGAGTGGGCGTCCACTATCACCAAAAACAATGGCCGGCGTGGTCAATATGCAGGCGGATCCACGGTCTGCCTGGCCATTCCCACGGGTGCAATGGCGCCGCTGATGGCACTCTTTGCCCCTGTTGGCACTCCTGGCACCGACGTACCAAGGCTGCTATGTCTGTGTCCAAACCTGGCCACCAAACATAGCTTCGAGCTAGCATCTTCATTTTAGACACCCCTGGGTGTCCGTGATGTAACTCAGTTAAGATTGCCTGACGGCCCTCAGCTGGGACTATTACCCGGGCTCCCCATAATAGGATACCGTCTTCTACGGTCATTTGGTCCCTTCTGCTCCAGTATGGGTGCATCTGGGGCTCCACTGGTCTTTCCAGTTACCCTGTTAGCAGTAAATGCTTCATCTTAGCTAAAACTGGGTCTTTTTGCGTCCACAACCGAATATGTTGTGGGTCTACTGGTAGGGTGTCCAAAAAATTTAGTGTCATTACTGTCTCCTCTACTTTTGGTATTTGCGGCGGAGTGTCCGGGAGGGGAAGTCTGCTCAAAGCATCTGCATTTGCTACTCGCGTTCCCGGTCTGTGCTCCAGAACGTATCTATATGCCGCCAGTAGCAATGCCCAGCGTTGGATTCTAGCTGATGCAATCGGGGGTATTGACTTGTCTTCTTTTAATAACCCTAATAACGGCTTATGGTCCGTTACTATGGTGAATGTCCGCCCGTACAGATACTGGTGAAATTTTTTTTACTACGAATATCACCACCAGTCCTTCCTTCTTGATTTGGGCATACTTCCTCTCAGCCATCGCCAAGGTCCTCGAAGCATAGGCCATTGGCCGTTCTTCCCCATTCCTTCCTCTACGGGCTAAGACGGCTCCTACCCCGTAGGGGGATGCATCACAAGTGACCACCAACTCGTTCCTTGGGTCATAATGCTCTAGGACATTTTCGGATGACAGCTGTTCCTTAATGTCCCTAATTGCTCGGTTTTGGCGGGCGGACCATTTCCATTCTTGCTCCTTTTTTAGTAGCTGGTGGAGGGGTTCTAGGATAGATGCCCTATTTTCAATAAATTTTCCATAATAGGTTACCAACCCTAGAAATGATCGTAACTCCTGGACCGTGGTGGGAGCTGGGGCTTCTTTTATTGCCCTTACTCTGGCTTCTAATGGGTGTAAGCCTGACTCGTCTACTTTATATCGCAGGTACGTCACTTGTCGGGCCAGTAAAACACATTTGTCCCTTTTTAGCCGTACGCCTGCCTTTGCGAAACGCCTGAGCACTTCCTCCAGGTTCCTTAAGTGTTCCCTGTTTGTCCTACCCGTGATTAAGACATCATCCAAATAAATCGCCACCTGCGGTAGTCCCTGCAGAATATTTTCCATCGTACGCTGGAATATAGCGCAGGCTGATGACACTCCAAAAGGTAGCCTAGTATAACGAAAAAGGCCCTTCAGGGTGTTGATCGTAGCGAACTTCTGGGAGTCCTTGTCCAGTTTTAACTGCAGGTAGGCGTGGCTCATGTCCAGTTTCGTGAACAAAAGCCCACCTGCCAATTTGGCATATAGGTCGTCTATTTTCGGGATTGGGTATTTGTCCAGCAGTGAGTATTTGTTTACCGTCTGTTTGAAATCTCCACAGAGACGTATCGAGCCGTCTGGCTTCAAAATTGGTACCACCGGCGCTGCCCATTCTGAGAACTGTACTGGTCTGATAATGCCGTCGTGCCGTAACCTTTCTATTTCGTCATCTACTTTCTTCCTTAATGCAAAAGGTACCGGCCTGGCCTTACAAAATTTCGGAAGGGCTTCTGGGTCCACGTGCAAAGTTGATTTGGCGCCTATGATTTTCCCCAAACCTTCCTGGAAGACCTCAAGTATTTTTGGAGTACTCCACTCAACTGCCCGCTTCCACTCTGGAAAATTTTCATCCAATCTAATTTTAGGTCTTCCAGCCAGTTTCGTCCAATTAAGCTCGGTCCGGAGCCCTCTACTATCGTCAACGGTATTCTGAGCAATTGTTTCTCATATTCCACGGGTACATGAGTCGTGCCTAGAACTTCCAGGGGTTCCCCGTGTAGGTTTTAAGTTTCATCGATGTTTTTGTTAGGGTTAGTGGCTGGAGTCCATCTTTGATTTTTCTAAATGCTGCCATTCCCATTACTGATACGGCCGCACCCGTGTCTATTTCCATTATTGTCGGCCGCCCGTTCACCCGTGGGGTAATCTTAATGGGTTCTGCTTTCTTCGTTGCAATATTATATAATTGTTCCCGTTCGGAGGAGGATGGGGCGTCTAGGTTGTGTACTTCCCTGCATCCCCACCTGCTATTCCTCTTTTGCCACCTCCTTCTAGGGTTTCTGTCACTGTTACCCCACTCTGTCTGGTGCCAGAAACGGTCCTTCTCTTTTGGGGGAGCCTCAGCCGGTACTTCCCTCTGTCTCCAGTTAGTCCTGGCAGACTTGGGGGCAGTTCTGGGGTTTTCCTTTTTCCCTCTATTCCTCAGATTTTTCCTGAGTGGCTATCTGGTAGCAGGACCCGTTGTGGTAGTCCCTCTCACAGGTATCTACCTCCATTGGGGTGCCCTGTAGTTCCTGCGCCCCACTTGCTGCCTTTTCTAGGGACAGTGCGAGCTGTAACGCCTGCCTGCAGTCTAGCTCCGTTTCCGCCAACAGGCGTTTCTGTATTGTGAGGTCGTTTATACCACACACTAACCGGTCCCGAAGCATTTCATTTAGCGTCGGGCCGAACTCACATGTTTCCGCCAGCCTTCTCAGGCGGGTCAAGAAATTCGTGACTGACTCCCTGTCTTCCCGCTTCGCTGTGTAGAATCTGTACCTACGCAAAATGAGGGGTGGTTTTGGGTCATAGTGCTCTTTCACCAATTCCGTTACTTCTTGGAATGTTTTCGTGTCCGGCGCATCGGGATAAGTCAGACTACGTATAATGGCGAAAGCTGAGGGTCCGCACGCCGACAGCAGGATAAGCCGTCTCCTTTCGTTCGTCAGTATATCATTTGCCCGGAAGAAGTAACACATTCTCTCCATATACTGGGACCAGTCCTCAATAGCCGGGTCGAATGCTTCTAGCTTCCCAAAAAGCGGCATTTTTAAAATGGCAAGGCTTACCCTCCGTGTGCGGCAGCTGGTCTCCGCAAAATTCTTAGTTTACCTCGTTGCCACTGTAGTAATCCACGGGAGGCAGGAGTTCCGTCACCACACCAATATTTATTTACAATAACGATATTACAGGAGCAGCTACAAACAGTGCTGCGAGCAGTCCAGTCAACTTAAGACTGGCTCACAAAGCCTACACAGGTGCTTATATGGGCCCCCTCAATGAGCTATCATTGAGGGAGCTCATACTCCAATTGGCCAACCAATAAAGCCAATTGGAGTTCATTACACAGCACCAACATGTACATAATTTAAAATGTAACGTTAAAATTTCTAACAAACACAACGTGTGCAGCACTGTCAGAGGTCTTGCAGATGAGATGGCAAACAGGCCCCATCTGCCCTCTCAGATAGATGTAATGGTGTCATATCAGCCCATGGAGTTGGTGCTCTAATTCATGGAGTGGAACTTGAGCCCAGTCACCTTCTGATTAAGGTGACACATTCCAAATGATTACAAAGTGTTCATGGCCCCGCTATCTTGACCCACCCCCCGCAAGATAAATGTGTTCCCTTGAACTTGTCTTAGAATGTGAACTAAAAGAAATGTCCAAATATTAAAGGAACATAGTCTTAAACTGGGTCCTCAAATTAGAAGTTGTCTCTTCCAGAAGTTTCCAAGTTAACAAAGATATCTTAGGGTGGACATACATGGAGTTATGTTATATTGCAGAATGAATTAGTGGACTTCTCCAATATCAGCCCTTAGAAGTCTAACTCAGACACCTGGAGTTGTGTGAATATGTGGCTCCTCGAGATAATATATACTTGAGACTATACCCCTTTGATCTTCAAAATTTAGGTATTTTATTGAAGCCAATTATAGTTTACAGTTTATACATAAGATTATAGATAGTAACTAAAGCTAATCATAACATGTCAATAATATAGATAACAGGCGGGATTCTCCGCTATCCGGCGGGCGGGCCGTACCGCTGCCGAAGAGTGGCGTGAACCACTCTGACGTCGGGCCGCCCAGAAGGTGTGGAATCCTCCGCACGTTCGGGGGCTAGGCCGGCGCCGGCACTGAAGGGCTTCCACCAGCCAGCGCGAGTTGGCACATGGGCAGGAGCGCCAGCTTGTTCCCAGAACCGCTGCCGTGTTTCCTGCACATGCGCAGGGGGTTTGTAAAGTTCCGCTATGACTGGTGCGGAGGGAAAGAGTGCCCCCACGGCACAGGCCCTCCCACAGATCGGTGTGCCCTGATCGCGGGCAAGGCCACCGTGGGCCCCCCTCCCCCCCAGATCCCCCTGCGCCCCCCCAAAGGACTCTGCAGGCCGCCCGCAGAGCCAGGTCCCACCGGTACAAACCTTGTGTAATTTACGCTGGCGGGACCGGCCAAAAACAGGCGGCCACTCAGCCCATCGCGGAACGGAGAATTGCCGGGGGGGCCGCTGTCAACGGCCCCCACCGGCGCGATTCCCGCCCCCACCAAAACCCGGCGGCGGAGAATTCGGCAGCCGGCGTCGGAGCGGGATCCACGCCGCCCCCTGGCGATTCTCCGGCCTGGCAGGGGGTTGGAGAATCCCGCCCAAAAGGTCAGAAAATCTTGTACCTTCAAATAAAAAAAGGAAAGAAAATTATATTCATAAAATCCAATGTGATTTAGTACCTCTGACTCAGTATAAAGAATCCGAGCTAAGCTGGATAATGGCTGACTGATCATGTCTGCTAGTCATATGTCTTTTTGAAGAGAAAGCTCAGCTAAATTCAAAATGACTTTGATTGTTAATTGTGTTGGTGAGAGACAGCATCTTATCTGAAGAGCAACCTTGGTTCATAAAAGACTTATTCAGAAAGTTTGAGACTTCAGGCAAGCAGCTGGCTACTCTGGCTGTTCCCCAAATTTCAGTTTGAAGGTGTTTACACATATTGGCAATAATTCAAGTTAGCAGCTATTTTTATGTCAAGCTTTTATGCCAAGCTTCCATTTTATAGAACCAATTTGGGATTAGCACCTTAATATTTTTAATTCCCCATCAGAGATTTTCCACAAAAGATGATGATCTGGAATCATTGACAAAATTTAGCCTCTGCCAACTGTGACACATTACAGGATCTTCACATGACATAAGTGCAAATAGACCATACCATTTTTAATATAACCGCTCACTTATTGCCCATGATGCCCAGATAACCTGGATCAGGATGTGCTGCCATGTGGCCAATCTGCTCAGCTATTCTCTCCAACAATAGCTATGAGACCATCTCATCTCCACAACATGTTTTAAATATTTAATGATGGCAATATTATCATCGAGAATGATCAATAATGAAAAAAAAAGCTAATTATCACATATCTCTAGCACATAGTTACATAGGGCTCATATCCAACATGGTAGGTCAACAATGAGATCCATAATTTAAAATGTTCTAATTGTAAATATATGATTAGCCCTGCAGATGAAAAGTGCAATTCCTTCTCTGTACCTCTAACAATTCAGAGAATATGAGTTCTAATCCATCAGTTTGAGAATTTGAATTTAATTTTTAAAATATGGAAATAAAGCTGTTGGGATTGTTATAAAATATAAAACCCCAACTGGTTCACTATTGATCTTTGGGGAATGCGAACTGTTCTATATCTGACTCCAGTTCCGCAAAAATGTGATAGACTGTTAACTGCCCTCTGAAGTGCCCGAGCAAACTATTCAGGTACATCAAACCACAAATACGGCCCGCCACGATCTTCTCAGAATATTTAGGGACGTGCAATAAGTGGCAGCCTTGCCTGCAACACTCAAGTCGTGAAGTTGGGTTAAAGGAAAGGATAGCATCACTCATGGCAAGTGTGGTTTCCATTTTAAACCCAGCACAAGCTTCTCATGAACTCCATCGGTTTTGCGCAAAGGTGTAATTTTGTTGAGGTTTGTGGAGGAAGTAGGAGGCGATGGTGACAATCCACAAATGGTGAACCAGAGCGATCCAGACCATGTTTTGCAATGTATTACAAAGTGCATAGCTTTACAAAACATTTGCAGCATAGAAATATGTTCAGCATTTCCATGCCAATGTTTATGCACCAGCCCTCTTCATCTAACCTCATTAACAGATCTTTTGATACCTTGCCCTCATAGATTTCCCTTCTGTGCTTCTCTAGTTACCCCTGAATGTGTTATTTTAGTCCCATATTCTAATTATTCTGTGGATTAAGAGGTTTTTCCTGAATTTCCTATTGGATGTATCAGTGACCATCTTTATCTATGGCTCATAGGTCTGACCTTGCCGACAAGTGGGAACATCTTGGTTCTATGAACTCTTTTATCAGGCCACCTCCCAGCCTCCCTTTTATGGAAAAGGGATTCCAGCCTGTTTATATTTCCTGAGAGGCATAGGGGCGGAATTCACCCGTAACCCCCGATGGCCCGGCCCCGGCGTAAAAATATGGCGCGAACCACTCCAGCTTTGGACCAACTGTAAGTTGTGGAATCCTCCGCTAGGCCAGCACCGGAAGGGTTGGCGCCACACCAACTAGCACCGAAGGGCCGGCGTGAGTTAGCGCTTGCGCAGAACCACCGGCGTGTTTCTGCGCATGTGCAGACCGGCTTGTGTATTCTTTTGCATGCGCAGGAGTGGGTGTCCCAGAAACCGACGGTCGCTCAGCCCATCGGGGCCGGAGAATTGCCGGGGGGCCGCTGCCAACGGCCCACGACTGGCGTGGCTGACCTTGCCGACTCTGAAGGTGCAGAGGATTCCACATGTTCCGGGCAGCCCAACGCCGGAGTGGTTCACGCCACTCCTCGCTGCCGGTACGGCCCGCCCCGCCGGATAGCGGAGAATCTTGGCCGAGAGCTTTATTGGAAAGGTGTTTACTCTACAGGCTGTTCGGATAGACTGTCCATTAGCCCGTTCAAATGGCTGATGATGTCATCAATAGGTCACATGACTGGACTCTTAAAGTGACCTTGTTACAACTAGGAACAAACATGAACACATAACGCCAGTCTTATCTAAAATAAGTTAATTCGCCAATTACATACCCATCCTGAAAATGTATTAACGTCATTCAGTATTTTGACACATGCTCACAGTGTATGCATTATCCACCACATAATTCACAAATACTGAAATTAGAATTCTGATTTCTGAGATAAAATTGTTTATGTAAATAATGAACATCAGCGCTACCAACACTGATTCTTCAGCACATTACTTCCCATTATTTGCTAATCTGAATATATTTAACCTGTATCCTTTGTTTTCCATCTTGCAACCAATTTGATATTTATTCTGCCACAGGTCCTCTGATTCCACAGGTTCTGACCTTAGCCATGAGCTCATTATGCAGTACTTTATTGAACACTTTTTAGAAATCTAAATATACTGGGGCGGAATTTTACATACCTAACCTGTAAGGAGCTGGTTTGTCAGAACAGAGCACCTCAGGTTAGGAGCAATCAAAATCCTGCAGCAATGTCCGGGAGCTAAGGTGATTGACCTCCAAAGAGGTCCTCGGGTAAGAGAAATGTAGTCCAGTGGTCACATGGGGAGGTCAGGGTGCCTTCTGATGAGGGTAGATCAGAGTTCTCCTGGGAGGTTGGTGGAAATTGGGATCTGACAGTGGCAGGGAGAGGCCAGAACACTTGTGGTAACATCAATGCAAATGCCTCTAGACAAAGGCCGGTGGAGGAGTGCCAGTTCATACGCAGTGTTTTCTCAGACCTGTATTCAGGAGGTAGGACATATGAAGGCACTTACCTCCCAAATGCACCAAGTCGTCATCTCAGCCAAGTTGCCAGGATTCCAATGCTTGGAAAATCTGGCTGAGACAGGGAAGTCAAAAAATACTCCCAGCCTCATTACTATATTCAAAGTTCCAGCCTGCTTCCTTCAAATGAGTTGACTGCCGATGCAGCTTCTAATCTCAGTTAAAGCCACAAATGGGCAGGTTGGGGCCAGGTGTGTGTCAGGAAGCAGATTTATCAGACTTGATGACCCCAAACCTACATTGTTTAGTTTAAAATTCAACCCATTATATCCACTGCATTATCCTTATCTATCCAAGCATTCAATAAAGTTGTTCAATCATGACCTGCCTTTTTCAAACGCATGTTATTTACACTGTTATATTTCATTACGCTATCAATGTAACATATATTGCATCTTTCATTAAGTAATCCATTATATTTCCTACCACAGTTAAGATAATTTTTTAAAAAATTTAGAATACCCAATTAATTTTTTCCAATTAAGGGGCAATTTAGCGTGGCCAATCCACCTAGCTTGTACATCTTTGGGTTGTGGGGGCGAAACCCACGCAGACACAGGGAGAATGTGCAAACCCCACACAGAAAGTGACCCAGAGCAGGGCTCGAACTTGGGTCCTCGGCGCCGTGAGGCAGCAAGGCTAACCCACTGCACCACCGTGTTGCCCACACTGTTAAGTTAATCGACCTGTAACTTGTTCTATTTCTTTTTACATATCAGAATCGTACCAGCTGTCAGTCAGTCCTCTGGTTACTATTCCCTTCTGTAATCAAGTTTTGTTTCATAGATATGCAGTGCCACTGATATTGCTTTCCCAATTTCTTCATTAGTTTCAATAGTTTGTGCATAAACCATTCATTATTGTACTTGTGCAGCCTAAAAGTGAAAATCTGCTGCTGTGAAACGGAAGAGAACAATGCATGTTCCAAGATGGAGAAACTGTCAACTGTGATGTTACACTGTGTTAAACAACCTCCCGCCATCCCCATTTTCCTGATCAGTGCGCCCTTGCCATCAGCGGGATTTTCCATTCTCACAGCCGGCCAATGGCGTTTCCCATCGTGCGTGCTCTGCCAGTGAAGCGGAGGATTTGCCGACGGAGAATCCCATTGGCCCAGATTTTGTTGGAGGGGGATATCACACAGAGTGTCCTTTTAGTCAGACTTTCCACCCCCCCCCTTAAGCTTGAAAAGGTTTTGCCCTGCAGGTTACTGGAGATGAAAGCTGATAGTAGCACGGCAAAGGTACCAGGCAACCCAAACTTGGTGATTGATGCAGTCACTTAAAAAAATAAATAAATGAGTGAAAAAGTTGAGGAATGTGGAGAAAGAAACATGGGGCGGGATTCTCCAACACCCCGCCGGGTCGGAGAATCGCCAGGGGACGGCGTGAATTCCGCCCCCGCCGGCCGCCGAATTCTCCGGCACCGTTGATTCGGCGGGGGCTGGAATCACGGCGTGCCGGTCGGCGGCCGCTCACACCGGCCCAACCCGGCGATTCTCCGGCCCACGATGGGCCGAAGTCCCGCTGGTTTTTTGCCAGTCCCGCCGGCGTAAATTAGATTAGGTCCCTTACCGGCAGGACATTGGCGGCACGGGCGGGCTCTGGGGTCCTGGGGGGGTCGCGGGGCCATCTGGCCCGGGGGGTGCCCCCATGGTGACCTGGCCCACGATCGGGGCCCACCGATCTGCGGGCGGGCCTGTGCCCTGGGAGCACTCTTTTCCTTCGCACCGGCCGTGTCAGCCTCCGCAATGGCCCACACATAGGTGAACCCCCCCCCCCAGCGCATGCGCGGGGATGACGTCAGCAGCCACTGACACTCCCGCGCATGCGCGGACCAGCGCCGGCCAGCGGGGTGCCAAAGGCCTTCCACGCCGGCCGGCGGGGCGCAAACCACTCCAGCGCAGGCCTAGCCCCTGAAGGTGTGGAGGATTTTGCACCTTTGGGGCGGGCCCGCGCCGGAGTGGTTCACGCCACTCCGTCCCGCCGGGACACCCCCCCCCCCACGGGTACGGGAGAATCCCACCCTTGGTGAATTAGAGTCAAAGCAGATACAGAAAGAGGAGGAAAGAAAGAACTAGAAACTGAAACAAAATGAAAAAAATATATTTAATGATCAAGACCAATTGATTATCTATGTAAATGAGACTTCACAATTACAGTTGTTCCTGTTACTGGGCTGATGAAACTGTGGCATTGCAGGAAGGTAAAGAGCTGGATTCTCCATTTGGAAGATTATTGCCCCCGGAACTTAATTGCGTGCAATTTGCTTTTCCATTGGGGATGCTATTCGGGAAGCGAGGCAGGACATGCAAATGGGCCAGCATTCTGCCAGTGCCCAAATTCAGCACAATTTAGCCCAGTGGGCATTCTAATAGCTGGGGGCTGAGTTAGCTCCAAAGAACCTGGCACCGAGAGCTTTCTTTAAGCATTCCACTTACCACACACTCTCTGCATTCACCAACTTGGTTCAGAAAAGACCTGCCCCCCTGCCATCCCAGAAGGCCGAAAGTCCAAGGTGGAATTACAGCTGCATGCCAGTGAGGAGCGGAGGGAAACCCTCTTCCCCAGGGTGAATGCAGACTGCCTGTCTGAACAGCGGCTGGGAGACGGTGACAGAGGCATTCAGCGCTGGCAGCCTCGCAAGGAGGAGAGAGCTGGTGATCGGGAGGGGGCGGGGGTTCACTGGTGAGGCCAGCGCCTTGAGAGGGACAGAAAAGCAGTGCAGGTGTCCTCTGGTTGGGGGGAGCTCTGCTAAACTCCTGCTTCCTCTGCAGTGGGGAGTGCCAACACCTG
The DNA here is from genome assembly GCF_902713615.1 of Scyliorhinus canicula. NCBI lineage: Eukaryota > Metazoa > Chordata > Chondrichthyes > Carcharhiniformes > Scyliorhinidae > Scyliorhinus > Scyliorhinus canicula. Next base: position 73,456,076 of record NC_052153.1, read on the forward strand.
GTGGACCCCTGATTGAGCTTGGCCACTCCCATCCCCTTGATGCAACAGCTCGGCGATGAGCGTGTCCAGAGGCGAGGACTGGGCGGGCTCCTATATGACCAGTCGCCTTCTGAGCATTCAAAGGCCACAAGCAGCACTCAGCAATGTGAGCAACCAGGAGCCTGTAAGTGGCAGCAGCAAACGTGTGTAGTAAAAAGACAGACTTCAGCAATAGCAGTCTGAATCAGGCCACCCCAATCCCGAGAGGGACACTCCGAGTCCACAGACCTGGCACCAAGTCACTCCCCGTTACTGCCGTTGGCCTGAGCAGCCACCTCTCAAGCACGACAATATTTTCAAGGGTTTTTCCGTTTTTATTTAGCCTTCGCTTCCGCAGCCATTGGGCCCAGGCAACATTTGTAAACACTTGTAGTAATTCAGTCCCTCAAGACGTCCGTCTGAGAGGGGCGGATCATTGAGGAAGGTTGGATCATACTGTGTCCAACCCACTAAGTGGATTTTAAAGCATGACAGTGATGGTTTTGAATGGCCTCGCCAATGATCCTCGATTTTGCTGCCAGGGAGGGACAGGAGATTGGCACCGGGCGCAAACCTTAATTTACGCATGATGCCAGATTCTCCTCCTGATCGCAATTTGCGTTTTCCAGCATTGCGAATCAGAGAATCTAACCCAAAATCTCATCATTTAAAAAAAAATACACTGTTAAGCATGAATCCTAACTTAGTTTAACAGGCAAGTCATGTGGAAAGCAGCACTTTCTTTAAGTAGATGGGGACATTCAGGGTAAGCTGGAATTTCCGTAAGGCTTATGACAGAAGTGTAACTTGTGGCAATTTCAATTCATGGAGTATCTCTTCTTCACCAGACATTGCTGAACAATTTTAATTTTTTATTTATTCCGATATGATCATTGGTAGAAAGTCCAGCATTTATTGCCCATCGCCAATTACCCTTGAGCAGGTGATGTTAAGCTAACTTTTTGAACTGCTGCAGGTTAGGAGGAAGCTCTAGGTTTTGACTCAGTGACAATAAAGGAACGGCGATATTGTTCCAAGTTAGGGTGGTGTGTAACATGGTCTTCAACAGCATCTTCCAAACTGGTGACCTCTACCCCTAGAAGATCAAGAGCAGCAGATAGATCATCACCCCTGCAACTTCCCTCCAAGTATGGATTTGGAAGGTGCTGTCAAAGGAGCCTTGCTGAGTTGCTGCTATGCATCTTAAATGGTAACAGTACTGCTGCTATGTGTGGTGGAGGGAATGCATGTTTTAAGGTAGTGGATGGAATGACAAACAAGCGGGCTTCTTTATTTTGGATGGTGTTGAGTCTTGTTGGACCTCATCCAGACAAGTGGAGAGTATTCCATCAAACTCTGACTTGTGACTTGGCGAGGTGGGAGGCAAGTTACTCATCACATGAGTTCCCAGCCTCTGACCTGTATCCACACTATTTAAATGGCTGACCTTATTAAGTTCTCTGTCAATGGCAACCCTCAGGATTTCGATAGTTGGGGATTTAGTGATGTTAATGCCATTGAGTATCAGGAGTAATGGTTAGATTCTCTTTTGTTGGAGATGGTCTTTGCCTGCCACTTAGGTGGCAAGTAACATTCCCACCCCACATTAGCCCTAACCTGAATGCTGTCCAAGTCTTGTTGCACATGGGCAGGGACTGTTTCAATTTCTGAGTCGTGAATAGTACTTAACAGTCAAAAGTGAATACCCCCACTTCTGACCTTACAATGGAAGGAAGGTCATTGATAAAGCAACTGAAGATGGGTGGGCTTAAGATAATGCCATAAGGAACTCTTGCAGCAATGTCTTGGAGCTAAGGTGATTGGCCTCCAAAGACCACACACACCTTCTATGTTTTGAGTATGACTCAAAATCAGTGTAGAGTTTTCCCTGATTCCTACTCTAATTTACGCTGGCGGGACCGGCAAAAAACGGGCGGACACTCGGCCCATTGCAGACTGGAGAATCGCCGGGGGGGCCACTGCCAGCAGCCGCCGACCGGCGCGGCGCAATTCCCGACCCCGCCAAATCTCCGGCACCAGAGAATTCGGCAGCCGGCGGGCCCCCCGGCGATTCTCCAACCCGGCGGGGGTCCAGAGAATCCCGCCCCTGATGTGGTCATTGTGGAATCGCTTAGCTCTCTGTCTCATGAGACTTCATGGGGTCCAGAGTCAATGTTGTGGGCTCCCAGGGAAACTCCCTCCCGACCAAATACTACTGTGCAATGACCTCTGCTGGATCTATCCTGTCGGTGAGACAACACATACCCAGGAGTGGTGATAGTGGTGTCTGTGACCTTGTCTGTAAGGTATGATTCTGTGAGTATGGCTATGTCAGACTGTTTGACTAGTTTGTGAAACAGCTCTCCCAACTTGAGCACAAGCCCCCAGATGTTAATAACTGAGATACAGATAAGCCATGATCAAACTGAATGACTGCACAGGCCTCATGAGCTGAATGACCTACCTTCGCCCAAATATTTTCATTTCCCGTTTTTTTTTTCCTTCAAAGTCACTTAACTATGGGTGGGAAGAGCTAAACATTACTCACTCGCTAACAAGATGATTGGCCTTTAGGATATGAAAAGTAACTGATGTCAACTTTTTGCTGGACACAAGCTTACACAAGATAACACTCTGGCTGGTGAGGTACATGAGGCCCACACTGTCACTAAATCCTTTTTCGGAATACAATACAAACATACATACTTCTATTGAAAATTAAGCCAATAAAACAACTTTATTACCTGTAAGTTCCATGTCTGTTGAACGTATTCCCTGATCAGATGGTCCTTTAGGTCCTCAAAAGGCCCAATCTTTGGTTCGATTCCCTTTGGTCGATTGCATGGTTTTTTCAGAAGACAGATGAGACCGTCACCCTCTTCGGTATGGTACTCAATAATATCTACAGGACTCTTGTGGGACTTTCCTCCAGTTATGACATAACTTCCACTTAATTCTTTTTCTATCGTGTAGTGATAACACTTTCTGTCAAATGACATCGACAAAGCAAAGCCCCCAAGGTGATTGCGACTCTGACGCAAAAGGTAGAGGCCGTCAGTCATTCCGGCCTGCTTCAGAAAGTCCTCCGCTTCATCCCGTGTGATGCTGCCATAGAAATAGGGTAGATGATTTACCCTCTCAGCCATTATATTAGGTGAAACTTATATCTGGCACAAATGCTCCTTTGATCTTCTCAATTCTGTCCCTTTCCTTGAAAGCAGAACAAGAACAGGTTGTTAAGTTTAGTGGTTACTGTCGTCTTAAATTGCAATTAATTACATTCCTCAAAATATTAATTTTAGACAAAAAATTACAGAAGTAATGAAACCACATATCTAATGGGTTGTTTTGCTCACAATGTTTTGTTCATAAAGTGCAGCACATTATTTTACAGACATTCAATTTGGATAATCAAAAAAGGTCTCTCATTATTTTCTAAACTAACCACACTGGTTGGGCCAGTACTTCATGCACAAGGAGTAAAATTGTTATCATTGTAACATATCAGAAGGCTGCTCCAAATATAGAAATCAACATTTCATATATTCATGAAATTAAACTGAAAGGCTAACCTGGATTTTCATCCTTGTGTTGGGAGCACAGAGCTGGGGAAAGTCCCAACTCCCCTAACCCTGGAGGAAGTGCGCCAAATGTTCTAAATTTCATTCTGGAGGGTGGGGTGGGGGATTGTTAAGCGGAGTTTGGCCCCTGGAAAGAGGATGGAGGCAGCCACTGGAGCTGCCTGTTAGCAGCCTGTGAAAGGCCAGGCTCGTTGCTCCAGGACTTGTAAGGAACAAAAGTAAACAAACAAGATTACCTCACCCCTCACAAATGGCCCATCCACACCAACCCATGCCATCTTATGCAAGACCCATGCTCACAGCATACTCCTTATGCCAACCTATGACTATTAATCCCCATGGCCTCATGCCAACCTATGCCCCTCTACCCAACCCCGTGACTCTTAAATATACTCCATGCCAACCTATGACCTTCTATCCACCCCTCATGGCCCTTTGTATTACTGCACCAACATAGTGACAACCCATGCCAACTAATGCACCACCACTCTTTGCCCTTACACCTTTATGCTAACTCACCCAATATCCACTGCGAACAGACCCCAGGAGCTATGCTGAGATTAAATAAATTAAAGTTCTAAGGGTGTGATTCTCCCAAAAGTTGACTACGTGTCATTTTGGGCGGATTTCACAAAGTGATTTCTGCTGAGTATTTGGGCATCATCCAGATCACAATTTACCCACACAGTCATTCTTTCGGAGCTTGAGGAGATACTCACTGAATCATTGGCAAGACTCGCTACTAAGAGATTGCGGCGCTAACAATGGACACTGTGACCCCCCCCCCCCCCACAGACAACGGCAGCACCCCAACCCTCAACCCCAGAGGGCAACCTCCTCATCACTAAATATATCTGCGTGACCCCCCCAGCAATACCACTCAAGCACGAGGGTGACTATGCCCTACCCCCATCGACATTAGGGAATGCACCCCTTCATCCCAAATGAGAACACCTGCTCTTGGGTCGCTGAGGGCCCCCACATTTAAGGTCACCCCCCCCTTCCAGTCCCCCCTCTGTCAGGGCCCCCTTCACTCCCCACCCTTCATAACCCCCTTCAAACCCCACCCCCTTCATAACCCCCTTCATACATCCCACCCTTCATACATCCCTTCAGGTCCCCCCCGCTTCATGCACCCCTAGTTTCATGGGCATGGCCCCACTCAGGTCCTACTCCTCACCAGTGTCCCATTGACACCTGGGCACTGCCACTTGGCATCTGGGCACTTCCATGGCACCCCTGCAGCGCCAGGCTAACGCTGTCAGGGTGCTATATTGGTACTGCCTGGGTACCAGGGACACTGCCTTGCCCTGTCATTGACCACCTGAGAGCTCCAATGGCCTTTGGGCCCCTAGTGTGTCCATCATGTCTGGTTTCTGATTTTGGAAACCAGTACTGACTGGTGCCGGCATCGTACTGTGCCACTGGAGCCAGTGAAGCCCAGGAGCAGGAGGCTCCAGCCTCAAATGGGCTTTGCATATTTAAATTAGAGTAATCACTCATTTAAATATGCTGATCTCAATTATGTTGGGTGCCATGGATCAGGAGCATTACTATCGGCTTGGTGCCCAGCATGAAACCAGCTCTCCTGCTAATCACTGCGATGGCAGGATCAACGCCAGGCCCAAAGTAGCTGGAAAATCACACCATAGAATTTATTAATGGCTTCACGGTTTTAAAAAATATTTCTCATTGTTTAAATACGCATTCACTACAGTTAACTTCCTTCAATCACTTAGTCCCATATTAAAGTAAATATTTAATTCAGGTACTTAATCCCTTGTAATAGCAAACATTTGTATTCATAGAACCATATTAAAGATTTTATAACATCTTGGGCGATTAGTCAAACTTTCAACTGACAGGCACCCCACAATGTTAATGATGAAATGAAAGTCGCTTATTGTCACGAGTAGGCTTCAATTAAGTTACTGTGAAAAGCCCCTAGTCGCCACATTCCAGCGCCTGTCCGGGGAGGCTGGTACGGGAATCGAACCGTGCTGCTGGACTGCTTGAAAAGCCAGTGATTTAGCCGAGTGAGCTAAACTAGCCCCTACGAAGCACAAATCCTATGATGATAACACTCAGGCTATTGTCAGCAGACAGCGTGAATTAGCCCTGACTTTTTTAAAAACTGCAGACTTAAAAAAAAAATTAAAGTGCATGAGATCTAAACCTCTTTACAGCTTGACAGCTCTGATGCATTTAGCCATTTTTTATACAAATTCATGCCAAATTTTAACAATCCCAAAGGGCATTTGATTTCTTCAAAAGGGTTAAAAAGGGTACTCTAACTGTCCAAAGAACTCTGGTAAATTTAGACTTTCTCCTCAGAAATATAAAGCTTGTGGGTTGTACTTCAGAAACCTGGATGATGAAAATCGCATCTGGCTAAATACATCTAAATTTTTACATGTGCAGCAGCGTCTGTGAACCAGGTATATGCAAACTGCAACCTGTCTCTGTTCTCCACCCACCCCTAAATGTTGGGTGCAGGATTCGGGATTGGGACTTCCGGAATCAGGGCTCTGGCACAGATTTTGTGAAGCATTAGACCCTCTCAGTCCCTGTAAAAATTCGGAGCTCATTGTCGTAGAATCAAAGAAAGCTTACGGCACATAAAGAGGCCTCAACACCTATCATGTTTACACCACCCCAGAAATGAACCATCCAGCCAGGTCTGTCATTATTTTTCAGTTGTGTTCCAAAAGTAGTGAGTCATCAAATGATTTTGAGTTCACTGGGTTCCTCCTACTCTTGAGGCATTATACATACCTGCCAGTACTGTCAACTCAGTTCCCATATTTTTAGTAAGAAGTCTTCCAACACCAGATTACAACACCATATTTTTAGACTATCAAGGATTGAATAGAAACCAGCAAGAAACTGCATTTACTTCCACAACATAACACAAAGTATGAAACATCTTCCCGACCAACTCTTGAATATTTATCCTAATTCACATTCATGGGCACAGTAGGATATTTTGGGCGCAATTTAACAGGAACAATCCTGCTTTGGGCATGTTTATCAGGGCTTTTCTTGGCGCAACTACCCTGTTATCAAACAGGATTCCCTTTTTGGGCCTCATGTCACTGCCCCAATTTACCTGTTTGGGGGTCCTCAAGCCCCCCCACCGCACCTCATAAGAGCTAGGGACATCACAGCAAATTTCTCTAGTGCTCTAGTTCTTGCACTAAAACACTAAATTAAATAATCAGTTGAAGTCTTGATACATGACGAACAATATATCATTCAGGAGATATTATTTTTACTGAACATCAGCCCAGCTAATGTTCAAACTTCAAAACTGTGCAAATTCCATTACAAATAATATGAAACAGAGAATTCCACTGCAGATGGTCAAGCATTTGACTGCAAATATTTTTGTAACACATTAGGCATGTAATACATGTAAGCTTCACACAGAAATGAAGAGACTAAGGCTGGTATTATCTGCTGGGCTTCATTCTCTAAAACACAGAATGGTTTGCCAATTGCCCTGGCTCCTACATTCATGGCCCCAGCCAGGTGTTAAAATTGGGACTGAATTGTCAGACAGAAAGTGTAGGGAAATGAAGAAAGATTTGCCTATCAGAAAGATAGAAGTAAAGACTTGCACTTAAATATTGCACCTTTTACAAACACATGTCCCGAAGCATTTACCAATAAAATAATGTAAGACGTGTGATGTGTTGGGTAGGCTGGGTCTGCGAGGACTGCGTTTACTGCAGTAGTGAGAGAGATAGGCTTCCAACAATTGAAGAAATACAACTCGATTTTATTTAACTCTTAACTATCATAGATGCTTTAACTGTGGGTTGATACTATGCTGACTTGACTGGAGACCTGAGGCTAACCTGACCAGACTATCTTACTACCACATGGTGTATGTTCTAGTTGCTGCTCACGAGCTCTGACTGTCTCAGAGGCTGGCGCCCGAGAGAACGGGAAAACTAGTGCCCTCAAGCTTTATAGTGGTTGTGTCCTGTCTGGTGATTGGCTGCTGTGTTCTGCGTGTTCACTGGTCATCCTGTGTGTCAATTACTGCCTGTCTGTACTCCATCATATACCTGTGTGTATATTGTGACAACGTGGCAAGTTGTGAACAGCAAGTTCCCACAGTTAGGTTGGGCTGTCTTTCTTCACAGTCATATTTCAATTTAACTATCAATCAAGCAGGTGGTCAGTGTCGTACCACCACACCAATTTCTTTACTCAATATTCTATAGCACGGGAAATAGATTTTAAAATATATTTTTTGTCTCCATTGGCAGGCAATTGAATGTTTTGCCCCCATTTCTTTAGTTTGGAATGCGACCAGAAAATGTAGGAATTTCTCTGGCGATTATCCTTTTCAATACAAAATGGCTTAGTACACCACATTCAGAACCTTGTGATGTCGCACAGAAATGTCAGTGACACTGTACACTCTTTTCTTTGTCAATAGATTTCTTCCCAACTATTTAATTCTTAACCATTAATTCTTCATCGTAGAAACAAGTTTACATATACATTCTTGGTCTGTGCTGGAAATGCATCCAACTGTGTCAAGAGAGAATGACATTTCTTCACCCATTATGATCAGTATGTCAATGATTTAAGTGTCTTTTATTTCCATTCAAAAACGTCTTGCACTTTGCTACTTTCTTCAAATTGCTGCAGCTGCATCAGAAATCTTGCCACCTTATTACCAAGTTGAGAGGCAGCCATCAAACAGGCAGAAGCTTGAACAGAATTTTATATTTGACAGAACACAGATCTTCATGTAGGAATGCAATACATTCAATGCAATGGACAGTCAACTGTTTGTATACTGCTCATTCCCTTGGCTCGTCCATTTTCAATATTATACCCATTTTTCCTGCCCGAGAACTTTCTTCCTTGTGTTGTTTTTGCCTGGAACTAAGTATTTAAACCTCTGTGCACAACTGGCAACGTTATTTAGCATTTGTATACAAGCTAAAGCAAGTACCACCACTCAAGCAAAGCGTGCAAAGCAGCCTCACCCCTTACACTGAATTCACACACCGTACTTGTTGGTATGGATGCATGCTCACAAAGCAACAAACCTCCGCCAGCATTGAGTGTCTGCGGCCAGCACCTCATATCCGATGATCACAGAATCCCTAGATTGCAGAAGGAGGCCATTTGGCCCATCCAGTCTGCACCGACCCTTTGAGAGCACCCTACCGAGGCCCACTCACCCGACCACCCAACCCTATCCCCGTAACACCATACCCTAACCTGCATACCCCTGGACACTAAGGGCCAATTTAGCATGGCCAATCCACCTAATGTGCACATCTTTGGCATGTGGGAGGAAACCAGAGCACCCAGAGGAAACCACACAGACACGGGGAGAATCTACAAGCTTCACACAGACAGTCACCCAAGGTCAGAATTGAACCCGGGGTCACTGGCACTGTGAGGCAGCAGTCAGTGCTAGCCACCATGCTGCCTGATGACGGAAGAAGATATATGCATTTACTCATTCAGTGACAGTGTACAATAAATACAAGGGCAGCACGGTAGCATTGTGGATAGCACAATTGCTTCACAGGTCCAGGGTCCCAGGTTCGATTCCGGCTTGGGTCACTGTCTGTGCGGAGTCTGCACATCCTCCCCGTGTGTGCGTGGGTTTCCTCCGGGTGCTCCGGTTTCCTCCCACAGTCCAAAGATATGCGGGTTAGGTGGACTGGCCATGATAAATTGCCCTTAGTGTCCAAAATTGCCCTTAGTGTTGGGTGGGGTTACTGAGTTATGGGGATAGGGTGCAGATGTTGACCTTGGGTAGGGGGTAGGGTTCTCTTTCCAAGAGCCGGTGCAGACTCGATGGGCCGAATGGCCTCCTTCTGCACTGTAAATTCTATGTAAATCAGACAGGGTCTGTCGTAGCCAAGTGAATAAGTTGCTGTTTCTACAGACAGTGAAAATAGCTCTCGTCACTTTCATCAGATTTCTAACATGTATTTGACAAACAGGCCAAACATGAGAAACGTGTTACTACATGAAGAAAGTGCAAGTTGTTAGAATATTGATTAAAGGGACAAACACATTTGAACTTTCCAAATTCAGATATGTATCACACTAATAAAGCAGCAGAATTTGTGCCCGACCAGATGGGAAATATATTTGCTGCGTTATTCCACATCATATCAGTTAAACAATGGTGAATTAGGGAAAATACACAATAGCACCCCCTGCAAATCATATAACATGGCCAGTAAACTCAGCATTTTCAAACAAGTACCAAGAAAACATTTTGTAAATGGAAGAAATAAAATTGGCATTTTTTAAGGGTGTAGAAATCCTGGTTTTAAATTCCACTATCAGTACAATTGAGATGATTAAATCGTTAACTCAATGTCATCGGACCATGAACTGAATTTACTGTTTCAACTAACTTGAATGATCATTCATACCTGTCACTGTATTTCTATTCCAACAGTACCTTTACAAAAAAATAAAATCTGGGCTGATTTTCAAATATTTTGGAGAATACTCAAAATTCTTCAGGTTTGTGCAAGAAGTGCCTTCTGCTGACTCTCATGTGCCAGAACTGCTTGGATTCATACCCAGACTTCTTTAGGCCAACTATCTCATCGAATCACCATGCAGGCAAAGCAGCTTGGGGGAGGGTGTGATGGAACTTGCTTCATCACCAAAACATACTTGGGCAAATTTGCCTCTGCATTGAGAATAAATCTCTGGATTGTGCCTTTAGTAGTCACAGTCTTTCAGAGGGTGACACAACCAGCTTGCCTTTCACACTATCACAACAGCAGTTAAATAATCATTATTTTGGCCCAAGTTTTCACCATGAAGGAGAGGCTCTCTGTCATGTCAAAAATAGTGGAAACACCTGAAAATCTTAAGTCCTACCTCCAAACACAGCACTCCCCATTTTTGCAAAGGCATGGCACATTTCATGCATGTCCAGCTCATGGAGGCAGCTGACCGTTAAAATCATCAGCTGTCTCAGCTGATGTGAGGTTTTGGCAGGTCAAGAGTGTGAAATCCAATTTGTGCAGATTAGACTAGGTAAGAACAGGTCTGAATTTGGTGGATTTGTTCGGAGAGCCCCTTTGGAGAGGGAGGATACACCTTTGTACCTTGTCCCAGCAAGTATACTTTGGAATTGTCAAAGCCAATTGACCAAACTGTTAGAAGCACCTGCCAAAAGGGTCCTGAAAATGGTAGCTGTGAAGGCGTTTAAAAGTCCTACCCTTTAAATATTTGAAAATAAATGTCTGGTGTGTTAATTGAGAGTTTGCTATTTTACTCCATTGATGAAGCCTGAGGGTTTCCATTACTGGATTAGTGCTGCATGACTGATTTCACAACCATCCATTATCACAGTAGGGTGTCTGCGATTTCACAATTTGATTGACATCTACAAGTAGATATGGGCGCGATTCTCCGCTGCCCACGTCGGTTGGGAGAATCGCGGGAGGGCCTCCCGACATTTTTTGCGCCCTCCCGCTATTCTCCCCCCCCCCTCGCCCGACCCACGTCACGAATAACGGGAGCGGCGATTCTCCGCGGCCGATGGGCCGAGCGGCCGGGCCTTTACGCCCGTTTTTTCACGGCAGCAAACACACCTGCTTGCTGCCGTCGTAAAAACGGGCGCTGAGAGGCAACAGTGCTAATTGCTGCACCACCGTTTCACCTTGTAAACTTTTTTAAAAACTAATTTAAAAATAAAATTCCAATTAAGAGGCAATTTAGCTTGGCTATCCACCAACCCTGCGCATCTTTGGGTTGTGGAGGTGAGACCCACCCAGACACAGGGAGAATGTGCAAACTCCACACGGCGAGTGACCCGGGACTGGGATCAAACCCGGGACCATGGCGCCGTGAGGCAGCAGTGCTAGCCGCTCCGGCACCATGCTGCCCAGAAATGTAATAAATTGTTTTTTTATGAATGAGTGTTTTGTTACAGTAAAGTTGACAACTGACACAAACTTGAGTTGGATGGGATGACATGGGTTGGTATGAGTTTGAACAAAGTTGGCATTGTGGCCTTGAAGGTCCATGGGTGTGGGATGAGTAGAATAGGTTGGCATAGAGGGTATACAGGCATATAGAGTAGGTGAGGGCATCGGTAGTTACTGGGGTGGGGTGCATGAGGTGGCATTGGGAGTGTTTGGGGGGGGGTTAAGCTAAGGGCTGGTAGGACGTTTCATATTTTAACCTTAATTTGTAATCTTTGGTTTCAGTGCTGGATCCCTGAGGCAGGCCTTCCACATATCCTGGCTTTGCATGCAGCAGCCTCCTGTGTCCTTCCCGGGTTGCCATTCTGACTTCGAACTCATACCACTCCCCACACCAAAAAGCTGATGCATGGGCAAACATTTTAAGGTCGCGTTCGTGGAGCCAGGAATTCTCACATTTCTGTGCATTCGACCCTGGAACGATGTTGCGGGCCTTTGTGCTTTTGTACCATAATTTTATATAGAATCTAATGACATTTGATGGAATTAAATCACTGAATTTAGCACCATCAACATACTGTGGGTTACCATTGACTGGAAACTGAACTGGACCAGCCATATAAATACTGTTGCCTCAAGTGCAGGCCAGAGGCTAGGAATCCTGCAGCGGGTAACCCATCCCCTGACTCCCCAAAGCCTGTCCACCATCTGTTACGTTCTGGTGCTTGGCCGATTGGAATAAATGCACTAAAGAGCGTACAGATCTTGACTAGTTTAAAGTTTTATTGTTGAACAATTCTGTGAGTTAGATAACCATAAGAATATTATCAAAAACTACTAACTATTCTAAATAATCTAAGAGCTACTACAAATTGTGACTATCCACTATGAAAACCCTCTCCCAACTCTGAGGTAACAGTGTCACGTGGTTGTTCTGTACTGACAGCTGCTGGTTGGAGGTCTTGTATATCACTATATACATGATTGCTTATGCGTATCATCACACCATCTACAAAGCTCAAAACAGGAATGTGATTGAATACTCTCTATTTGCCCGGATGAGTGCAAGTCCGACAACACTTAAGAAGCTTGACATCTACCAGGGCAAAGTAGCCCGCTTGTTGCCACCCCATCCACCACCTTCAATTTCACTTCCTCCATCACTGATGCACAGTGACAAAATAGTACATACTATTTACAAGATATGCAGCAATAACTCACCAAGTCTCCTTTAGCAACATCATCCAGACCCTTGACCTCAACCACCTCGAAAACCTGTCCCGAAGTGGTACATTGGTGAAACAATGCAGACGCTGCGACAACGGATGAACGGACATCCCGTGGCAATCGCCAGGCAGGAATGTTCCCTTCCAGTCAGGGACACCTCAGCAGTCAAGGGCAATCAGCCTCTGATCTTCGGGTAAGCGTTTTCCAAGGCGGCCTTCAGGACGCGCGACAACGCAGAATCGCTGAGCAGAAACCTAGAGCCAGGTTCCGCACACATGAGTACGGCCTCATCCGGGACCTTGGATTCATGTCGCATTACATTCACCCCCCCACCATCTGGCCTGGCCTTACGAAGTCGTACCAACTGTCCTGGTTTGAGACAATTCACACCTCTTTAACCTGGGATTATCCCTCTCTCCAATTGCTCCATCTGAACCTGTAAAGACTTAATTGCCTGCAAATGCTCACATTCAAAGTATCGTCTGGCATCTTTGACTTTGTCTATATATATGTTTCTGGAACTCAGCTCTTCACTCACCCGAGGAAGGAGCTGTGCTCCGAAAGCTGGTGATTCGAAACAAACCTGTCGGACTTTAACCTGGTGTTGTAAGACTTCTTACTAGAAAAGCAAGAGCAGCAGATGCAAGGGAACAGCACCACCTGCAAATTCCCTAAGCCATTCACCAACCTGACTTGGAAATATATCGCAGTTCCTGTCACTGGGTCAAAGTCCTGGAACTCACTCCCCACTCACTCCCCAATAGCACTGTGGGTGCACCTTCACCACATAGACTGCAGTGGTTCAGGAAGGCAGCTCACCGCCGTGTTCTCAAATGCAGTTGGGGATAGGCAATAAATGCTGGCCTAGCCAGCGATGTCCACATCCTGTGAAAGAATTTGTTAGAACTACACACATGCTGAAAACAGTACAGGTTATTTTTCACAGAAAGAGCAGATTGATCGTGTTAAATTGCTGCCTGGGGGCTTTTTCGTGCAGTGCTTCATCTGTTTAAACTAAATGAGTTAACTTTTAGGTTAGACAGCACAGACAGAAATTTAATAGAACACTTAAAAAGTGTACTAGCAATTATTAAAATCCAGGATTAAAGCTGCTCGAGTGGACGTCCGGTGGCACATGTAGGTGGAGGTCACACGTTTGCTGGCTCCCACTGGAGCTTTAGCTTTTTGGCACTTTTCACCCAGTTATGGTGGATATTTTATACAAACGGTCTCCAGTAAGGTTGTGGTAATTTGAAGATTTTGAAAGCCCAAAGGAAGAATACGGGAGAAAAGAAACAAATGCTAGTCCGCATGAGAGCTCGGACTCTGTACTGAGTGCTGTGGGAGCAAGCTCACCAGGTGTGGCTGTGCCCATTAAGGTGGACATGCTGGTCAAGATGATGGCGGTGGAGTTTGAGTGGCAATTTGCTAAGCATTTTGAGCAACATGGAAAAGAGATGATGGGAACGCACAAACAGTTAGGGAATGATATAGTGGCCCCGATAAAGGAGGCTCTTGGAAAGACATCAATGGCAGTGAGGGAGCAAGGAGAGGTGTTGAAGGGGGTGGAGGAGGCATTGTCACAGCACAGCAATCAGCTCGCCTCGATGGGAGAGGAGTTGCGGAAGGTGGAGGAGAGCATTAAAGGGCTTGGGAGGCCAAGGTGTATGACCTAGCAGCAGCAGAATCTGCTGATCGTGGGACTGCCTGAGGGGCTGGAGGGCCAGAGGCCGATGGAGTACTTCTCGGAGATGTTCACTAGATTGCTGGGGCAGGAGAAGAACCTCCCTCTTTGAGCTGGATGGGGTTCATCGATCACTCCGGCCGAAGCCGAAGGCAAATCATCCGCCTAAAGCTATGATAGTTCCTTTTCACAGCTATCAGATGAAGGAGAAGGTGCTGGGATGGGCCAAGCTGGATCAAGAAGTGAGATGGGAAGGCAGTGATATTCATATATACCAAGACATCACAGTGGAGCTGGGAAAACAGCAGGCGGTCTTTTACAGGGCACAGGCAGCGCTTTACAATGTGCGGTCTGGGGTAGTCCAGCCGGCGAAGTTGGGAGTGACGTATAACTTATTTTTTTTTTAAATAATTTTTATTGGAATTTTTTGAAAAATATATATCAACAGAACAATAATAACAATAACAATAATAAACACCCCCGGCACCCGTAACAATACATATAACAAACCCCCCCACCACCCCCAAACCCAATAAACAACAAAATAAATTAACAATAAGCAAATTAACTTAAACACTATCCCCCTAAGACCCCCCCACCCTTCCCCACCCTCTCCCCCCCCCCCCCCCCCCCCGGGTTGCTGCTGCTGCTGATCTAGTTCCTTATTGTTGAGCCAGAAAGTTGAGGAAAGGCTGCCACCTCCTAAAGAACCCTTGTACCGACCCCCTCAGGGCGAATTTGACCCTCTCCAGCTTAATGAATCCCGCCATGTCATTGATCCAGGTCTCCACGCTCGGAGGTCTCGCATCCTTCCACTGTAGCAAGATCCTCCGCCGGGCTACTAGGGACGCAAAGGCCAAAACATCGGCCTCTCTCGCCTCCTGCACTCCCGGCTCCACCCCAACCCCAAAAACCGCGGGTCCCCAGCCTGGCTTGACCCTGGATCCCACCACCCTCGACACCGTCCTCGCCACCCCCTTCCAGAACTCCTCTAGTGCCGGGCATGCCCAGAACATATGGGCATGGTTCGCTGGACTCCCCGAACACCTGACACACCTGATCATCCTAGACCCGGACATGTGGGCCCGGTGCAGCACCTTGAACTGGATGAGGCTAAGCCTCGCACATGAAGAGGAGGAGTTCACCCTCTCCAGGGCGTCCGCACATGTCCCCTCCTCAATCTGCTCCCCCAGCTCCACCTCCCACTAAGCCTTCAGCTCCTCTACCGACGCCTCCTCCACCTCCTGCATCACCTGGTAGATGTCAGACACCTTCCCATCCCCGACCCACATCCCCGAAAGCACCCTATCCCTTACCCCGGGGGGGGGGGGGGGGGGGGGGCAGCGAAGGGAACCCCTCCACCTGCCACATAGCAAACGCCTTGACCTGAAGGTACCTGAACATAGTCCCCGGTGCGAGCTCAAACTTCTCCTCCAGTTCACCCAGGCTCGCAAACCTCCCGTCAATGAACAGGTCTCCCAACTTCCTAATGCCCGCCCTGTGCCACCCCAGGAACCCGCCATCCATGTTCCCTGGGACAAACCGATGGTTCCCCCGCAGCGGGGCCTCCACCGAGCCCCCCACTTCCCCAGTGTGTCGCCTCTACTGCCCCCAAACCTCTCCACCTCCTCGACTCTCTAAGAGCCATGGCAAGAGGCTCAATTGCCAACGCAAAAAGCAAGGGGGACAGGGGGCACCCCTGCCTCGTCCCACGGTGGAGACTGAAGTACTCGGACCTCCTCCCATTTGTCGCTACACTCACCATCGGGGCCTCGTACAGCAACCTCACCCATTTAATAAACCCCACCCCAAACCCGAACCTCTCCAACACCTCCCACAAGTATCCCCACTCAACCCTGTCAAAGGCCTTCTCCACATCCAATGCCACCACAATCTCCGCCTCTCCTTCTGCTGCCGGCATCATTATCACATTTAGCAGCCTTCGCACGTTAGTGTTCAGCTGCCTCCCCTTCACAAAACCCGTCTGATCTTCATATATCACCCCCGGCACCCAGTCCTCTATTCTAGTGGCCAAGATCTTCGCCAGCAACTTGGCGTCCACATTCAGCAGTGAAATTGGCCTGTATGATCCGCACTGCAAGGGGTCCTTATCACGCTTCAGGATCAGGGAAATCAGCGCTCGAGACATCGTCGGGGGCAAAACACTCCCCTCCCATGCCTCGCTAAAGGTCCTAACCAACAGGGGGCCCAACTGGTCCGCGTATTTCTTATAAAATTCAACCGGGAACCCATCCGGTCCCGGCGCCTTCCCCGACTGCATGTGGCCAATCCCTCTGACCAGCTCCTCCAACTCGATCGGCACCCCCAGTCCCTCCACCTGCTCCTCCTGCACCCTTGGAAATCGCAGCATGTCCAAAAAGTTCTCCATTCCCCCTCCCACCACCGGCGGCTCCAACCGGTACAGTTCCCTGTAGAAGTCCCTCAAGACCTCATTGACCTCTGCCCCCTGCCGCACCACATTCCCACCCCTATCCTTCACTCCACCAATCTCCCTAGCCGCGTCCCGCTTACGAAGCTGATGTGCCAGCATCCTGCTCGCCTTCTCTCCATACTCGTAGACCGCTCACTGCGCCTTCCTCCACTGTGTCTCCGCCTTTCTGGTGGTCAATAAATCAAACTTGGCCTGCAGGCTACGCCGCTCCCCCAGCAATCCCTCCTTCGGGGCCTCCGCGTACCTCCTATCTACACTCAACAGCTCCCCCACCAGTCTCTCCCTCTCCCCCCCTCTCCCTATGGGCTCGGATGGAGATCAGCTCCCCCCTAATCACTGCCTTCAGAGCCTCCCACACCATCCCCACCTGGACCTCCCCAGTATCATTGACCTCGAGGTATCTCTCGATACATCCCCGGACCGTCCTACACACCTCCTCATCAGCCAACAACCCCACGTCCAGACGCCAAAGCGGGCGCTGGTCCCGCGCCTCCCCCATCTCCAGATCCACCCAATGCGGAGCATGGTCCGAAATCGCAATAGCCGAATACTCGGCCTCCTCCACCCTCGGGAACAGTCCCCTACTCAGAACAAAGAAATCAATGCGGGAATAAACCCTGTGCACATGGGAGAAAAAAGAGTACTCCCGAGCCCTCGGCCTCCCAAACCTCCAGGGATCCACTCCTCCCATCTGGTCCATAAACCCCCTCAATACCTTGGCTGCCGCTGGCCTCCTGCCTGTCCTTGAACTAGAACGATCCAGTAGGGGATCCAGCACCGTATTGAAGCCCCCCCCCATGATCAAGCCCCTCACCTCCAGGCCAGGAATGCGGCCCAACATACGCCTCATGAAACCAGCATCATCCCAATTTGGTGCGTACACATTAACCAACACCACCCTCTCCCCCTGCAGCTTACCGCTCACCATCACATATCTGCCGCCACTATCAGCCACCACCTCAGACGCCTCAAACGCCACCCTCTTCCCCACCAGGATCGCCACCCCCCGGTTCTTCGAGTCGAGCCCTGAATGGAAAACCTGTCCCACCCACCCCTTCCTCAGACGGACCTGGTCCGCCACCTTCAGGTGGGTCTCCTGGAGCATGGCCACGTCCGCCTTCAGCCCCTTCAGATGCGAAAACACCCGGGCCCGCTTAACCGGCCCATTCAACCCCCTCACGTTCCACGTAATCAGCCGGATCAGGGGGCACCCCGTCCCCCTCCCCCGTCGACTAGCCATAGCCCATCGACTGCTCGTCCCTGGCCAGCACCCATTGGGCCTGTTTCCCACGGCGATAGAACCTCACTCCGACTCCCCCGACCCACACCAGCTCCTCCCTAGCCAATCCAGCAGCAACCCGGTATCCCCCCCCCCCCCCCCCCCCCCCCCCAGGCTAGGAACCCTCCTAGCCGCGACGCTCCCTCCATAATACTCCCGTGAGCCAGCTGACTTCTGCTGACCCCAGCAGCTCCCGCCCTAACTCCGAGCCCTCCCGATATGAGGTCACCCCTCCTCCCCTGCCTCAGCTCCTTGGCACCGCTTCAGCGTGGCAAAACGGATCTGATTGCCATGCCCCTCGCCACCAGCTCCACCCCCCTCGTCCCGCAGCGCGGGAAACCAGAGAAAAGCCCGCGCTTTCACACTGCCCCACCACACCCCACCAACGCAGCTCCCAAACCGCAGTCCCAACCCATCCACCAACTCCGTACAAACAAAAACACAGATCAATCATAAACCCCAGTACCCCCCTTAAAACACAAAACCATAACCAACATCATCCAAAAGCGAGAGAAAAAACAGAAACAAACAGAATAACCAGCAACAGCATAAACAGTGATACAGAATTTTTAAAAACTCCCACAGCCCCCAATCTCTAGATCGAGTCCAACTTTTCAGCCTGCACAAAGGCCCACGCCTCCTCCGGGGACTCAAAATAGTAATGTCGGTCCTTGTAGGTGACCCACAGGCGCGCAGGCGGCAGCATGCCAAACTTCACCTGCTTTCCATGGAGCACCGCCTTCGTCCGGTTAAACCCGGCTCTCCGCTTGGCCACCTCCGCACTCCAGTCCTGGTAGATACGCACCACCGAATTTTCCCACTTGCTACTCCTCACCTTCTTGGCCTATCGCAGAACACACTCCCGGTCACTGAACCGATGGAACCGCACCAGCACCGCCCGCGGGGGTTCATTCGCCTTCGGCCGCCTGGCCAGTACTCTGTGGGCCCCCTCCAGCTCCAGGGGCAGATGGAAGGATCCTGCCCCCACTAGCGAGTTCAGCATCACGGCCACATAGGCCGGCAGGTCTGACCCCTCCAGCCCCTCCGCGAGGCCCAGGATCCGCAAGTTCTTCCTCCATGATCGAAACTCCATCTCCTCGAACCGATCTTGCCACTTTTTGTGAAGCGCCTCGTGTATCTCCACCTTCCCCACGAGGGCCGAAACCTCATCCTCGCGCTCAGAGGCCTGCTGCTGCAACTCAAGTATCGCTGCAGCCTGGGTTGTCTGCGTCTCCAGCAGCTTACTAGTCGTTACCTTCAGCGATTCCAACAACTCCCCTTTCAGCTCCGTAAAATAGCGCAGAAGGGCCGCCTGCTGCTCCTCAGCCCACTGTCTCCATTCCTCAGGGGCTCCACCGGCCGCCATTTTGTCCACCTTCCCCCGCTTTTCCAGGGGAGCTGCTGCCGTTTTTCTCCTTGCCCCACTCCGAGTCCGCACCATAAATCCTGGGGGGTTTTGCTCCAGACCCCTTTATCCACCGGGAATCATCGAATGAGCGCCGTTTGGGGCCCTTAAAAGAGCCCACAAGTCCTATTAAAGCGGGAGCTGCCGAACGTGCGGCTTAGCTCCGCATAGCCGCAACCGGAAGTCGGGAGTTACGTATAACTTCAAGGACTATTACTTTGAGATAGCGGAAGAGGGGGAGGCGTTTGTGAGGACTGAAGGATTGGCACTGAATTGAGTTTGGCTTTTATTTTCTCATGTTGTGCTGGGAAGGATGGTGTCCGGCGTAATGTGTTGGGGTCTTTTACCTTTGTTTGGGATTTTTCATGTGGGGATGATTAGAAGTGTGGAGAGGGGGGGCGGGGATGTTCTGTACAAGGTATGTGCGGGAGGGGGCTCTGGTGGGAACCACCTCACTAGCTAACTCAGGCTGGCTAGTGAACGGGAGTGAGATGGGTGTGAGGGGTGTGGCCGGCCGAGCCTGTGTCAACAGGTTTCAATGGACTTGGGAGGTGTGAATGGAGGGGGTTGGGGAGTATACAGAGAGAAGTGGTTGGGGGTTTCTGGGAATAGGGGAGGGGTAGCTGGTTGACGGTGACTCGGGGAAGGTTCTGGTCCTGCTCGTGGGACGGGGCTGGGAGCTGTGGTCATGACTGATAGGAGGGGATGGGGTGAGAGATCTCCAATGTGAATGGTAACATGGAACATGCGCGCCTCTACGTCCCACAAGGAAAACTTCAGCTGGCCATGCCCTCATATTCCCCCTCCTCCCCAACATGGGAATGATCCCTGCTCCAAATTACTTAACCTGAATGCTAAAGACGAATCCTTGGATTCTTCAGGACGAGCTTCTGACACCCAAAAAACTCTTTCTGCCCGCCAGCTGGTTAACTCTTTCAGCAGTCTAAAATCTTCTCAACCTTGGGGATCATAGAATTTTCTATTCACTTCACCACCCACTGCAGGGCTTTCAGCTGGGAGGTAGAATCAGCCTAAGAGCTTACTAATGCAGTATTTTTCTCATGTGTGCAATTTTAGTTCATGCTATTTTGGTGCTTTTTGACATTAAAAGCAGTAAATGTACAAAACACCCGGCATAAAGTTGATAAAAAACAAGAGGATCTTGCCAATAGAATAGCGGATCTAACATGATTTTGAATAGCTGACAGTACTTCCCTTACCTGTAACCTTTTGTATTTAAGATGAGTGATGTCAATGCATTTTTGCACTGAATTTAATGATCACTGTAGTAGTCCCATCCACCGGCCAGAAAGCCTGTGACATTCCCACACCGGTCATTTCAAGAAGCCCCAATAGGATTAAACATCAATCAGGTAGTTACCTGAGACAACACTTTGATTGGTCAGCAGCTATCAGTCCAAACAGTGCAAGAGGTAGTGACTTCAGGGACTGCAGGGGGATGATAGCAGCAACATGAAGGAGGCCCGAGAAGACAGGTGAATGGGGCAGGCTCGCCAGGGCCAGTGCAAGCAGGCCCAGTGTGGTCGGTTGTGTTGTAATGTCGGCTGGAGCTCGTTCAGCCAGTGCAAATCTTGCCTCCAGAGGCCCCCCCCAATGGAGCAGAGAGCACCCAATCAAGATGGCTGCCCTTGTCAAGGTATATCCAAACAACAAACCGTTCCACCGCAACTCTGATAGGATACCAGTGGTGGCAGCAGAATAAGGTCCTTACGTGAAACTGAAGGTGGGGGGGTGGTGGTCGAGGAGGGATGTCAGAAAGGTGGCAGGTACCCAACCTCCTGCCCGCTCTCCTTAAAGCCCTCTCACCCTCTCCTACCAGTCCTCTTTGGGAGGGGGAGGGGGGGAACAGAAATTAAATTCCACCCTTTTGTGACTCGATGTGAGCATCAAGCACTCCCAGGTCAGATATTGCACTTATCAAATGCAAAACAAAGCATTGGTTACCTTAATTCAAATGTACCCTATTTCCCCCTCCTACTCCACCAATGTGACCTCTTTTCATCCCCCTTTATTATGTTCTGTGTTGTGGCAGTGGTAACGATGCACACAGAACATCTCATTCTTTGACTAGTAAGATAGTTTATTAACAAAATAAACACATGGAAAGATAACAAACGAACTATAATATAAACGAGAACGAATAAGTGAATTCTCCTGGAGCTACTTCTAATGCGACTGTCCTCTAGTAAGACTTACTACCAATTGCTGATCTATGGAGGTACATGGTGGATCACCGTCCCAATTGCTGATCGGAGGTTGTACATCCAACTATATACATTGCTGTACATATACAGATCACTACATCTGACAGCAGCCATTCTCTCTCTGGAGTGTGACTGCCAATTTTTAAAAAATATTTTATTAAGGCATTTATAAAAACAACAAAAACAAATAAGAGTAAAAGCAAAATTGTACAGCATAATAAATAGTCAACACCCACACTCCCACCCCGTGCGCTGCTCCTCCTCCCGTCCTGCCTTCCCCATTTTAACCTCCTATCCCCCCCGCAACACCCTCTGTCGATACCTTAAAGAAATTGATGAACGGCTTCCACCTCCAGGCGAACCCATCAACCAGCCTTCTCAGGACGAACGTAACCTTTTCTAAACTCAGGAATTCCACCAGGTCACTCAGCCACACCCCTGTCTTTGGTGGCTCCGAGTCCCTCCACCCAAGCAAAATCTGTCTCCAGGCTATCAAGGAACAAAGGCCAAGACCCTGGATCCTCTATTGGACCCTCTATGCGACTGTCCTCTAGTAAGACTTACTACCAATTGCTGATCTATGGAGGTACATGGTGGATCACCGTCCCAATTGCTGATCGGAGGTTGTACATCCAACTATATACATTGCTGTACATATACAGATCACTACATCTGACACCAGCCATTCTCTCTCTGGAGTGTGACTGCCAATTTTTAAAAAATATTTTATTAAGGCATTTATAAAAACAACAAAAACAAATAAGAGTAGGTCTTCCGACACCCCAATTATCGTTACCTCTGGGCTCGGGACCTCCTTTACTCTCAACACTTTGGACATTACGTCCACAAACCCCTGCCAGAACCTCTTCAATTTCAGACATGCTCAAAACATGTGGACATTGTTTGCAGGTCTCCCCATGCACCGTCCACACCTATCCTCTATTCCCTCAAAGAACTACTCATCTTTCCACCAGGAACTATCCAGGCCCAGGGCCTACCCTGCCTGCATTGCCCCCATAATCTCCGTCACCTTTGTCAACCCAATTCGAATTATTCGAATTTGATTCGAATAAATTGTTTTGTAATTTGTGAACTGAAGTATTTGGCTTCCTGTTCCAGCAGCTCACTGTGAAAACAGTTTCCAAAGTTGCAAAGATGGGTCTCATATTAACATGAGACTCTTGGCATTTTGAAGATGTGACAGTTCACATCATAAATTGCTGATGGAAAAATCAAAACCTTATGGTACCATTTTTGTGGTGACATACAGATGGTAAAGGCCCCATAAATGAGCTAGAGAAGAGATGGACAACATAATTCCAACAACTACACAAAGCAGTCAGTGAAATACGGTCACGAGTACAGGGAGAACCACCAGTCATATCTGTACAATCATGCAAAGGAGACCTCTCTGACATATTGCCCATCGTGAATCATGGGACAATTCATGGGCTTTTGCAAATGTTGTAAACTCAGCCTATTTCCCACAAATCGTCCAACTGATTCTCTGGGTGCACTGGACATGAATACATGTCTGTAAGAGGGTCACTTGTCCAGCATCAATTTGCTGAAGGTTTGGTTGAAGAGAGCGATAATGCAGGGGTTAATCCAAATATATCACTGATCATGTTGAGAATATGCCCATCAGCTAAGAGGTAAACACAAAAATGGCTATTTATTTTATTTTAAAAATTTATTTTAAGATGATGCCACAACCAGCCCATCCTATCATCATACAAATAACAGCAGGCCTGCCAGGAATGGCCAGAGAACCACAGTGAAATTTGGTGAAGCAGAAGCCAAAGCATGGTTATCTTAAAAACCAACATAAGGAGGTACACAACCATCCCAATCCCAAATGATATCTTCTGAGGCTGGGTCCAGCTAGCAATCTTGCTCGAGTATCACTTGAAGTCATAGGTCAGGATCAAAAAGGTGCACAAAAAACATTAATGACACAGAAATCATTTACACACAGTAACAAGTAGGGAAATAAATTAGTTGGACTTTATTTGATCTTTATCCTGACCTTTGTGATGGTCACAATAAGGTAACAGTTCAGCAACTGATTGCCATAGATGGTAGTTAATACTGCAAAGCACAATGTTATGTTTGGTATTTTGGGTCATTTAGTTAAGACCATCCATGAGGACAGCAGCATTTGTTCTAAGGTGGCTCAGTCACTTAGCTGAATGTGTTCTGTGTGGCATTATAGTTATCCCCTCTGCAAAGTGTTTCTGCAGTGACAGTTTTGTCATCATTATGAGTCCCTTGGTTCAGCTTGACAAAAGTAGGGACTCCTGTTTCTCTTACATCTCTGTATGATTAGGCTATATTGTATTGGAAATAAAGTGCATCAGATGGCAATTATCTTGGAGATACTTTGCTTAAAACATTAAAAAGTTGAATTGTGTCGAGCAATACGCTCATTTACATCATTATGAATGAATTATGACGTTCTGCACATTCTGTTTAAGAGCTACAAATGCCAATTGAAATAGTTGTGTGTGATTTATCTTAGTGGAGGCCTTCCAATTTCAGTTAGGGATAATTGCCCAGTCCCTGCTTGCATGATTAACCATCTGGAAAATCAGTTACACCAAATAGAATTTCTGCTCATACACAAGTGTCAGAGGTCAAGGTGCTACACTTGGTTTGGCCTTTTGGAGCTATATTTCAGCAGTAAACCACCCTAATGACAGGCTGCCATCATTTTATGATGGTAATAGTCTTATAGGAAGGTGCAGTTGAATTGGTTGGAAGATTAGATGACTAGAAGTTCTGTATTGTCACAAGTCTTAATTTCGTCTGTTTTGACAGTAAACTAAGCAATGTAATAAGTTTGGAATTGTGGGCAACTGCTCAGAAATGAAACCACTGGCTTCAATAAACGGGGTGAATTGGAAGCTAGGTATCACATTTTCATTGTACTTAATTTGTTTTTTCTTCCTGTATGGTGGGCTCTGCCTTTTATAAGCAGAACACATTTACAATGGAACAGGTGGTGAATCCACATGATTTCCTGTATTGTGGCTTCTCTGCAGTCAGAACTGTCAAGTCCAGATGCCTTGCATTTCAACACTATTGCTTCTCAGTTCTATTTAAACCTTCCGGCATGTCGGTGGCTATTCTAAGTTAATACATTACAAAAAACGACTGACATTATGATCAGTAACTGAAACCCTTGGTAAAAATTTCCACCACTGAAGAGACCATTTGGCCCATCCTGTCCATGCAAGTCAACAAGTAGCCACCCAGCCTAATCCCACTTTCCTGCTCTTGATCTGTAAGTGCCTTCTAAGTTATGGCACTTCAAGTGCATATCCAAGAAATATTTTTTTTAAAAGCTGAGGGGTTCTACCTCTGCTTCTCTTTAACCCTCTGAGTGAAAAACATTCCCCTCAAATCCCTCTAAACCAGTATCTCCTCTTCCCTTGGTTATCACCCCTTAAATCAAGGGGAATAAGGCCTACCTAACCACTATCTAGACCTCTCAATTCTTTACACATCAATAAGGGCTCCCCTCAGCCTCCTGTCTGCTTTGGTTGCATTTATTTGATGGGGATTAGTGCCTTACATCATGCTGATGAAGGCTATCAAAGCATGACTGACGTCTCCTCTATCCAATCTTATATTCCCCGTGTGAATCCTGCAACAGCTAAATTTTGCAGAGTACATTGCAGCCTTGGTTTTATTCCGGCAATATTTGACGGTCGAACAATGTCAACCTTTGGTAGGTTTAACATGACAGACTTTTCCTCATGTTCTCTGCCTAATAGCAGGTCCAACCCACAATGCTGTGATCTGCATCTAGGGTAGGCAGTCAGGCAGGTGCCGAATCCATCGCAGCAGAAAAGGGATCGAATCCAATGGTATAGGCACTGATCTGATCCTCACTGGCCATCAACCAACTGAGCCAACCAGGGTGGCACAGTGGTACATGGTTAGCACTGCTGCCTCATGGCACAAGGACCCGGGTTTGATCCCAGCCCATGTGAAGTTTGCACATTCTCCCGTGTCTGCGTGGGTCTCACCCCACAACCCAAAGCTGTGGCAGGTAGGTGGATTGGCCACACTAGATCGCCCCTTAATTTAAAAAAAACTGAGCCAGCCAGTCTCCAAGGAATCCGAGTTGCTGTAGGAACATACACTTTTCTACGCATGTTTTAGGATGGAGCTATGGGTGGTGATGGTGGAGGCTCCAATTTTTTTCCATCATATGGCTTATCAGAAATCTCTCCCTCTCTTACTGCCTGCCGTGGTGCATGTTGGAAGAATTTCCAAGTTTGGCCACATTACAAACTCATTTTCCTTGGTAATCAAATTCTCGCCACAATGTTTTACCATGTTCGCTGCGAGGTCAAACGGTGACATGGGTGCAAAATATCAAGAATCAGAAAATGAGAACCTTGCCAGTGAGATCTCATTGTCTGATTTTCCCTGCAGTCCACTGGTGATGTAATGAGGAGGGAGGGAACCTCATTTCCAAACATTTACATCCATTTTTTAACATGATCGCAGGCTTTCCTGCCATATGGTCCCCCCACCTTTGGAATTCCTCTTACTGACATCATGTCACACTGGCGAGGTTTATGTGAAGCAGTCAAAGGGAACCTGCCGGCAGTGCGCAAGTAAAGCAAAGCCTCGGGGGCGGGGGAAGAGATGGGTAGTTCGGGGGGGCCCACTGGAGAGTTCCATGGTGGAGGGGCTTTTACGTTTACGTGGTGGAAGGAATTTTGACCCTGCGACAGTGAAGGAACAGCGATATATTTCCATGTCAGGGTGAGGAGTGGCATGGGGAGGAAATTCCGGGTAGTGATGTTCTCATGTGCTTGGAGCCCTTGTGATTCTGGATGGCAGGCATCATGGGTATGGAAGGTACTGTCTACGAGTCTTTGATGAGCTCCTTGAAGGTAGTACATACTGCTGCTACTATGCATCACTGCAGAGGGAGTGAATGTTTGTGGATTGGGTGCCAATCAAGCGAGCTGCTTTGTCCTGGATGATGTCAAACTTGAGTGTTATAATCATAGAATTTACAGTGCAAAAATTAAAGTGCAGAAGGAGGCCATTCGGCGCATTGAGTCTGCACCGGCTCTTGGAAAGAGCACCCCACTTAAGCCCACAAATCCAGCCTATCCCACACCTCTAGCCTATCCCCATGAACCAGTAACCCCGCCTAATCCAAGGGCAATTGATCATGGCCAATCCATCTAACCTGCACATCTTTGAACTGTGGGAGGAAACCGGAGCACCAGGAGGAAACCCACGCAGACACGGGGAGAATGTGCAGACTCCACACAGACAGTGACCTAAGCCGGGAATCGAACCTGGGAAGCTGTGAAGCAACTATGCTACCATGCCACCCCCCCCCCCCTCCCCCATGCCCCCCCCCCCCCCCCCCCCCCCCCCGTTGTAGCAGTTGCACTCATCCAGGCAAGGATCCATCATACTCTTGATTTGGGAGGACAGTTTTTGAGTCAGGTGGTGAGTTACTCACCACAGGTTTCCTAGTCTTTGACCTGCTCTTGTAGACACAGTAGTTATATGGTGAGTCCAATTAAGTTTCTGTTCAATTGTAACCCCAATAGTGCAGGATTCAATGTCAAGTGATGATGGTTGGATTCTCTTTTGTTGGAGATGGTCATTGCCTGGCAGTTGTGTGGCAAAAATGTTTCTTGTCACTTATTAACCCAAGTCTGGATATTGTCCTTGTCTTGCTTCATTTTGGACATGGATTGCTTCAGTATCTGAGGAGTCACGAATCGTGCTGACAAATAGCGAACACCCCCATTTCCTGCCGTATGATGGAAAGGTCATTGATGAAGGAGCTGAAAGCTGGTTGGACCTAGAACATTACCCTGCAGAGACGTCCTGGAGCTATGCTAAGTATGAATCCAACCAGTGGTGTATTTCCTCTCTCCCATCCCCCACCCTCCTCCAATTCCAATCGACTCCATCCAGATTTACTAGGGCTCCTAGTGTCACACTCGGGAAAAGGCAGCCTTGATGTCAAGGGCAGTCGCCCTCACCTCACCTCTGGAGTTCTGTTCTTTGTCCATATTTGAACTAAGGCTGTAGTAATGACGTCTAAAGCTGAGTGGCCCTGGAGGAACTCAAACTGAGCGTCAGTCAATAGGTTATTGCTAGCAAATGCCACTTGATCGCACTGCTGAAGATCCCTTCCAGCACTTTGCTGATGATTGAGATTAGACTGATAGGGTAGCAATTGGAAAAGTTAGATTGGTCTTGCTTTTTGTGGACAGGACATACCTGGACAATTTTCCACATTACTAGGTAAATGCCAGTCTTGGAGGTGTACTGGAACAGGTTAACTAGGGGCATGGAAGGTTCTAGAGAACAAGTCTTCAATACTATTGCCAGAATATTGTCAGGATCTGTAGCCTTTAGATATCCAGTGCCTGATATCATGCAGAATGAAATTGAATTGGCTGAAATCTGTGATGCTGGGGACCTCTGGAGGAGCCAGAGATGGATATCATCCCTGCACTTCTGGCAGAAGATTATAACAAATGCTTCAGCCTCATCTTTTACACGGATGTGCTGGCTCCACAAACATTGAGGATGTGGATATCCATGGAGCTTCCTCCTCCAGTGGGTTGTTTGATTGTCCACCATCATTTGCAGCGGGATGTGGTGGGGCTGCAGTGCTTAGATCTGTTCTATTGATTGTGCAATCGCTTAGCTCTGTCACTTGCTGTGTTTTCTGTCTGGCACGCAAATAGTTCCATGTAGAATGGTAGAATGGAGGATATGCTGGACCAGAAGGTTACAGATTGTGATTGAGTACAATTCTTCTGCTGCTGATGGCTTACAGCGCCTCATGGTTTCCCACTCTTAAGATGCTAGGTTTGTTCGAAATCTATCCCATTTAACACAGTCATAATGCCATACAACATGATGGAGATTATCATCAACCTGAAGTTCTGAGACAGCAATGCTACCACTGTGCCAGAAGACCTCCTTACAATCAGTATTTATGTATAGTGTATGGACTTGGTGTCATCTTCAGAGTATTTGAATTGAAACTTGATTCTGCATCCCTTTTCCACACAAAAAAAAACAAACTGGTGGGCCAGGAAAATAAATTAAAGATCAGATAAACCGAGCATTCCTTTCAAGTTTTGCCATCTGATGCGAGTGGCTTGAAGGAACACAAATTGCTACGAAAGCTTCCAAAGCATTCAATATTTGACTGACCTGAACTGAGGCCAATTTTTGTTTTTCATTTCCAAATATCTAAACTTCTGTCCTGGATGCCAATAAAAGGCTGGCTTGACTGATGTTCAGCATCGGAGGAGAAATCAACCACATGGTGATGTAATGCTTTGCCAAAGCTCTTTACAGAGTACCTAAATTAAACTGTTGCTGCAGAAACCCAAATTGTAACAATAATCTCAGAGATCAAAATACTCAATGTGGCTAGTACAAGCTGCATAGATCATTCCTTCACACAGAACAGAAACATCACTCAGCAGTTGACAGAAATTTCAGGCTGCAGAGATCTGGGACAGAACGTTCAGGATTGATTGGCTTGAACAGAGACAAGCAGCGTTGCTGAAGCTCTGTCCCTGCGCAAGTACTGTAATTCTGCCAACATAGCACAACTTACTAATGGTAAGCTTACTGGTATATTCTAGCTCAAACCTTAGAGCTTTGGTTTACAGAATTCCAGATCCCAGTGACAGGTTCGTATTTCTGACCTGACTGAACAACCATGATCATGGCAATAGTACTGCAGGCCTTTGTGCAACAAATTGGCGCCAATGGGGCCTTGTTAGGAACCCGGATACCAGCTGTGGTGTACCCCAATCAATGGCTCACATTACCGAAGACTGCTCTTTGACAAATTCCAGCAGAGGGCTGAGAGAGCTCCATTTAGCCACTGTGAAAGCTATTGCCTAGTTTGGTGATTACTGCACATGCTAAAACAAAACTGCAGGCTCAGCGACTGATAATTTAGTATTAAGAGGATCTTAAGACGTGGACACACTTCCTACGAGTCCACAAAACGGATACTGGTGCTCCGCAGCACTGCATCATGTGACTTTCTACGTGGTTTCCAAAGTGGACAAGAAAATAATTGGTCAGGTGGGCATGCTGAATGCTAGACCCTATGGGTTGAATTGTTGGGCCCACTGAGGCTAAAATGGAGGTGGACTAGGCCCAGAAATGCCAGCACAGGCCGGTACGTTAGTTCCCCAATGCTGTTTCCAGTGCGGCCATTTTTATTGGAGGATTCTGTTTACAGGTGTTGGTAAAATAGTAATTGCTCCATTTTTCACTCAAATCTCCACCCTTCGTAAAGCAACATAAAGAACATGGTGGGTGAGGAACATGTGGTTATGAAGTGGAGGAAGGATTTTCTAAGTATTGTTGTATGATATCGGTCTCATTTCTCCATTTACATTGTAGGCACTGGAATGATATTTAACTGGGCCATAATTTAAAATGAGTAGGGCTACTTGTACCTTTACTGACTTTGGCCAACCTAGATGAACCATTAAAAAATTTCCAGGATGGAAAAGTCCACCACACAAGCGGAAAAATGGGCGAAAAGAACATTTTGAGTGAAAAGCGAAGAGATTGCTGTGGTCTGCATCTGTACCAGTGTCAAGGCATCGTGGTTTGATTGGGATTCTAGGCAATGACTCCCACATGCTTCATGTTCCGTCCACCCATGGGGATGCTCTTGGGTTGTGTGAAGTGCTCACTTGACCAAGATTGCCAATTTCCTATTAGCATTAGCCTCAGGCACACAGCAGATGCCTCTCCAGTTGATGGGGTTATGCATGGTCGGAGCAGAAGACGGGCAGAGGCAAGGTTTTCCCCCGGAACGGGTACCACACGATCCAAGGGTTGGCAAGGTCGTGCCGTGGGCAGTTGCCCCCAGTGCCTCTCTCCTTTACCCTCCCACGGCGGCCCACCCCTGCAGGCGGTCCCCAGCCCACCACTAGCCAAAGGTCTCCTCCGCCCCCCCCCCCCCCCCCCCCCCACACACCGAGCACTGGTGTGGCAAGCCCAACCTTCTTTGCCTGTGAGCAAAGATGGCTACTCACCTCCTCGGCTCCCCACAGAAACCCTTCGCCAGGTTCACATTTTTCTAAAGGAGTACTAATTGGTGCCACTTGCTGAGGAGGCCGATGAATGAAAGGAGGCCATTGGATAAGGGGTGGCTCCCATTAATTGTATGGAAAAGGGCTTAAGTGCTGATAATTGGTTTCTAGCCACGCTACGGTGTGATCCCGATTTCACCTGGGGGAGTGGGCCGACTGCATCCCAAATGGTTTGGCGCCAGACGTGGTTCTCGTTTTCTGCCTCTCCCGCTATTCACGGCTTTGTTTCACTCAAGCGAGAGCGCAACGAGGCCGGACAATCGCGCCCAATGTTTTTTCTCCCACCAAATGACTCGAGGAGGTAAACGCAGTGAGTACTGCTGCTAGACAAAAATTCCTAAACCAAATATGTACAAGACGTTGGTCGAAAGTTAGAGAGATGGATTTAGTTCCCGCTGATTTTTTTTTTTTTTAAATGCCTTGGTGAGAATTTCTACAGGAAGTTTGAGCTGGTACGAAATGGGCTTTGGCAGTGGGTTCAACAGAGGCTTGGGTTCCATTTCCTCTCTCTCGCTCCCGTGGAAGCCATTCACGCACTGCGCCGCCGGCATTCCGTCTCGTGACTTCCACCGAAACCTCCCAGTGTGAGTCCAGTCAAGAGTTAGAAACCCTCACCTGAGGGGAGGTAGAACAAGCTGGCTGAGGATGCTTAACCCCACCAACACCTTTCAGAAAGAACAGCAGAATATAGATTTTGGGCGGAATTCTCCGACCCCCCACCGGGTCGGCGAATCGGCGCCGCACCGCACAAATCGCACCACGCCGCCCAATGCCGGGATGGAATTCTCTGGGTCAGAGAATTGGCGCCTTTGGCGCCAGCGTGGTCGGCGCTGCGCTGATCGAGGTATGTGCAGACACTCCGGCCCGGGCCAGCTGTTCCAACATCCTCTGAGCCGGCGGGACCTCGGCGTTGTAGGGTCTGGGGCGGACTGTAGGGGGGGGCCTCCGTAGTGGCCTGGCCCGTGATCGGGGCCTATCGATCGGCGGGCCGGCCTCTCTGCCCCCCCGGCCTCCTTTCCTCCGCGCCGGCTCCTGTAGCCCTGCGCCATTTAGCATCTGGGCCGGAGCGGGGAAAAAGGCCACTGCGCATGCGCTGGTTGGCGCCTGCTCAACTGCGCATGCGTGGACACCGCGGCACCGGGTTCAGGCCGGGATCGGCAGCTGGAGCGG
Source organism: Scyliorhinus canicula (assembly GCF_902713615.1). Classification (NCBI taxonomy): domain Eukaryota; kingdom Metazoa; phylum Chordata; class Chondrichthyes; order Carcharhiniformes; family Scyliorhinidae; genus Scyliorhinus; species Scyliorhinus canicula. Next base: position 73,488,191 of record NC_052153.1, read on the forward strand.
TGTACGCCACTCCAGCGTCGTCCCAGCCCCCTGTGGGCCACAGAATGGGGTTCCAAACGGGCGCTGATGCCGGAATAAAACACTCCCGTTTTTACTCCAGCATCAGCACTTAGCCGCCCGTTGGGAGAATCCCGCCCTTTGTTTTTAAATAAAAGAGCAGAGCTACACTAACTTTGTACTTTTTAAAAATCAATTATTTTTGCTCACAAAGATGAAGGCTGCCCTCATCAACCCGTGATGACAGAGTGATATCTCTGACGAGAAAATCATGGTTTTACAAAAAAGCTATTTTCATAATGTATAATTATCCACTTGGTTGCAAAACGCATTCAACGTTCGCCTCCCTTGTGAATGCTGTTCCACTGAACTGAATTTAATTCTATTACTGGAAAAAAACATCTCGATCAACAGTTTCACTTCTCTTTAGTTTAAAGTAAAATGATTGCAAAATTTGCATGAAATTAAAATGTTGCATTTAAAGATGGCACTTGGTAGGTGTGAAGAAGACCGCAGATCCTGATTCCACTTAAAACAATTTCAATATAGAGCACATTTATTATATAATCTTTTACAGCCATGTGCTAACACTCTATTTCGTATATGTTCCTGTCAGCAAGCTAATTTACCACAAAAAAATAAAATGCCATGGGAATGGCTGTGTCTCAAAACATGGACTGGTCTATTTGGGTGCGATTTAATGGAAAGGTTTCTAACAGTGGTAGCGAGTGGGAACTATTGTTAGCTACCAGACGCTCGGTTCGGCAAGGCTGTCACCTTTAAACATTAATTGGACCACTTAACAAGGCCCCAAGGGCTTCACGCTGCAAATGATGGTCCCGCTGTGGTGGTATGGACATGAGCACTGCCATTGGTGCAGAGCACTGGCTTCCCATTGGCTCTGGCTGGTCATGTGCCTCTCGTCCGATTGGTTGGGACTAGTCATGTGGCTGCTCTCCAATTGGTCGAGAGGCAAGTAGGCCCCGCCTGCCTCCGAGGCAGGGTATAAGTACCCAGAGTTCCCGGCGGTCAGTCATTCTCTGTAGTCGACCACCAGGCTAACAACTAGCTGATTAAAGCCACAGTTCGGATGCTAAATGTGTCTTGAGTCGAATTGATGGTACATCAATTTAATCAGCTAGAATTTTGGAATGGAGCATCGCATCAAGCCTGACTGCCTCCGCACCAGCCCGCATGCTGCAAATGTGTCTGCAATCTTTAAACACTGGCAGGCGTGTTTCAATAGCTACCTGACAACTGCAGCCGGCAAGCCCACCAAGGAGCAGAAACTCCACATCCTCCACTCATGTGTGGGCACATCAGTCTACGCAATGATCGAAGGCGACTTTGATGCGACCATGGAGATTCTCAAAGGACACTTTCTCCGGCCGGTCAACAAAGTTTATGCACGGCATCTCCTGACGACCAGACAACAGTTCCCTGGTGAGTCCCTTGACGAGTTTTACCAGGCCCTCGCAGCTCTAGGGAGAACGTGCGCATGTCTCCAAGTTTCGGCGACGGAGCACATGGAACTTCTAATCAGAGACGCTTACGTTGCTGGCATGCAGCCTCCTTCTATCCGCCAACGATTGCTAGAGAAGAACACCCTCAGCCTAGCTGAGGCACGGACTCTGGCAACCTCCCTGGAGGTTGCTGACCTGAACGCCCGCGCATACGCCCCCGGCCGCGCAGCAACCCCCTGGACTTCATGGCACGCGCCACCCCCATCCTCCGTGGACCCTAAGCCTGTGCCGTGGGTCGCTCCAAAAAACTAGCGGGGCCCCGTTGCTATTTCTGTGGCCTCTCAAAGCACCCGCGCTGCCCGGCCCGCTCCGCTCTGTGTAAGAGCTGCGGGAAGAAGGCCCACTACGCGGTGGTCTGCCAGACCAAGTCGGTTGCTGCTGTCCCGCGCAGCGACCGCGGATCGACCCCCCCCCCCCCAGGCCCCCCCAGGGCCCCACTCCGCGCATCAACCTCTCCGGCCCACCTCCCAGCTCCCGCAACGACGCCACGGTTCTCCCGACCTGCCCTCCCAGCTGCCCCGACTGGCCCGCAGACGCCGCAGACACTGCCCCCAGCCGCCACGAGGCTCCCACGGGCGCCGCCATCTTGGGCCCCGGATGCCATGTGCGGGCCATGGGCGCCGCCATCTTGGGACCCCGACTCCATGTGCGGGTCCTGAGCGCCGCCATCTTGGATCAACTCGGAAGGCCCTGCAAGCGACTACTCTGCCACTGAGGAGGATCTGGAACTCTCACCACGACTGGCTTCCATCAAGCTCGACCAGTCGCAACCATGCTCGCTCGCCAAGACTACAACGACGGTGCAGCTCAACGGACACAAAACGAGGTGCCTGCTGGACTCCGGGAGCACGGAACGTTTCGTCCACCCCGACACGGTAAGACGCTGCGCTCTCCCCATCCAGCCAGTTAAACATAAAATTGAATTGGCCTCAGGTTCGCATTCCATCCAAATCACCGGGTGCTACATAGCGGACTTCACAGTCCAGGGGAGGGTTTTCAAAAATTTCAAACTCCTCATTCTCACCCGCCTATGCGCTCCGGCACTCTTGGGCCTGGACTTCCAGTGCAACCTGCAGAGCTTGACCTTCCAATTCGGTGGCCCTATTCCTCCTCTTACTGTTTACAGCCTCGCGTCCCTCAAAGTGGACCCCCCTTCCTTGTTTGCTAATCTCACCCCAGATTGTAAACCTGTCGCCACTCGGAGCAGACGATACAGTGCCCATCGGACCTTCATCGGGTCTGAGGTCCAGAGGCTCCTTAAGGAAGGAGTTATCGAGGCCAGCAACAGTCCCTGGCGAGCCCAAGTGCTGGTAGTTCGGACTGGGGAGAAAAACCGGATGGTCATCGATTACAGTCAGACCATCAACAGGTTTACGCAGCTGGACGCGTATCCTCTCCACAGTATTTCCGACCTGGTTAACAGGATCGCGAAGTACAAAGTCTTCTCCACGGTGGACCTTAAGTCGGCCTACCACCAGCTCCCCATCCGCGCGAGTGACCGAAAGTACACCGCGTTTGAGGCAGATGGGCGCATCTACCACTTCCTCAGGGTTCCCTTCGGTGTCACAAATGGAGTATCGGTCTTCTAACGGGAGATGGACCGAATGGTCGACAAGTACGGTTTACGGGCCACTTTCCCGTACCTCGATAACGTCACCATTGCGGCCATGACCAGCAGGACCACGACATCAACCTCCAAAAATTCCTCCGAACCGCAAAACTCCTTAATTTAACTTACAATAAGGATAAGTGCCTGTTTAGCACCAACCGTCTAGCCATCCTTGGCTACGTAGTGCGTAACGGAGTGATAGGCCCCGATCCCGAACGCATGCGCCCCCTGATGGAACTCCCTCTCCCCAACTCCCTCAAATCCCTCAAACGCTGCCTGGGCTTCTTCTCCTATTACGCCCAGTGTGTCCCTAACTACGCCGACAAAGCCCGCCCCCTCATCCAGTCCACCTCCTTTCCCCTGTCGATGGAGGCCCACCAGGCCTTTAGCCGCATCAAAGCGGATATCGCAAAGGCCACGATGCATGCTATCGACAAGTCCCTCCCATTCCAGGTCGAGAGCGACGCGTCTGACGTAGCTCTGGCGGCCACCCTGAACCAAGCGGGCAGACCCGTGGCCTTCTTCTCACGAACCCTCCACGCTTCCGAAATCCGCCATTCCTCGGTGGAAAAGGAGGCACAGGCCATAGTCGAAGCTGTGCGATACTGGAGGCACTATCTGGCCGGCAGGAGGTTTACCCTCCTCACAGACCAATGGTCAGTAACTTTCATGTTCGACAATGCACAGAGGGGCAAGATCAAGAACGACAAGATCTTGCAGTGGCGGATCGAGTTCTCCACGTACAACTACGATATCTTGTATCGTCCTGGGAAGCTCAACGAGCCTTCCAATGCCCTATCCCGCGGTACCAGCGCGCAGATTGACCGCCTCTGCTCCCTCCACACGGACCTCTGCCATCCAGGAGTCACCCGTTTCTACCATTTTATTAAGATCCGCAACCTGCCCTACTCCGTCGAGGAAGTCAGGACGGTCACTAGGGAGTGCCACATCTGCGCCGAGAGCAAACCGTACTTTCACCGCCCCGAACGAGCGCATCTGATCAAGGCATCCCGCCCCTTTGAACGTCTCAGTATAGACTTCAAGGGTCCCCTCCCCTCCAACAACCGTAACACATATTTCTTGAGTGTTATCAACGAATACCCTCGATTCTCTTTCGCCATTCCCTGTCCCGACATGACCACAACAACCGTCATAAAGTCCCTCCTATCCATCTTCTCCCTGTACGGTTACCCCGCATACATCCACAACAACCGGGGGTCCTCTTTTATGAGTGACGAACTGCATCAGTTCCTGCTCAGCAGGGGCACAGCCTCTAGCAGGACGACCAGTTATAACCCCCGGGGTAACGGTCAGGTCGAGCGGGAGAATGGCACCATTTGGAAGACCATCCTGCTGGCCCTACAGTCCAGAGATCTCCCTATTCCCCGTTGGCAAGCAGTAATTCCCGACGCCCTGCATTCAATCCGGTCTCTCCTCTGTACTACTACTATTCAAACACCTCATGAATGTCTTCTTGTTTTCCCCAGGAAGTCGTCCTCAGGATCCCCTCTCCCGACCAGGCTGGCCACCCCCGGGCCCATCCTGCTCCGGAAGCATGTGCGGGTGCACAAGTCCGACCCGTTGGTTGAGTGAGTCCAGTTACTCCACGCCAACCCGCAATATGTGTATGTGGAGTATCCCGACGGTCGGCAGGATACGGTCTCGCTCCGGGACCTGGCACCCGCCGGCGTGCGGCCATCTTCCCCTACACCAACACCCCCCCCAACCCCAATTCCTCCCAGCGCCCCCCATTCCCCCACGACCCAGCGCACATGCCCCCTCTCCCCCGATTACAGAGTCTCCACCACCGGCCCGGGGTACGGAGACACATCTACAACCGACGCTCCCGGAGGCAAGGACGACCATCGGCCCGACGTCACCGGCTCCACTGCGACGGTCCACCAGAACACCACGGGCACCCGACAGGCTGATCGTGTCCATCTGATGCGGCCATGGGACTTTTTTTGGACATTTCGTTTTATCCTGTTGTTATTAGTAGTAGTAATATTATTTTGCCATTTTTTTCTTGGACATTTTTGTGATTATTCTGTTGTTATTAGTAGTAGTAGTATTGTTTTGCCACGAGCCAGTGGGCATCTCACCCCTATCGATTTTCCTGCTCATACCACCAGTCCTCGGACCCCCCCCCCCCCTCTCCCACTTACCCCCCCCTTCTTTCTCCACAAGGGGTGAATGTGGTGGTATGGATATGAACACTGCCATTGGTGCAGAGCACTGGCTTCCCATTGGCTCTGGCTGGTCATGTGCCTATCGTCCGATTGGTTGGGATTAGTCATGTGACTGCTCTCCAATTGGTCGAGAGGCAAGTAGGCCCCGCCTCCGAGGCGGGGTATAAGTACCCAGAGTTCCCAGCGGTCATTCATTCTCTGTAGTCGACCACCGGGCTAACAACTAGCTGATTAAAGCCACAGTTCAGATCCTAAATGTGTCTTGAGTCGAATTGATGGTACATCACCCGCCCACACCTCCCAGAGCTGATTCGCAGGGACTGTACCCTCCAGCTCCCTGCTAACAAGTGAGAGCAGAACTTCAACCGATCCTGCACAGCAAACACCACACAACTCGAAGCCATGCCACCGAGGAGACCAGCCCAACGATTTGGGGATGCCGACCTGGCCAGATTGTTGGATGCGGTCTAGATCAGACGGGATGCCCTGTTCCCCCAAGGGGCTCGGAGGGTCAGCCACAGGGTAGCTAATGCTGCCTGGAAGGAAGTGGCAGTGACCATCAGCTCGGGGACCATCACCAGGAGGACCGACACCCAGTGCCGTAAAAAGATCAACGACTTACACCAGTCTGCACGGGTGGGTTGGCACCAATCCCCTCTCCCATGAGCCTGCGCCGAACACATCCCCGCCTAGCACTATACCATGCCCCAACCCACCCATGTCCAGCAGTGCCAACCACGCGCCCCCCCCATACACCCCAAACCCCCCCCCCCGTAGTGATGAATGATGCTTGCAGCTCAGGATGCCCCCTCTGTGGCCCTGCAAAAGAAGCTGCCCCACAACAGATAGGAGAGCCCAGACAGGTGGCTGGACAGAGCCCCCACCCCCCCTTAGAGGAATGGCCCTGGAGGCCGCGGGGGTGGCAGAGTACAGATCCGTCTCCGACGTAGAGGGGCAAAAGTGAGGATCCACTGGCCCCCACCCAGATGGCCTGTCACACGTGAGTTGTTGATGCCATACAGAATGACCCATACCTCCCACTGATCGCACATGTCCATTCTCCCTCAGGATTTCCATCCAACGGTGCCGGCCCATCCTGGTAGTCCCCCCCATACTCCCCATAGCCTCCAAAGAGAGCACCTCGGAGGGGAGCTCTGGGGAGACCACCGTATTCACAGCACAGCTGTCATCTCCATCCCCCACCAGCGCAGAGACACACACCTGGGTGGGCGACAGTAATGGACAGGCTTCTGGGGCAGGTTCTGGTGAGCACCACACAGTTGTTGATGTACATTAGGTGGAGGCAGGAACCCCCAGGTGAGAGTGTAGTCGAAGGTCTGCTGGATCCCAGGGTCCTGCTGGGTCCCAGTCAGATGCTGAGCCTCTGGACCAGGAGCTGATGCAGTCAATAGGGTGCAGCTGTTATATTCAGAGGGGGATGTCAGCGACACTCCAGAAGGTCCATAGCCGATTGGAGAAGTCCCAGATACTACAGGCGCAGGATATAGTGCTGGCAATGCGTAACACCAAGGGCAACACTGCTGGGGTGGCAACCGCAGTGGACAGCCTGGTTCACAACGTCAGCAACATGAGTGGTAGTGTCCAAGGCGTGGCTCAGTCAGTGCCATGGCTGAGGGTCTCGGTGGCACATCCCAGTTGCTGGGGGATGTGTCCCAGTACCACGTGGACCTTGTTGAGGCGCTGCGGAGCTTGTTCTGGCCTCAGGTGGGCATTGCCGAGGCCCTCCAGAGCCTGTCCCAGTCACTGGGTGGCATCGCCGAGGGCATTGACATGTCCATTCTCCCACAGGATTTCTATCCAACGGTGCCGGCCCATTCGGGGTAGTCCCCCACCCCCCGTAGCCTCCAAACGGAGCACCTCGGAGGGGACACTGGGGAAATTGCCAGGACTGGCAAAGCCAGATGATGCAGGGGCAGCCGGGGTTCAATCCAGCCCCTCTAAACAGCCCCTGAGTGTACTCAGTGCACCACCAGAGTGGTCAAGGCATCGGAACTGCATTTTGAGGAGTCCGATGCACCGCTCAATGACAGTCTGGGTTGCCTCATGGGCCTTGTTGTATCCGTTTCCGCTTCGGTCTTGGGACTCCATACTGGGGCCATTAGCCAGGTCCTCCGCAGGTACCCCTATTCCCCCAAGGGCCAACCAACCATCCTGAGGTAGTCCGACTGCCCCAGCATACAGCTGTTGTGCACACTCCCTGGGATACATGCACACACGTGCATGATCTTCGAATCATAGAATCCCTATAGTGCAGAAGGAGACCATTCGGCCCATCAAGTCTGCAGCGACCCTCTGAAAGAGCACCCTAACGAGACCCAAAGCCGACACTATCCCCATAACCTTAATCTGAGACCAATTTAGCATAGTCAATCCACCTGCACATCTTTGGACTGTGGGAGGAAACTGGAGCACCGGAGGAAACCCACGCAGACACGGGGAGAAATTGCAAACTCCACACAGACAGTCACCCGAGGTCAGAATCAAACCCGGGTCCCTGGCGCTGTGAGGCAGCAGTGCTAACCACTGTGCCATCGTGCCGCCCATGTTGTGGTCGCACACGACTGGATGTTCAGGGAGTGAAACCCCTTCGTATTGATTTCACAGTAACTTCATCGCAGTGTTAATGTAAGCCTATTTGTGATACTAATAAAGATTATTATGAATATGATGATGTCGGACACTCCCTGACGGCCTGGTGAGTGTAAGGTGACATGCGTGACCTGGGCATCCTGCTGCCCGGGCATCTTGTTGGGCCTGCTCCATGTCAAAGTTTATATAGTCTGCTGTCTGGGGAACAGGGCATCCATGACCTAATGGATGCATTTGTGGGCTGTAGCTTGTGAGATGTCACAAAAGTACCCACTCGAACCCTTGAATGACGCTGAGGCGTAGAGGTTCAGAGCTGTGGTGACCTTGACGGTCACCAGGTGCGGGTATCCTCCTCCTCCAGATGGTGCCAAGTCTGCAAATCATCAAAGATGATTGATGCAGGGAGGGCGGTGGATGTTGTTTACATGGACTTCAGTAAGGCCTTTGACAAGGTCCCTCATGGCAGACTGGTACAAAAGGTGAAGTCACACGGGATCAGAGGTGAGCTGGCAAGATGGATATAGAACTGGCTAGGTCATAGAAGGCAGAGAGTAGCAATGGAAGGGTGCTTTTCTAATTGGAGGACTGTGACTAGTGGTGTTCCACGGGGATCAGTGCTGGGACCTTTGCTGTTCGTAGTATGTATAAATGATTTAGAGGATAATGTAACTGGTCTGATTACTAAGTTTCCAGACGACACAAAAGGTTGGTGGAATTGCGGATAGCGATGAGGACTGTCAGAGGATACAGCAGGATTTAAATCGTTTGGAGACTTGGGCGGCAAGATGGCAGATGGAGTTTAATCCAGACAAATGTGAGGTGATGCATTTTGGAAGGTCTAATACAGGTAGGGAATATACAGTGAATGGTAGAACCCTCTAGAGTACTGACAGTCAGAGAGATCTTGGTGTACAGGTCCACAGGTCACTGAAAGGGGCAACACAGGTGGAGAAGGTAGTCAAGAAGGCATACGGCATGCTTGACTTCTTTGGCCGGGGCATTGAGTATAAAAATTGGCAAGTCATGTTGCAGCTGTATAGAACTTTAGTTAGGCCACACTTGGGAGTATAGTGTTCAATTTTGGTCGCCACACTACCAGAAGAATGTGGAGGCTTTAGAGAGGGTGCAAAATAGATTTAGCAGGATGTTGCCTGGTGTGGAAGGCATTAGCTATGAGGAGAGATTGAATGAACTTGGTTTGTTCTCACTGGAACAAAGGAGGTTGAGGGGTGACCTGACAGGGGTCTACAAAATTATGAGGGGCATAGACAGAGTGGATAGTCAGACACTTTTTCCCAGGGTAGAGGGGTCAATTACTCCAGGGCATAGTTTTAAGGTGCGAGGGGCAAGGTTTAGAGGAGATGTACGAGGTAAGTTTTTTTACACAGAGGGTAGTGGGTGCCTGGAACTCGCTGCCGGAGGAGGTGGTGGAAGCAGGGATGACAGTGACGTTTAAGGGGCATCTTGACAAATACATGAATAGGATGGGAATAGAGTGATACGGACCCCGGAAGTGTAGAAGATTTTAGTTTAGACGGGCAGCATGGTCGGCGCAGGCTGGGAGGGCCGAAGAGCCTGTTCCTGTGCTGTACTTTTACTTGTTCTTTGTTCTTTAATATTGAACAGGTGCCACACTATCTCCTTGTTGAGGCAGAGCCTCCGGCAGTACATTGCCCATCATCTGTTCAGAACACCAGCCACACCTGTACAACTGGGGCCGTCACCAGCCTCCCCCTCGGGTTCCTCCCTGGCCTGATGAGTGGCTGGGTCCTCAGGGTGTGGGGTGGCCCTGTACATGGGCTGCTGTTTTCTCCACCGTCTGCCTGCCTGGCCTGCCAACAGCACTGCGAGGGCAGACTCTGTGCGTTCCAAGATATCATCCATCCCGTGTAATATCATAAGGAATTAGAGAGGGTGTGAAACTGACAACCAGCGTGTCTTCCATCCTGGGACCCTCCATTCTCCATTGCATCCCACCCCCCCCACATCTCCTGCCATCCAACATAACCTGACAATGCACCTCAGTCATCAGGAAGGGCCCCTGGTCACCGGACCCACAGCCTGTGTCCCAGACACCCGCACGTAACGTTACCTGCACTGGGCACTGGTCCCCTCATCGGTGCACACACCCACCCTCTGGTCGTGGAAACGTCTTGGTGCTGGGGCCCAGCCCTGGATGTTCAGATGTTGGATGCTGTATCCATAGCGCTGCCTCCCGCAGTGTCCAGACAAAGTGTCCAGGCATTTGGAATCCACATGCGCTGAGATACCCGCCCCAGCCCATGGGCAACCCCCCCCCCCCACTGAATACGGCCCATCCCGACCAAGGCTGGTCCCCTGAGCCTCCCTCCCACCCCCCGCCAACCCCACCATCCCATTGCCCGGGAGCAAAGATGGCTACTCACCTCCTCGGGTCCCCACAGCAGCCATTCCGCCAGCTTAACAGTTTTAAAAAGGTGTACTAATCGATGCCTGTGTAATAACTTGCTGGGAAGGCTGTTAGATCGTGGGAAGCCGTTAGATAGGGGCTTGGCCTGCTAATTGTATGGAGATTGGCCTTAAGTGGAGATTATTGGTTTCTCGCCACGCTACGGTGTGTTCCTGCTTTCGCTAACGGGAGCGGGCCAGTTAGATCGCAAACTGACCGGCACTTGCCACAGTTCACGATTTTGGCCTCTCCCGCGATCTCGCTCAAGCGCAACGCGGCCATTAAATCACGCCTATCTCTTTATACTACTGTAGACAATATACACATAGGTGTGATGTTGGCTGTTAAGAAATGCAATAATCAGCACAGAGAGTTATTTAGATTTTGCACAACTGGTTAACACTGAACCTGGTCATAGAAGAAATTTCTATCTCTTTCAGTCTTTTTTTAAACAACCTCTGCATACCTTTCACTGTGCCTTGCTTTCATTTCCTTCAGGAACAGTGGTCCCACGTTTCCTGGTATCAGTACAGAGATATGCCTGCTCGGAACCTTTGTTGTTGAACCTACTGAAGTTTGTGGATCTCGGAAGTTCCCTGAGCTTACAATAACTGGTACCACAGCACTAGCCACACCTAGGTTACCCAACATTGAACACATACTGAAAGTTGGGCATGTTTCCAGGAAACAGCGAGCTGCTCTATTGTAAAGGGGGCCACATTGGGTGTCAAGGATACAATCCTAGTCTGGCCTCCCAGGTGGTCCTAACAACCAAATGGACTGAGAGGCTCGGCAGATGTAATTTTTAAAGAATTGTTGATTTGTACCTTTGAAAGCCTGGAATGTGCCCAGGCCCCACCCCCTTTATGGTGCTCTTGTTTAAGGCAGGAAGAAGCTCCACCACACAAAGTGATCTGAATACTTTGGCTCAAAGCCTGAACCTAATTAATCTCGGTAGGCGGCTAGATTCCAGCTGTCGCAGGGGACTCCTGCCAATGTTGCAGCAGAAATGCACAGGAACAGCACCGATTTTCAGGGTCATTGCCCTCAATGGAATTTTCGAAATAATAATTTTACTGAAAACGTTTTCATTATAACAATATAATAAAATGGATGCTACAAATTATAATATACAAGGAACAGTCAACAGTTAAGAACACATTCAAACCTAACATCCTCCCAATAATAAACTAAAAACAAATACTAACAACTGACGTTGACACTTCCGGTGGCGGCCGTGGAGTGGGCGGTCACACATTAGGTAGCTCCCGCTCACGGTGGATTTTTGTTTACCTTTCATAGGGTGGAAGTTTGGATGGAAAATGGTGTAGGAGTGCCAGGAGAAGCTGCAACTCCTCTGGTGTTACTGGTGTATTGATCCATGGATCAGGAGGGGGTCGAGAAGAAGGGAGCTGGTGGAGCAAGAGCGGCTTTGTGCGCCACAGGTCAAGATAGGGGAGGGTGAAGGGCCTGTCCTGCCCACCCAGTGGTTGACGGAGCAGCTGGTGGACTTCTTAAATGAGAAGTTCAGCCGGCAGAGAAGGCAAGCACAGGAGGACCTAGCCAAAGTGGAAGAGCTGCTTAAAGCGGGAATCGATAGTGTGGAACAGAGGCTGGAGTCCCAGGGCCAAGTGATCCAGAAAGTGGAGGAGACGGTGGGGGGGAGGGGGGGGGGCACGAGGAGCAGCTCGTCTCATTGGTGGCAAGGGTGTGGCTGTTGTGGTGCAGAGGGAAAGGGAGGGATGATGGTGGTCATCCGAGGATGGGCCTGGATGATTGGCAAGGGAGGGGAGCGGGCAGCACACCTGAGGAATCAGAAGGCGAACGTGGCTTTCTTTTTAATACAAGAGACGCACTTCAAGATAGGGGACCAGACAAGGCTGAGAAAAGGATGGGTAGGGCAGGTGTTCCATTCGGGTCTGGATGTGAAGATGAGGGGGGGTGGCACTGCTGGTGAACAAGTGGGTGGCGTTCAAGGTGGGGAACATTATGGCAGATTCGGGGAGGGATGGTGATTCATGATGGTGAGTGGGAAGTTGGAAGGAAGGCCATGTTTTGGTAAATTGTTATGCCCCAGACTGGGATGATGTCGAGTTTATGAGGCAGGTGCTGGGGAAAATCCCGGATCTGGACTCGCACCGGGTGATCTTGGGGAGGGAGGGGATTTTAATACGATCATTGAGCCAAGTTTGGACCGGTCAAGCTCGAGGTCGGGGAATGAGTCGACGGTGGCAAAGGAGTCGACGTTGGCAAAGGAGCTGAAGGGATTCATGGAGCAGATGGGGGGGGGGGGTTCGATCCGTGGAGATTTGGGAGGCAGAGGGCAAAGGAGTTTTCGTACTTTTCCCATGTGCAAATGGTGTACCCCCAGATTATTTGTGGCGAACACGGTGGTGCTGGTGGGGGTAGTCAATTCGAAGTATTTGGCGATTGTGGTTTCAGAACACACGCCGCAGAGTCGGGATGTGGGGTTGCTGGAAGATGAGGTGCCCCCAGTCGGCGGGGGGGTGGGGGGATTGTGGTGGTTCCTGGAGTGGATGGAGTTTCCCAAGGTGGACGAGGACCTGGTGGAGGCACTGGGGGCCTCCATTGGCTTGAGGAAGGTGATGGACAGTACGGGGGCCTGGATGGGTTCCCGGTGGAGTTCTATAAAAGGTTTGGGACGGGGATCTGGGGCCGCTGCTGGTGAGGGCATATAACGAGGCTAGGGAGAGGGGGAGCTCCGCCCTACACTATCACAGGTGTCCATCTCCCTGAAGTTAGAGAAGGATCCGGAGCAGTGCGGATCCTACCGTCCAACATCATTGTTAAATGTGGACGCCAGGTTGCTGGTGAAGGTGTTAGCTTCGCGAATCGAGGACTGTGTCCCTGGGCTGATCAGTGAGGATCAAACGGAGTTTGTGGAGGGGAGGCAGTTGTCAGCAAATGTGAGGAAGCTACTCAATGGTGATTATGTTGCCCCAAGAGAGGCAGGAAGTGCAGGCGGCAGTGGCGAGGAATGTGGAAAAGACTTTCAACCGGGTAGAATGGGATTATGAGTGGGCGGTGTTGGGATGGTACAGGTTTGGGCAGGGGTTTGTGGGTTGGGTCCAGTTGCTGTATAAGACGCCGGTAGCCAGTGTGTTTAGGATATTTTGAGTTGCACCGTGGCTTTTTGGCTTGGTGACAGAGCCATTGGGTTCGAGCACAGGGCTTTGTTGCATGCGGACGACCTGTTGCTATATATTTCGGATCCATTGGGAGGTTTGGGCTGAATAATGGGGATTTTGGCGGACTTGGCCCATTTACCTGATACAAGCTGAATATGGGAAAGAGCAACGTGTTCCCAATTGAGACCAGAGAGCAGGAGGGGAAGTTGGGAAAGTTGCCGTTCAAGGTCGTGGGGGCGAGTTTCAGGTACTTGGGCATCCTGGTGGCGAGGGGTTGAGCGCAGCTGCATAAGTTAGATTTGGCTCAGTCTGTGGAGCAGATGAAGGGGGACTTGAAGAGGTAGAATGTGCTTCCATTGTCGTTGGCGGGACGGGTGCAGACAGTGAAGATGACAGTGCAGCCAAGGTTCTTCTTTATATTTCAGAACCTCCTGGGGGGGGGGGAAGAGAGTGGGAAGGACGAGAGGAGGGGAAGGTCGGGGGGGGGGGGGGGGGGTGGGTGGGTGCTGGTTATTTACTGTGTTGTACAATTTTGCTTCTCTTATTTGTTTTGTTTGTTGTTTAAATGCCTCAATAAAATATTTTTAAGAAAACAACTGATGGTGACTACCTCTTTAAAAAAAGGAAATGAATACCTGCCATCTCAAGTAGCACCCCTCTGCTGATGGTGCACTTCTTATTTAGAATTTACAGTATAAAAGGAGGCCATTCGGCCCATCGAGTCTGCACCGGCTCCTGGAAAGAGCACCCTACCCAAGGTTAACACCGCCACCCTATCCCTATAACCCAGTAACCCCACCCAACACTAAGGGCAATTTTGGACACTAAGGGCAATTTATCATGGCCAATCCACCTAACCTGCACATCTTTGGACTGTGGGAGGACACCGGAGCACCCGGAGGAAACCCACGCACACACGGGGAGGATGTGCAGACTCCGCACAGACAGTGACCCAAGCCAGAATCAAACCTGGGACCCTGGAGCTGTGAAGCGATTGTGCTATCCCCAATGCTACCGTGCTGCATTTGACCTTCTCCAAATGTAAAAATTCCACGAGGTCACCCAAACAGGCTGAGGCATTGGGTGGAGTAGCAGACTTTCACCCAAGTTTCACCCACGGGGCTTGTTTAGTACACTGGGCTAAATCGCTGGCTTTTAAAGCAGACCAAGGCAGGCCAGCAGCATGGTTCAATTCCCGTATCAGCCTCCCTGAACAGGTGCCGGAATGTGGGGACTAGGGGCTTTTCACAGTAACTTCATTTGAAGCCTACTTGTGACAATAAGCCATTTTCATTTCAAGTAGAACTCACCTCTGGGCTATTAGCAAGGAAAAAGTTCACCCCCATCTGCAGCACCGGCGAGTCTGAGACCCCAAAAACGGCCACCAATGGACAAAGTTCCAGTTCGGCTTTAAGGATATCTGACATCGAACCATAGAAAAGTTTCAGCACATAAAGAGGCCATTCGGCCCCTCTTGTCCATGCCAGCCCGAGGACACCCAGATGCCCTTCCTGATCCCCCTTTCTTGCACCCGGTCCATAGCCCTGTAGTTTACAGCAATTAAGATACTTTTGAAAAATAGTTCAGGGTCTCTGCCTCCACCATCAACTTGGGCAGCGAACGCAGACTCGCACTACCCTCCGTGTAAAAAATGGTTCTCCCTCATGTCCCCTCTACACCTTCTGCCACGTATCTTAAATTTATGTCCCCTGGTCCTAGAATTCTCCACCAAGAGAAAGGGTGTGGTGGGGATGGAGTTTGCAGGCATAGTCATTTCAGTCCATGCGCCGCACTATGTAGATGCGAGACTTGAGGTAGGGCGAGCACAGAGACTGAGGTGGAGATTTGATTCGGGGTTACTCGCCGATAAAGAGTTTTGCGATAAGGTGCAATTGGCCATAAAGAATTATGTGGAATTTAATCAGATGGGGAGGTCTCTGAGGCTACATTCTGGAAGGCATTGAAGGCAGTGGTCTGGGGGAAGTGATTTATTTTAAGGCCTGCAGGGATAAGTGGAGAGGGAAGGGAAGCAGAGGTCGCTGGAGGATATTGTGGACATAGGCCACAGGTATTCGGCGGCCCTGACTGTGGTATTATCATAAATGTAAGAACTGCAAGGGTTAATGAAATGACTAGAATAGCCACTAGAGAGGGAGCAATAGTTATAAGTATATAAGACATTCGTGGGGGAGAGTAGTGAAGGAATTAGCTAGAGACAGACTGAAGAAAAGATCGTGTGAGTCAGAGCAGATCATAGTTTATAACCGTACAGAGATTATTTGTAGATGAGTATAGTTTATATGTTAATAATCAACTGTATTATTTAGGAGTGTGTGTCGAATCCAAATTAGTAGCGTTAATAAATTCATAGCTTTGTTCAAGTTGAAGCTATTTTGTGGTCTTTGTGAACACTATGCCAACTATCCTGAATTTAGCAACACAAAGAACACCACACCGACCAGGGTTGGAGTTCCAAGAGGTGGGAGAGGACAAGCGGCAAGGATTGGAAGAACCACTGGTTTGCAGGAGATAGTGGAGGGGGCGGGGTCGTGCAGTCAGGGAAGGTGCTGGGACCGGATGGCTTCCCGGTCAATTTTTGTGAAATGTTTTTGGGGGAATTGGCCCCGCACCGCCTGAGTGTGTTTGATGAGGCACTGGAGAGGAGGGGGAGTTACCGGGTACATTGTCACAGGCCTCTATTTCTTTGATTCCAAAGAAAGATGAGGATCGGTTGGATTGTGGGTCATACAGCAACATTTTTTTGCTAAATACTGATGTGAAGATATTGGCCAAGTTGCTGGCAAGGCGATTGGAGGAGATCAGACGGGGTTTGCTAAGGGGCAGGAGCTGTCGAGCAACATTAGGAGGGTATTGAACATGGTTATGACTCCCGTCGGGTAGCAGGGTGCTGGAGGTGATAATGTCAATAGATGCGGAGAAGGCCTTTGACCGAGTTGAATAGCAGCATTTGTCTGAAGCTTTGAGGAGGTTTGGGCTTGGGCCAACATTTGTGGCATGGGTTTGTTTATTCTATCCTTTCCCCACGGCAAGTGTGCAAATGAATGGGATGCGTTTGGAGTACTTTAGCCTGCACAGGGAAACGAGGCAGGAGTGCCCTTTGTCACCGCTATTATTTGCATTGGCGACAGAGCCTTTGGCGATTGTGCGCCGGGCAGAGTAAAAGAAGAGTAGGGTTTAGCGCTTCCAAATCTGCTGCACTCCTACTGGGCAGCTCATGTGGAGAAGGTGGACAGAGCAGAGTCAGAATGGGTGCGGGTATAGGAGGACTACTTCAGGGGGTTGACTTAAGGGCTATGGTAAAGGCCCTGCTCCCGTTTGCTCTGGTGAAATATCAGAATAGTTTGGTGGTGGTGTCCTGGGTAAACATCTGAGTTACCTCAGGCGAGCAAATTCAGATGCTTACAGGTTCGGATTACGCGCAGGAGGAGCTGCCTACTTTCCCTCAAATACCGGAGTAGACTTTATTGGAGAAGCTGTTAGGTCCAGATGGGGGGGTGGGGAAGCAAAGATCAGCCAAAGTTTTGATGTTTGGAAAAGAAGGACGGAGTTAGTGGAAAGTTTCAAGGGCAAGTGGGAAATAGAGTTGGGGACCGAGCTAGGTTAGGGGTTATGGAGTGAGATATTGCGCCAGGTTAATGCGACGTCCTCCTGTGTGAAGATGAGTCTCATTTAATTCAAGGTGGTACATAGGGTACATATGACATGGGCCTGGATGGGGATTCTTTCCTGGGATGGAGGATCACTTTGAGAAGTGTGGGCGGCGGCCAGCGAACAACATCCATATGTTCTGGGGATGTGAGAAACTGGAGGGCTTTAGGAAAGTGGTTCAAGGCTCTGTCAGAGATAGTGGAGTTCAAAGTTGTGCTGTGCCCTTTGGTGGTGATTTTCTGAGTCTCGGAGCTGCCAGGGCTGCAGGATGGTAAGGGGACTGATATGGTGGCCTTTACCTCCCCGATTGCCTGACGTGTTTTGCTGAATTGGCTTTCAGCAACGCCTGGGTGGGAGACCTGCACGGATTTCTGAGCCTGGAGAAGGTCACGTTTATCCTGCAAGGGTCGGAGGAAGGGTTCAATGCACAGATCTGTTTGTCGCCCAGGAGTGAGGGGCAGGAGGTTTTAAAGAAAAAATGTTACAAACGACGTGTAATGATAGTGTTTGTGCATGGTTTTGTAACACGATCTTGTTTGAGTTTGGATTAAAATATATATATTTTTTAAAATGTACAAGCAACATTATTATGGGGTGCATAAGGTTTAAGGAATTAACAACTATAGTTTGCATGTTCATCAACGGGTGGAATTTTCCCTGTATTTGGCAGAGTGCGATGGTGGAGAGAAAAGCCAGTGGCAATGGTGTGATTTCATGCTGTACTGTTAGCCACTTTGAAAAAAAAATTATCTTTGGAATTCACGCCACATCAGGCATCATCTGATTCACCTGCCTCACTGTCAGCTGAGCATGTTATAATTGGGAGGCTCCATTTAAAGGCCACCGCGATGCTCACCAGCCACTTCTTCGTGGTCCACAGGTAATCATGGCTGCAATGAGGTCTGCCACCCTTTGATGAAAATAAAAACTGTAGTTGTTAATTTTTTAAACCTTATGGCACCTCATAATGATAATGCTGAAACACTTACGACATGCAATGCGCTCTAGTTTCCTTGGTTCCAAGGTATTAATCATTCTTGACAAATAACTGCCTTACCATCTACCTTTACTGCCCCTGTCAGTTCATCAAACCTATTGTGACATTACAGTCGTGTCTGGTTAGACCTGTTTCACTTAGTGATAATTTTCATGGTTCAACTCTCCTATCTTTATTTGAACTGCTAAAAATTCCAAAAGATTCAACAGACTTCACCACATTACGCACAGAACATAAAATTGCTCTCAAGAGGACGCAGAGGACACGTATAAGAATGTTGCCATAGTTTGAAAATTGTAGCAATGAGGAGAGATTGGATGGGCTTCAGTTTGTTTTCCTTAGAACAGAGGATGCTAAGGGGTGACCTAATTGAGATGTACAAAATTATGAGAGGCCTAGATAGGGTAGAGAGAAAAGACTTACTTCCCCTAGCTAAGGGGTCAATTATCAGGGATGTAGACTTAAGGTGATTGGTAGAAGGATTAGAGGTGACATGAAGAAAATAAACATTCATCCAGAGGGTGGTGTGCATTGGAATTCTGAAAGGCTCCAGAACAGGTGCTGAAAAATGGGATTAAAATTAATGGCAATTTTCCCCCCTTTTTTTTTAGCAGCACAGGCATGGCTGAATGGCCTTTTTCTGCACCATAACTTATCTATAGTTCTATTTTCTGTCAGGAAATGGAACACATTCTGGATTCCTTCATCAAATTACATTCGACGCAACACCAAGTCAGGCGCGTCAAGGCCACTGAATCTCACGAGAGCCTCCATCAGGAAACATCTCGACTTCTCAATCTGGATCTCACTCTTGCTGGGCGTGATCCAGGTGCGCATATTTCAGTGAGCCATTAAGCTCATTTAAACATGTGCTCGCCCAATTAACCCGGGCGCTGCCAGCAAAGCCTCAGTCGGGCACTGTATGGTACTGGTTCACAAAGGAGTGAACCAGTTGTAATGGCACCTTGTGGGGGGGGGGGGGCTTTCTGGTGAGTTGAGGCCACCTCGAGTGGTCATGGACAAGGCAGGGTGGCACCGTGGCACTTCCCCGGGACCTGGACACCGCAAGTCAGTTACTTGGGCACTGCTAGGGTGCCCAGGTGGCACTACCAGGCTGGTAGGGCAACTGTCAGGGTGGCAGGCTGACAGTGAGAAGATGACAGGTTGCCCGTGCCAGGCCCGGGGGCCTTGCCCACAAGAGATGGGGTGAGGGGGACTTGAGGACCCCGGAAGAGGCAAGATGGATGAAGTAAGGGGTTCCTGAGGCTGCTGTGGGGGCGTCAAAAGAATGGCAGCCAGATCCGCGAGTAGTCTTCATGCACTTGTGAGCTTGCCAGTGTAGGAAATGAAGGCGAGTTCCTTGTAGAGCTCAAAAACACTGCAAATTGCTGTTGAACTGCTGGATCTTTCTTGGCACTGCAGGCGCCAAGAAATATCCTGCTAAACGTAGCATTCAGCAGACTTGGAGTCCGCTGAATCGCCCATTATACTTCACATTAAACAAATGGCGTTCTGGATGGCATAAAGTTGTGATTTCGTGAATTGAAAAAAAATCAACATAAATTTATAAGGACCAGACTTTCTATCACAGTAAATGTTTAGGTATCGTCAGTAAGGATCGAGAAGAGGAAATTATTAAAATTAATTGCTAAAAGTGTCATAGCATGAAGAACAAATAGAGATTCCAAAGACAGGGATATGCAAATTGGTGGTAAATTGGGTGCATCGAATCTTTAAGTCAGGTCTCTTCGGCATTTATGCCACGGGATTGCTGCAATAACCTTACCATTGCAATTATTACCTCGTACTTCATGAAAATATGCAACAAATACCAGGAAGGAAATGGCTATTGGGAAACCAAACCAACTGAAGCCAAAAAAGGAAACAGCAAAATATTAAATGTTCGAGAAAAAAAGATGAAGCAAACTAAATGCGTTTTTGAAAAATTTCCTCCCAGTAAATACGACTATGTTTGCAATCAGATCCAAGGGGAGGTATGAATTTAATGAACACATGACTTGGTGATAGTAAACAGCTATATATGGTTAAAATGCATACTGTGACCAGTATGTCGCCTGACTTGATACTCTTCGATGAGTTAGCCAATTACATCTGAGGATACTGTTGAATTGATATAACTGGTCTCAGCACCTTTGTGTTAGATCAGAAGGAAGAAATAAAGCCAGGGTATTTAGTCCTACCCAGGTCTCACAAGTCCCAGAAATAATAATACAATAGACTTATAGCACCTTTCACATCCTCAAGACCTCTGAAAATGTTTTACAAACAAGGTATGGACATTTGCTCAAACTCATCACAGTGCTTGAAACCAAAATTTAACAGAGAGGCGAAAGCGCTATTAAAAGAGCTGACACTTTAAAAATAAATTCTAAAAATGAGTATTGTTCATAATAATACAAAAAGATGGAACTAGTAAAGGGAAGATATAAAACAACTATTAAATGGAGGCCTTAATTGTTGTTGGGAAAGTATTCTCACACTGGGGTGGAATTTTCCCTATTTTGCATAGAGTGCTGGCTGAGGCAAGGAGTCCTCCCACCCCACCCCCTGCCCATCAACCACCATGTGGAGGTCCCCAGAGGGGCCTCCCCCAGGGGCAGTGCCAGAGTGGCTGCTGGGAACAGTGTCCAGACATGTCCCTCTTCCCCAGAGGTCTATACTTACCTTTGCACACCAGCGGGTTCCCTTCGCCTAGTTTCCATTTTTAAAATCTGTTATAAACCTCACCACCATGCGGAAATCCCGATGTGGGAGGAGCATTTTGATTTGATTTATTGTCACATGTACCGAAGTACAGTGAAAAGTATTTTTCTGCGGCCGAGGAATGTACACAGTACGTACATAATAGATACAAGAATAATCAACAGAGAACATTGACAAATGGTACACTGACAGAACAGTGACTGGTTACAGTGCGGAACAAGGATACCAAACAAAGCAAATACATGAGCAAGAGCAGCATAGGCCATCGTGAATAGTGTTCTTACAGGGAACAGATCAGTCCGAGGGGGAGTCGTTGAGGAGTCTTGTAGCTGTGGGGAAGAACTGTTCCTATGTCTGGATGTGCGGGTCTTCAGACTTCTGTACCTTCTGCCTGATGGAAGGGTGGGAGGGGTCTCTGCTAATGCTGTCTGCCTTCCTGAGGCAGTGGGTTCCCTGCAGGGAAGTCCTTTAATTAGCTGATCATTTATTTATTTAAATTAGGTTCCCGATCTTTTTGGACAGCAAACTTGTTATGTCACCGGCAGAGGGCAAGGAAAATCAGACAACGGAATTCTTGTTTTTGGGAGTCTCGTGGGATTTTGCGCCATGTTACTGTTTGTGTTTGTGGCGAAGGCGGGCACAAAATCCCGGCCTAGGAGAGTCTCAATCAGTGGGAGAAACCGTGGAACTGAAGGAACAATGGCTTTTGAACTCCAGGGCTGTCTAACTGGGGGGTACCAGAAAGATGTTACTGGGGATCCGAGGAGCACCTTGAATTTGGATTTGATTTATTGTCACGTGTACTGAGGCACAGTGAAAAGTATTGTGCTGCATACAGTCCAGACAGATAGTTCCATACATGAAAAAACATAGGACATACATAAATACACAATGTAAATACATAGACACAGGCATTGGGAGAGTGTATGGAGTGTGGTACTACTCAGTAGAGAAGATGTGTGAAGATATCAGTTCAGCCCATAAGCGGGTCATTCAGGAGTCTGGTAACAGCAGTGAAGAAGCTGTTTTTGAACCAGTTTGTGCGTGTTCTCAGACTTTTGTATCTCCTGCCCGATGGAAGAAGTTGGAAGAGCGAATAACCCGGGTGGGAGGGGTCTTTGATTATACTGCCCGCTTTCCCAAGGCAGCGGGAGGTGTAGACAGAGTCAATGGATGGGAGGCGGGTTCGCGTGATGGACTGGGCTGTGTTCACAACTCTCTGTAGTTTCTTACGGTCTTGGGTCGAGCAGTTGCCATACCAGGCAGTGAAGCAGCCAGATAGGATGCTTTTTATGGGGCATCTGTAAAAATTGGTAGCAGTCAAAGTGGACATGCTGGATTTACTTGCCCTTCACAGTTTTCGCTAGAAAAGTCAGGCAGTTCAGGATCAAAAAGAATTTATGGCAAAGAAGTCGGAACGGAGTGGCTATCCGACTCTGACTGTTACTTCTGCAGAAGTTCAGGCCCAAGGACTTACTCAACAAAAAGAGGAGTAATTTTAAAATATTTAATTCTTCAGGTCCATCTCAGAGGAAAATTTTAATTCAAGTCAACAAAATGAACAATATGAATGTGTACTTTAAGTTTAGGTTGTATGCAAAATACAACCTAGAAGTCACATTTATTTGGAAGTGACCACGTCACCAATGCGGTTATGACTTTGTCAGACAGAAAGCCACGCATGTGAACCTACATCTGGGCATTTGGTGAGAGTGGGTAACTGAAACGATGATAGAAAGGTTATCCATCAGCAGAATGAAACCAAGACTAAATTCCAGCCATTCATAATTAAATGAGTAAAACAAATCTTATTCAAGTGCTCCTGGCTTCATTGTTCCTTTAAAGTGAATTTCAGGACAGCAAGATAACAGTGAGAAACAACAAACACATGGGGCTGGATTCTCCAGCCGGCATAGGATTCATGGAGTTCCACAACAGCAATACCGGCGCCTCACCTGGATCGATTCTGCTACTGTTGAGAGGCTAGCACCGGTTTTGCCGATTTCATGATTGACACTCAGGAGGCTAACAAGCTACAGCCACATATACACACTTCACTCGCCATACACACCATCCCAGCCAACAAGATGGCAGCAAGAAGAGCAGCTCCACGCTTCACCGAGCTGGAGATTCTCCTGGAAGCATTGGAGAAGAGGTGGATGACCCTGTACCCTGGCTCAGGAAGGAGACTGCCAGCCGCCGCAATTCGCCGTACCTGGGCGCAGATGGCAGAGACAGTCAGCACTGTGGGCAACACAATCTGACCGGCCAGCAGTGGCGGAGGAAACTGCACAACCTCCTCAAGATGGCCAGGATGAGTCGGCAACACTGTACCCCTAGCACCAACCCCCCGTCTGAAACACCCGTAATCCAACTGCCCCCCCCCCAATCCGGAGATCGGCCGAACCCCCACTGTTCACCACATGCTGGTGCCCATACCGGCCGCCATGGCAGGGTGCCCTGGTCATTGAGGCCACCAGCTAACCAGCCCCTGGGTTGAATGCGTTGGACTGTCTAACACTGTCGCTTTCTCTTTGCACCCATCAGGAGAAGACTGGAGGGGGTGCCACTCCTGCGGCCCCGTGGCAGAGTAGAAAGCCCTGGACGTGGTCGGCGGCCCTGGGGTGGAGTTTGGCCGTGGTCGAGGCAGTGCCAAAGGTGCAAAGCACTGACCGCACAAACAGGACATTTCCAAGGACATGCTTTGTTATTCTTGATAAAGGTTTGTAATAAAAAGGACCAGACAGTTGAGTCTTCCACTGCAGCCACGAAGGAGGGTCAGGAATGGTAATTCGGTTTCACGGCCTACAACTCAAACCTGTTTGAGGAGTTGTAGGAATCAGCCAGATCGGAGGGATATTGGGCCTGAGGTTTAAAAGAATAGTTTTAAGGGTAGCAACTGAATCCTGAATGGAGTTTGAGTTGAGGTTTGGGCAGAAAGATGGATTTTGCCTGTGTTTCTTCGAGGTGGCTTTATTAATAAGTTGTTGTTTTGAGTGTCGTGTGGCATCATTACACAAGTATAAAGCTCTTGCGTTGTTAACAAAAATGTTTTGTGGTGAGCCTAAACCCTATGTTGAGAATGATAACTGGAGTCCTCTGGTTAAATTACATGGGGAGATTACACAAGCTAGCAACATATTCCCTAGAATTTAGAAGGTTAAAGGGGTGAATTAATCAACGTTCCCATCCAGCGGAACAGATGGTACATAGAGAGAAACTATTTCCTCTGGTTTAGGGCTCCATACAAAGTGAGGGTGAAGTTTGGAACTCTCTTTCACAAATGGCAATTGAATCATGTTCAGTTGTTTAATTTAAAACTCCGATTGATCAACTTTTGTGAACTAAAACATATCAAGGGATATGGAACAAAGGAGGGTCGTATGGAGTTAGGCCACAGATCAGCCAGCTTCGAAAGGAAAAAGACCAAATTTTTCAAGCTTTTTCCCCATTACGACAACCTTTACCTGGTATCAATCTAATAAATCTTTGTACAGTTTGTCTGGTTTAATTTTTGTACTAGAATTATATTATTAGAACTCTACATCATGGTCCTACCATGATCTATGTATTGTCCCATTAAAAAAAACATTCCTTTGCTTCAATGCCACCACACATAAAACCAAAATTGTATTTTTTAATGGACATTTTCACTCTACATTCTCACACATAAAAATCCGTGATCTGAACCCTAGCTCTCTCTTTCTCCTCTATGTTATTAATAGTACCTTTTGGGCTGTATTTTCTTTCATTGGTCTTCTCCAAACCTACAATTTCACATTTTCCTGCATTGAGCTGTATCTGCCATTGTATTGTACTAACCTGTCCATGTCCAAACTACTTCAATTTTCTTCAAGACTTGCCATGTCCCTTAATTTGGGGTCATCAGCAAACTTCAATATAATTTATCTGTATTGATTCCCAGATCAAAGGAAACTAGAAACGCAAAATGTGGGAAAAAAACAGAGCACCCAGAAGAAACCCACGCGGACACAGGGAGAACGTGCAGACTTTATGCAGATAGTGACCCAGCAGGGAATCAAACCTGGGACCCTGGTGCTCTGAAGCCACAGTGCTACCGTGCTGGTAAGTGGCATAGAGTGTGTAAGGGAAAGGGTGGTGGGTGGAGACTATAAAGGGGCTGGAGAATGAGTGAGGGGCATGAGGATATAAGAGGCCATGGGGTTGGTGGGGGCATGGGTTGACATGAACAAGGCATGGGTGTGATGGGTGTAAGCTATAAGGCCTAATATTTAACAAAACAACTGCGATAAAGTTCCACAGAACCAAGGCTGACAATTTAAGCCTGCTTTGGCAATCAACAGCCCCCCATGACTGCCTTGCGATCTGCATCTGGGACGACAGGCATGGTAGAACAGTGGTTAGCACCGCTGCTTCAAAGTGCCATGGATCAGGCTTCAATTCCAGCCTTGGGTGACTGTGTGGTGTTTATACATTCTATGTATGGAGGGATTCTCCATACACACTCTTCCCAGAGGAGAGTTCCCAGCTGGGAATAGTACCGGGGTTGGGTGATGGGCAGCATGCCACCCGGCATCCGCTGGAAACAAGATCATGAAGCCAACATGCTCCAAGCCAACCTGACCTGAAACCCCTCCCCCCCGTGGGAAACATGCCCTTTGGGGGCACATAAAATTTAGCCCATAGTTTCTTCACCCAATTCCTGAACCTAAAGCCTCCTGCCCCTAGATTTGTCTTTTGCCCTCCCATCCCCATGTCTTCTGCATTAACTTGCAGGTTGCAAAGCAGCTTAGATCATTGCCTCTCGTCTCTGCAGCCAGTTTCACATACCAGAAACTTTGTTCTCAAAGGACAATCATAATGTATTTGCCACTCTCCAATGCACTATTCATGCTGTTTGGTCCACACATTTTCACTCAATACTCAAACTACAATCCAAGTAGGCTGTCAGTCAATCCAGAATGCATGCCAGATTTCAGCTCAGCCTGATCCTTCTGACTTGAATAACTCAAAGTCTCGGGTGAACTGATCTGGCTTTGAGCAAGGAAAACAATAATCACAATCACTGCATGGAAATTAATGACTGCTGATTTCCAACACATTTGTTTTATTTTAGAAGAAGATTTGGACAGTGCTTAATTCCTTCATATGATTCATGGACAGTTTGCAAATGTATGGAAAACTTGATCATCTGCATTCTATTCATGGTTTCAAAATCTCAGCAGCATAATCAGCTCATTGAGCTGTCTGGACCATGGAACATTCTGCACCTAACTGCTCTTTCACTAACCAGCTGCATAGTTAGTGGAAAAGAATGTGAAATTGGTAAAGTCATCAATTCAGAAGTCTGTGAGGAATAAATTGATTAATCCTTAAACTGAGTTGAGAAGAGTGTTTTGCTGGCAAACAAACATTGTGGCCCAAATTCATTGACTAAAACATGGAAGAAGATTTTAATGTGCTATTATCTTTTGTCCTGGGATTTTCAGTGCAAGGAAGCAGAATGATATTTAGCTTCAAAGAACATTAGCTGGAATAGCAGCTGAAATAATCTACAGGAGAATGTAATTAAAATCTCTCAAAAGGTACTCAAACCTTGCAACAAATGTTTTAAAATTATAGGTGCCGGCATGATTGGTGAAATTTTCTTTTGCATATTGGTCTTAGATTATCTTCCAAGGGAATAAAAAACAGCTTGGCTGTGATCATCCAATGCAATAAAATAAGTACACTTTAACTCTTAGAGGAAAGATCATTATGATAAATTAACTGTGAAAATTTGAGCTTATCACAGTACTAACAGATTGCCACACTGATTAAAATGGCAATTAAGTTAATTGTTATGGGTGATTTGTCTAAACTAAATCAACCTGCAAATGTCTTGTATAGTAAAGTGATGGTCTCTAAATTACAATTTATGTTGGACTGAAAACCCAAGTTGGACAAATGCGGTGGCCCCTCATACCCAGATTTCAGTTTAATTGATTTCAGATAGGAAGATTGTAGCGGGAGAATATTTTGAGTTCAACATGTTAAAAAATAAGTACACCACAACTGGGATTTTGTTGTACTCAAGATATTCAAATTGAAAATAAAATGTTCAGGGCAGCATGGTGGTGCAGTGGATTAGCCCTGCTACCTCACGGCGCTGCGGTCCCAGGTTCGATCCCGGCTCTGTGTCACTGTCCGTGTGGAGTTTGCACATTCTCCCCGTGTTTATGTGGTTTTCGGCCCCACAACCCAAAGATGTGCAGTCTAAGTGGACTGGCCATGCTAAATTGCCCCTTAATTGGAAAAAAAAATGAATTGGGTACACTAAATTTATTTAAAAAAAAGAAAATGTTATATAAATTGCGGAATAGGAATTATGACTGTTTTTATTTTATTGTCTTCGAAAAATAGCCAAAATTTGAAGAACTCTGGGCAGTTTCCAGGTTTAAATGCTGTGAAGGTAATCCTATTTCAATTAACCTATGCACATCATGTCCCTTAATCCAAGTTATATATTTAATACCTGTGTCCCCATTTTATTTATATTTAATTCATTGACTCAGGTTGGAGGCAATTAGCTCAGTTGACGTGTGGTTCAGAAGAGTGTCAACTGCACAAGTTAAATCCCCGTTCTGGCGGAGGTAGATTTGGCCTGGCTCCTTGCTTGCCCTGTTTGTAAGATCACAATAAAAGATGACCCTCAAATAATCGGGGATGCTACCTGGAGAAGAATACATTCACTCAGTGGCATTATTCACAGTCTAAACACAAATGATCTGTTGATCCAATCTGATTTCATAAATCCTAAGCCACAAAATCAGTAAAGTAGACAAACAACTTAAAAAACTGACAATTCCCCAAAATCTAACAACTCAAAAATCATGCAACTGAAAGGCCTCTAACCGAGTCCACAAGGCAACAAATCTTGTTTCTATTACTTAGAAATTTGTTTTTTATTAATGTCTTTGTGTCACATTCCACAATTAAATTAATTATGTTTTGGAGAAAATTAAGTCCTGCCAAATTTGCTGATTAGTTTTGTAGCTCCTGAAAACAACAAAATTCATTTGATTTGTACATCTGCATGGACCGGTAAATGTATCAACAGCAGCCTGTTCAACAAGCACCCTGTAGAGATTTTGCAGGAAGACGTTACCCAGATGAAATAAAATGGCTTTGAACATGTTACATTGACAATCCTAAATCTGCTATTCAAGTAACTAAACACAGACAAATGGCACAATTAAGTCATTAGGCTTTGCACACGTGTTTAAATTTTCACATTTAAATTTCTTGCAGTGAATTGCAGTAAATACTAATTTTCTGCTTAAGAAGATGTTTAAAACTTAAAAAGCATTATGTCAACACAAACAATTGATTCCTCACTAAGAAGGTGCCTCCCCGGGGCTGGGATCCCAGAAACTGTCCTGGCTCTTGTTTCCTGCCCCCAAAGTGAAAATTAAGCCGGTGTCTCTACTAATGGAGCAGGGAGGAGGAGGGGTGCTTTCCGTTTTAAAAAAAATAGAAATTTAACCAGAATGCAAATACAAAATAGAGGACACTATAAGTCTCAGACTCCCTGAAAATGCATATTGTGTTACGTTTGAGAAGAGTGGGAAGGCAATTGTAAAAAGTTCATAATTTTTTTTTACTGCCTACACTTTGATATCAAAGTTTGTTCATGAATGAACCATAATGGCTGAGTAACTGCTGCCTTTGAAATATTTTGGCCGGTAACGTGCTGTTAAAATTACAGCAAAGCTATCGGTGTTTTCTGCACAAACGTTTAGGCAAGGGCAGATGTGCAGTTAAACACAGAAATCCATATATTCCTGTTCAAGTCACACCTCTCAGCTCTTAGTATTGTTAAAACGGCACTTCACTGCCTGGTTCAACATTAAAATGCATGAAGTTGCTTTATTTGCACGGTAGATCTGAATTATACTCGCCACAAAAAGTTAAATCCTGTCTACTTCAGTGCAAGTATCAGTTTAACGAAGTGAGAACTGTTAATCACTGACAAAACCTTTGCCACTGATAATTAA
Organism: Scyliorhinus canicula; assembly: GCF_902713615.1. NCBI lineage: Eukaryota > Metazoa > Chordata > Chondrichthyes > Carcharhiniformes > Scyliorhinidae > Scyliorhinus > Scyliorhinus canicula. The sequence goes on from NC_052153.1 coordinate 73,517,104, forward strand.
CAATTAAAAGTTTATTCCTGCAGGCTTTACTTTCTGGAAATAGAAGATAAGTCAAATATATTAATTTTAAATTTTCTTTTCCCTCTTAAATCAAGCTTTATTCCCTCACTTTATTCTGAGGGTCACCTGCGGCTCAGTTGATAGCCTTCTTGCCTCTTGAGTCACAAAGTTCTATGGTTGAGCCCCACTTCATGGCTTGAACACCAACAATCAAGACAACGCTGAGTATAGAGGGACTGCTGCACTGTCAGAGGTTCTGTCTTTTGGATGAGATATTAAATCAAGGCACCATCTGCCTGCTCAGTTGAATGTTAAAGGTCTCATGGCACTATTTTGAAGAGCAGGTGAGGTGAGTTATCCCCTGCAACATATTTATCCCTCAATCAGCATATCAAAAACAGATTATTTGATCATCAACAGACTGCTGCTTGTGGAAGCTTGTTCTGCACAATTTGGTTGCCAAGTTTCCTACATTACAGCAGTGACTACGTATCAAAGTACAACATTGGTTGTAAGGTGGTTTGAGCCTTTCGGTGGTCATGAAATGTGCGATATCAATGCAAGTCTTTCTCTTTGTATCTTTATGTGCCTGATTTCACATTGAAATTGCTCTAATTTACACTTCCTTCTCAGTCTTTATCCTTCCAGGGCAGCACGATGGTGCAGTGGTAGCACTGCAGTCGCATGGTGCCGAGGTCCCAAGTTCGATCCCGGCTCTGGGTCACTGTCTGTGTGGAGTTTGCACATTCTCCCAGTGTTTGCGTGGGTTTTGTCCCCACAATCCAAAGACGTGCAAGGTTGGTGGATTGAACATGCTAAAATTGCCTCTTAATTGGAAAAAATGAATTGGGTACTCTGAAATGATATTTTTCAAAAATCTTTATCCTTCCGTCTGATTGGTGAAGGACATAACACAATTGTTTATATATTTCTGATAAGAGCTCACTGGATTAAAACATTGTTGTTGGGATACGGGTATAGGGTGGATATGTGGGTTTGAGTAGGGTGATCATGGCTCGGCACAACATCGAGGGCCGAAGGGCCTGTTCTGTGCTGTACTGTTCTATGTTCTATGTTCTATATTACCTCTTGCCACAGATGCTGCCTGACATGCTGAATTTTTCCAGCATTTTCTGTCTCTTTCACAGATTTCCAACACCTGCAGCATTTTGCTTTTGTACACAATGCTTGTCCTATTCACGCATCTCAGGCTTCCATTACTGCCTGTTATCAGCTATTCGTGGAACAATTTAAAAACCTAAAATGTACAAGGACAAATCTAACTAACCAGGAGATGCCCTACCAAAACAATTGTGATCCTTTATTTTTAATGGTCACATTTTATAACTTTTAATTTTTCTACATTCAAATGTGGTCATCAAATGTTTATAAGACAATCAGCATTCAGAAATCTATTCTAAGTACCACCAAAGCCAATATATGTCACTCACCTCAGCTTTATGGCTTTGTGTATGCAAGACTATTGTCTGCACATTCTTCCTTATCACCAGTATCAATCAAATCACCTCCATGTCCAGCCGGGACTGGCAGCCAATCACAGACAGAAGTACTTTCAAACTTTAACAGCTTCCTTTGTACATTTGCAGAAAGACAAACTAGAAAGTAATCACGAGGCCGAGCAGTAATCTTGTGCCCCTTTTTCATTTTAAACCATTTGGATCACATTGAATTAAACTTGTTCATCTAAGAAAAATCCAAGGGCATAGCCAAAAATTAATTTCTCCCACACACAAAAAAAAGTCCCAAGTTTGACTATATTTGATTTAATTAAAGGTAATATGTATACCTTGCTCCACATTTTTCCCAAAGTATTTGAATTTTGAGGAATGTCTGCTACAGCTCCTGTGGTTATTTATGTACTCATTCATTACCATGAGCAGATCTGTGCCTTAATCAGGAAGGACTTATGCAAGAAAAATATATACATATAACAAATATAATAAAGCTTTGTTAAAATTTTAGGAAACATTTAATGACATCGTTTTAAAACACTCATTCTACAACATCAAAAATATAGCTTTCTGTAATTAACATTTTTAGATTTAATTATCCAATTATTTGATCACTGAATTAAATTCCTTTGTTTTTAATTCAAAATAATTTTAATATTTTTGAATATTTAACAGACATTCGGTAACATACACATTTGTCATAAAATATCTACAGTGCAGAAGGAGACCATTCAGCCCATCGGGTCAGCACCCACCCTCTGAAAGAGCACCCTGGCTAGGTCCACTCACCCCCTTATCCCCATAACTCCACCTAACCTTTGGACATGAAGGGGCAATTCAGCATTGCCAATCCATCTAACCTGCACATCTTTGGTCATGTAATGGGACTGAAAATAAAATATAAGCAAAGCAGAATTTCACAGAACTAATTCCTCAGCCCTGAGTCTCACACGGGCGGAAACCCAACACTATGGGCGGGATTCTCCGACCCCACGCCGGGTCGGAGAATCGCCCGGGGCCAGCGTCAATCCCGCCCCCGCCACGTCCCGATTTCTCCGCCCCCCCCGAGTTTCAGTGGGGGCGGGAGTCACGCCGGTCGGCGGGCCCCCAGTCCCGGTCAGCGGACCCCCTGCGGCGATTCTCCGGCCCGCGATGGGCCGAAGTCCAACTGCTGACAGGCCTCTCCCGCCGGCGTGGATTAAACCACCTACCTGACCAGCGTAAATGGCGGCGCGGGCGGGCGCGGGGGTCCCAGGGGGGGGGGGGGGGCGGGGGCGATCTGACCCCAGGGGGTGCCCCCACGGTGGCCTGGCCTGCGATCGGGGCCCACCGATCGGCGGGCGGGCCTGTACCGTCGGGCCACTCTTTTTCTTCAGCCTTCGCCATGGTCTTCACCATGGCGGAGGCGGAAGAGACTCCCTCCCCTGCGCATGCGCCGGAATGATGTCAGCAGCTGCTGACGCTCTGGCGCATGCGCGGAGCTAAGCCAGCTGACAAAGTCCTTTCGGCCCCAGCTGGCGTGGCGCCAAAGGCCATTCACACCAGCCGGCGGAGTGGGAACCACTCCAGCGCGGGCCTAGCCCCTCAATGTGAGGGCTTGGCCCCTAAAGGAGACCTCCGCACCTTTGGGGCGGCCCGACGCCGGAGTGGTTCACGCCACTCCAACAGGCCGGGGCCCCCGCCCCGCCGGGTAGGGGAGAATCCCGGCCCATTTTTATTTCAATGAAATGCCTGAGATTTTATTTGTGCTTATTATTATTTTCTTAAAAGTGTTTTTCTGTTGTTGAAAAAGCATACATAAATATGTGATGCAACAGGTTCTAATTGTGAATGCTATATAATTTTTAGAATTAAATGTACTTTCTGAACACAATTATTTTTTTTTTTTTGAAAAGATTTAGAGTATCCAATTATTTTTTTCCAATTAAGGGGCAATTTAGCATGGCCAATCCACCTAGCCTGCACATCTTTGGGTTGTGGGGGCGAAACCCACGCAAACACGGGGAGAATGTGCAAACTCCACACAGACAGTGACCCAGAGCCTGGATCGAACCTGGGATCTCGGCGCCGTGAGGCTGCAGGGCGAACCCACTGCGCCACCGTGCTGCCCCTGAACACAATTATTAATGCAAGCATAAATGTACACAGTCCATCATGATTTGGTAATGAAGGTGACTGATTTTGCTGGTAAAGTTATGCAGTTGTCCCAGTTTCTAAGATGCTATCATGAAGTGAGACATAAAACTTTTACCGAGGTGGCTCGAGCTTGTTTTGAGTAACAGTGCCCTTAGCCACTGCTGATTAGAATTGGAAAAATGAATTTGTGAATTTTGTTTCATAGCCAGAAAATCAAATATAAATTATAATTGAATAGCAATAAATTGTATAATATTGGTTACCTTAATGTTGATCTGAATTTTTATTTTCAATTAAGGAATCAGTCAATGCTTACCAACTATAACGGCAATTATCATTTGGTGACATTATTAATTGGTATTACAATTAAACAAAGAAAACAAGCAATATTTCAAAACCAGCCCTATTGTAAGAAATGGGGGAAGATTGTTTCAACAGATGCTTTGTTAAAAACAAATTGCCTGTTTAACCCCATTAATGTACTTTTATATGATAGATCTAAATAAGAAAACCCCATTCCACCAGTAGCAAACACAACTAAATCAAAATTGATGACAAATTTGGTTCACTCATAAAAGACTCGGTGCTATGTATCTTACCAAAGACCAGTTACAAAAATTATATGTGGATAGTTCAGATAAAATTTCTTAACATTCTATTTCCATTTCCAGTTCTGTCACACGCAGGGTGGACATTCTCGAGTTTACACAAAGTACCCCTGGGGTTTTGTCTAATATAATACATTAAAATGAGAAGGAAAATGCTGACTAAATTACTGGTGGGAATTAATGTGCATCAAGTCTGAATATTCCAACAGATTTTGGTCACAAGATTTCTTTTCACTGAGAAGAACTTTATCATACAAATGTATTTTCTATGCAAATTGTGAAACATAGATTACATCCGTCAAACTAGATGTCATCCAATATAAATCAAAGCAGAAAATGTTGGAAATACTGAGCAGTTCAGGCAGTAATTTAATGTTGTTTATCATGGGAATAGAGACAGTGGAACAAATTCATATCACTTAAGCCACTATTCAGCATGTAAATATTAATTATCCTCCGTCAATCTGCTGAGCATTTAAAGAAATTCTGGATAAAATAATTGAACATTACACCAACATTTATTTTGTTTTTGTCCAGTATATTTTTTCATGAAATGTGCAGAGAAACTTCTGCGTGCTGCATTAATTCCTAATCTCTGAATATTTATACAGCACATTCATTTTGAAGTGTAATTTGTTACCAAAAACTACAAACTGTAATTTTCTATGATGAATGCTGTCATTCAATTGTAACCAAAGCAGCCAATTATTTTCTTTATGGGTTGGTTACTTGAAAATCAATTTCCCTTTATGTGCCAAAAATTCTAGAATTTTCTTTAACAAAGTTTTCATTTACAATAAAATATTGCTGAGACTGAACCTGTGTTCTCATTTTCTAATTTTCTGCCCATTTTAGGAAATATTCTATTTAAGAAATCTAAATGATCAACATAATCCATTCTAAGAGGTGGTAAAATATATTCTTTTTCTTAAGGAAACCACGAGTATCTGCAGAAGTGAATCATTTCAGGGGCAGCAGGGTAGCATGGTGGTTAGCATAAATGCTTCACAGCTCCAGGGTCCCAGGTTCGATTCCCGGCTGGGTCACTGTCTGTGTGGAGTCTGCACGTCCTCCCCCTGTGTGCGTGGGTTTCCTCCGGGTGCTCCGGTTTCCTCCCACAGTCCAAAGATGTGCGGGTTAGGTGGATTGGCCATGCTAAAATTGCCCGTAGGGGGGGGGGTTGTTGGGTTACGGGTATAGGGTGGATACGTGGGTTGAGTATGTCATGGCTCGGCACAACATTGAGGGCCGAAGGGCCTGTTCTGTGCTGTACTGTTCTATGTTCTATGTTCTATTTATCAATCAGCATTATGGTGGAGGGAGACAATGTCCAAGTTAATTATTTATTTATGAAAACTTTATGGAGACATTTTTTGCATTTTGTTAGCAGGGCAGTGTCAATCCGGGCTGAAGGCAGGGATACAGGGCTTGTAATAAAACTATGACAATCGATTTCCTACAGCAGTAATTAACATTTACTAATTTAATTTTTCTCATTAATTATCTTTGAGAAAATAAATCAATAACTTGGAATGATATGGAGTTGGCTTCATATTGCTAGTTCAGATCTGGTAGGTGCAGTCTGGCTTGCAACCAGAGAAAGCTGTTAACGATCCTCTTTAAGGGGGAAATTGGCAGCGGCAGTATGGTGGTGCAATGGTTAGCACTGCTGCCTCACAGCGTCGAGTCACTGTCCATGTGGAGTTTGCATATTCTCCCCGTGTCTGTGTGGATCTTACCCCCTCAACCCAAAAAGATGTGCAGGATAGGTGCATTGGACATATTTTTATTAAAACAATAAAAAATACATACAAGGCCAAACGGTGCAAACACTAATTTTGCATTGGAGAAACAGGATACCCTCCCGTCTGTACCAACGTATGGGGTGAGGGGAAGGATACTCTGATTATTAAAACAGTTCACAACACAGTTGTACTAAAAAGAAAATGGTACAAGCACTAAACTTTGCGCTGGAGAGACCAGATACCCTAGCCTGGCAGCATGGTAGCATGGTGGTTAGCATAAATGCTTCACAGCTCCAGGGTCCCAGGTTCAATTCCCGGCTGGGTCACTGTCTGTGTGGAGTCTGCACGTCCTCCCCGTGTGTGCGTGGGTTTCCTCCGGGTGCTCCGGTTTCCTCCCACAGTCCAAAGATGTGCGGATTAGGTGGATTGGCCATGCTAAATTGCCCGTAGTGTCCTAAAAAAAAGTAAGGCTAAGGAGGGGGTTGTTTGGTTACGGATATCGGGTGGATACGGGGGTTTGAGTAGGGTGATCATTGCTCGGCACAACATCGAGGGCCGGAGGGCCTGTTCTGTGCTATACTGTTCTATGCCTCTGTGTCAACAGAAGGGAAAGGAAGGGGATGGTGAGGAGAGAGGGGAAAGGAGGTTGGTGGGGAGGGAAGGAGTTGGGGTGTTGGTGGAAGGGGGAGGGGCAATAGGACACTGCCTGAAACATCAACAGAGGCAAACAAACAAAAGAACCTTCAATTATGATGTGCCAGATTCTGGGAATTCCCCAGAGCAGGTGAGGGGTGACACAGTGTCAGGTACGAGTGAGCCCTCCACCCCACTGCAGAGAGCCTCATGAGCCCCCCTGCTCCTGACACTGGACAGCTGACAACCTTCGGACAGCTGCCATCCGACCCCGAAGCGCCCTGCATGGGGGACAGCGGCAACTGCTTGGATTTGCTCACTATACACCAGCCTCTTTCCTTTTGGGGTCTAGGCGTGACATCTATGGAAAAGAACCTGGAGTGACACCGTTTACGGGGGAGAGGGTCACACACCCGGGAGACCTCTATCTCTGGAGGCCCCTCCAGGCTGACTCCTTGTCCCTCAATGGTTTTAGAACATAGAACATAGAACAGTACAGCACAGAACAGTACTGTTGAAACTGAAAGATAGAAAGAACCTTCAAGGCATTTGTGAGTCCGGCCTTGTTATATAGTGCAAAGACGCAAGATCAGTCTTCTATGGTGCAAAGATGTGGGCAACATCAAAAAGAGAGGAACAATGACTGGATACTACAAAGAACAAACAAAGAACAAATGAAATGCAAATGTTGTAATGGTGTGTCATACTGAGGACCGGTCAAAATTAGGAACTGGCACATCAGTGGGTCAGTGAACATTGCAGAAGCATCGAAGAATGTAGTTGAGATTGGGTGGCATGGTGGCAGAGTGATTAGCATTGCTGCCTCATGGCCCCAAGGACTCGGGTTTGATCCCAGCCCTGGGCCACTATCCGTGTGGAGTTTTCACATTCTCCTGGTGTCTCCATGGGTCTCACCCCCATAACTCAAAGATGTGCAGGGTAGGTGGATTGGCCACGCTAAATTGGCCCTTAATTGGAAAAAAGAATTGGGTACTCTAAATTTATTTTAAAAAAAGAATGTAGCTGAGAAAAGATTGAAATGGTCTGGTCGTCTGTTGCAGACAGAGAGAGGAAATGTAGCGAGATGAGTGATGGAGATTAACTGCAGGAAGGAAAAGAAAGCGGCTTAAACCAAATGGAAAGGTGTTGTGACGCAGGACTTAAATACAGCGGGAGTGGATGGGAAATGGGTAACTGGCTGGAGAAGGACGATCAAGCCTCGTTGTGGCAACTCCAAGCAAAATAGGAGAAGCCAAAAAGATAATGATATTTGTAATGTGCCATGGGGACTTCCAAATCCGCCTGATAGAATTACACATCTCATTTACACATCTCATTTGAAGACACTACTTGTGACAGTGCAGCATTCAGTAGACACTGACGTTTCAGTTTAGATAAGCTTGAACCGACGGTGTTTTGTGTTTAAAAAAGCTGCTGGTGACCCAAGTCTGACAGCTAAAGAGGCATTTCTATGTACTGGTGTCAAATTTATTGTTTGTAGAATTAAACTGCATTTTGATATTATAGACTGTATATTGACCAATGAAAGACTTGTATTTATATATTTCACAAGCTCAGGGCGTCCCAAAGCGCTTTGCAACCAGTGAAACACTGCTTTTTAAGTGCTGCCAATGTTATATGAAAACCGGTATTTGAATTCGCGCTGAGGAGCGCTGTGTACAGAATAAAGCCACAGAGAGAGGATTTGAAGAAAATGAGCTCGTGTTCTCCAGATGGTTGGTGGTGTGTTTTAACTGTTCTCACACTGCCCGTCCTCATACAGATTTGTGTGAGCGGATGGTGAGCTTTCTTCACCATCTCTGGATTTTCTCCACAAATTGTTGGAGGGCCCCCGATTTTTTTAAAGTGCGACTGAGGGCGTTTACACAATTCCTGTTCAATTTCCAGGAACTTTGCTCATGATAAGAGGCAGGCAAACGTCATGCGAAAACACAATTGTTGGTGCCTGAAGATGGACGCAGCCATGCGGATTGATAATGACTGTCCCATAAAAGGTGGGCAGTTGGAAAATTGGATTGAAAGAACTATCACAAAAGATGGCAGTTGTGTTGAAGACTGCAACGTGTATATCGTGTTAAAACTTTATGGATTATGCTTTCATGCACCGTTTACAGTTTGCTTCTATATCCAAAGTTAATAAAATTACAAATTGCACAAATATATATATACGCCCTATATTTATGTGTGTATATACACACACATATAGATACACAATCTAGCTGCAGGCACTGATTTCTACATTGAGCCGTTGCTGGTTACAAAGTCAGTTGGAGGGGAAAAATAGCTCACATAACATCCGAGCAAGTGCAATACAGATAGTTTAACATCAGGTGCGACTGTATTGACAGACTGAAATAACTTTCAAATTAGTTCCGTTTAAAGGAGCTGTGTTTTTGCATCTGAAATTAAACGTGCTGACGAAAGATGCTGGAGCTGAAACCTTGACTATTTCCCTCTCCACAGACGCTGTCAGACCTACTGAGTATTTGCAACATCCGCAGTATTTTGTTGAGGTAGTTTGGATGTTTTTCTATATGCTGATTGCCACCCCTCCAATACTAAACATGATGGGCACTAAAGCAAGTTTGAACTGGGAGGGCAGCGGCGGGTGATGCCGAGGCGCCAAAAACGGAATCCTCTCGCCCTGCTTTGCCGCAGATTTATTTAATGATCTCATTCCATGCCAGAATGTTTAACAGTTGCCTAATGCACTCTTTTGAAAGGAATTGACACAGAGGAAGCTGCACACGCACACAGCAGGGCTACACTTTAAGTGACTAAGGATCCGCAGTCGCCATAAAGGTCAATTTATCTTTTTCCAAAGATACTGGGTGACATTTTTCTGTTTTTATTTCAGATTTTCAGCACTTTGCAAAAATAAAAAGAGAGCAGTAAGATAAATAAAGGCATTTTGATGTTGAATAATTTAAAACTCGAGTATTTAATGTGCTCGGGCCAATTATCTGGGATTGACTCCATGGTATTGACTTGCTGACTGGTGTTTCGGCTTCTAAACATTTGCGCATGTGTGGTGAAATTTGTCCTGGCTGAATTGTCAACATTCCTGATAACGGGAACAAACCACGCTCCCTCCGGTCAATGAACGAAACTGGCTGTCGATATCACAAACAACTTCAGAAGTCAAAAACAAAACTACAAGTTAATCTAGGCCATGCAAGCAATATCCGGGACAAGCTTTTGTGACAAGGCAACTTCCCCCTTTCCTGCCGCTGTACAAGTGCCTGGGGCAACGTGGGTCTAAAATTGCCATGTTCGTAAACACTTAGCGGACACTATTCTAAGCGGATACCCTGGGAAATGCAATGTTAAAAACAGGAGAAGGAGAACATTAACCATTAGAAAGAAGAGGAATGCGTTTTCATTTTAAAATGATAACTTGCTTCCTGAACTACATTACTAGTGAGTCAGCATCTTAAAATCCACAATTTCCAATTATCTATTCAATAGCGTGCTTACCTGTGGGACCTTTCCTGGTTGAATCTGCTTGCCACGCTCGCTGGACGATCCGCTCAGATCAAAAGGTAATTAATAAAAGGTCCTTTTTTAATATTAGTACAAATTACAGAATGACCATGCGAATCTCGACCTAAAAAGGGCTGGGAAAGGACACCACACATTCAACGACACTAGTTGCAGAGAAGTTTTGAGAGAAAAATAGCGCACTTTCTTTTGATCCCAGATGAGTGTTCAACGGGTTTGGACACTCGATGTTAGTCGAAAGAGTGAACTGCAGAAAAGGGTAGTTACTTCCTCTTTTCATCTATACTGTAGTCCAGTCCCCATTCTTACTTCCTCGAATCACTTTATTCAGAAAACTTCCTCCTTTCACAGGCCAACAACCGGCAAAGCAATTATTGCTAAAAATGCTTCGATATACCAATTCACAACTTTTACAATTATCCAAAATGGGTTATGTTTTTTTAAAATGCAAACATAGTTGTTACTTAATCCAACTGGTTTAATGAATAAACAAAATCTCTGTTACAAACATATGTACCACAACAAATCATACTCACGACCCTCAAAGTAACAATCTTAAATAGTGTTGTTTGCGTTTGAGGGGATTTGTATCTTACAGCATGAATTGTTCTTTTTCTGTTAAGCATATGACTTTCAACTGTTCACTGTAAGAATGTATATTCAATAAATCTAAAGGTTTGTAACAATCGTGAGAGGGCTTAATTTCCGTTTCTGGGTGATTCTGAGAAGGCCACATTTTATTGTCCATGTCGAATTGTGTGAGGTGTCGGGAGGCAACAGTTTAAATTGCCCTGAACACATCAACGTGATAAAGTTTTACATCTAGCGCAATTGTGTTGGAAGGTACTTCTCACATCAAACAAAACACACTTGAAGGTATTATATTTAAAGGCCTTACATTTGAAAGTGGCACATGCTTAAATTGCATGCCAGACTAGTATCTCATTGGCTCAATAACTACTGCCTTTTGCGTTACCCAGGCTGGCTGTCCAAATATAGCCGCGACAGCTGGCACGAAAATCAAACTGCGCACGCGTACCTGATTGGGGGCGGGGCAACAGCGCCTGCGCACTGATGTTGTAGTTGAGCATGGAGACAATTTATTGAAACAAACACAGCCGAATATCCTCAGTGGAATAAGCTTCAAATACCTCTACCTGATGTTGCAAAATTACAGATTGGCAACCCAGTCCCTCACACCAGAAGCAGTGGGAGCCAAAGGATGAGAATGTAATCTCCACTTTAATGAAGCATTCATGACTGTACACGTTCAAGCTATATCGATTCTAAAGTCTTTTGTGAGTGCTGTCAGATCCAATCCCCCCCCCCCCCAGATTGTAAAACCGAGGTCATATTTGAAAAAACAAAACCCTGCAGCTGCCAATTGCCATTGCATTGCTAAACCTTAGCCCTCACTGTTGGGATGGTGTTGGCTACCATACATGTATATTGTTAATTCTTCATAGTCTTCTGCATGTCAACAGCATACAGAGAAAGGTACAGGCAAGGAGTTATCTTCAGGCCTAGATATTAACATATCCATTTTTAACCCCGCACTGGGCCTATTTAAAAAAAATATTTATTGTGTAAGTAGGCTTACATTAACACTGCCGTGAAGTTACTGTGAAAATCTCCTAGACGCCACACTCCAGTGCCTGTTCGGTGAGGGAGAATTCAGAAGGTCCAATTCACCTAACAAGCATGTCTTTCAGGACTTGTGGGAGGAAACCAGAGTGCCTGGAGGAAACCCACGCAGACATAGGGAGAGCGTGCAGGCTCCGCACAGTGACCCAAGTGGGGATCAAACCCGAGACCCTGGCGCTGTGAAGCAACCGCTGTGTGACCGTTTTCAGCTCATGTGTTTTCTTACATCACTGCGTGGACAGCACTGTACTCAGTTCCACATTAATCTTGAATATAACTTTGTACATTTCACATTAATCTTCTATCACACCCTCCATTTCTGCCAATTTGAATGCAAACAGACCCCAGTCTTTCCTCAGGTTCTGTCAAGCTTCACGCCTTAATTATTGCCAATTATTCCCCAAATCCTTCCATATGTCAACAACTCAACCACCACCTCCCCTCAAATATGATTAGAGCCCATCCTTGGACCCCCCTAAATGCTGCAGAGCTTCTTGGTCTCCCATTCTCAAGAGAGAATGGGTGCATGCCAGTGGGTCACTGATTGGTTTGACTGCATCTGACTCTCTCATTGTGATGTTGCCTGATGTCTTGCCAGCTGCTGTGAATGTTCTCTTCACCTTTTTTCATTCCCTGCTGTCCATCAGCTCTGGCGATCACTGGCAACTTGCTCCCAACATTTTTGGTCTATGCAACAGTATTTCATGTCATGTTTTCAGATGTTTTTGAAACAAGGGGATGGGCGGCAAGTTGGTCTGGCGACGATGGCGAGATCGCTGTGCATTACGTCCTTGTGGATCCTGCCAACCTCCATGCGGCTCACATGTCCAAGACATCTCAAGTGCCACTAGCCCAATCTGGCATACATGCTGGGATGTTAGCTACCTCAAGGACTTCTATGTAAGTGATGCCTGCCACCTGATGCCAAGGGTTCGACATAGGCAGTGAAGATGGAATGTGTTGAGGTGACATTCTTGGCTGGCATACATTGTCCAGACCTCAGTGCTGTAAAGCAGAATATTGAGGATGCAGGCTTGAAAGACTCAAACTTTTGTGTTCCGTGCATGTACGCCATTTCCCCACACCCTTTTGGCCAGTCTGCACATAGCAGTAGAATCCTTTCCAATGCATCTGTTGATTTCTCTGTTGAAAGACAGGTTCCTGGTAATGGTTGAGCCCAAGTAGTTAAACTCTTGGACCACTTCCAGAGTGTGGTCACCAATGTTGATGGATGGAGCATTTCTAACGTCCTGCCCCATGATGTTGATTTTCTTGAGACTAATGGTTCAACCGAATTCATTACAAGTGACCACAAGCCTGTCGTCAAGTCTCTACAGACACTGTTCCATGTGAGATGTTAATGCAGCATCATCAACATAGAAGAGTTGTCTGATGAGAACTTTCTGTACTTTTGTTCTCACTGTAAGACGGGCAAGGTTGAACAGATATATGTCAGGTGTATTCCTTTTCTGTAGACTTAAACACATCAGAGAGCAAAAATATGAAGAAAGTTCCAAACAGCGTGGGTGTGAGGACACAGCCTTGTTTCACGCCACTCAAGGTGGGGAAGGGGGCTGATGAGGCACCACTGTACTGGAATGTGCCTTTCATGTGGCCATGGAACAAAGGGATGATGCTTAGTAGCTTTGGCGGACATCCAATCTTTGCTAATAAATTGAAGATACCACATCTGCTGATGAGGTCAAAGGCTTTGGTAAGATCTATGAAGCTGACATAGAAGGGCATCTGTTGTTCACGGTGATTCGACTGTAGCTGGCGAAGGGAGAACAACAGCTGCAGCTACGTCCCAAGTTTTGCCATGAGTTCTGTTTCATCCTGAGTCCTGCACGCTGGCCAGTTAATGCTCCACCTCTTGCACGTCTGCAACAGGCCAAATGCCTTCTCACCCCACACCAAATGCTGCTCTGAGAGGCTTGCCCCGGTAATTCCAAGGACAAATCTATTGCTCAGCACATATTGATTGCCATGTTGGTGACAGCCCTGTCCTATAACAAAAGTAAAATATGGAAATTTAATGCAGTTCTGGTCTCCAGATTACAAACAAATGTTGAAATACTGAAGAACGTGCAGAAAAAAGCTTACATTACTATTACCAGAATCGAGTGGGTGTAATTATCAGAAAAGATTGAGCATGCCTGGAGCCCTTTTCCATTTAAAGTAGATTATTAAGAGAAAACCTAATAAAGATCTTGTAATTCCTGAACAAGCTTGATATGTAGAAACAATTTCCATTTGTGGTTAACATAGAACATACAGTGCAGAAGGGGGCCATTCGGCCCATTGAGTCTGTACCGACCCACTTAAGCCCTCACTTCCAGCCTATCCCCGTAACCCAATAACCCCTCCTAACCTTTTTGGTCACTAAGGACAATTTATCATGGCTAATCCACTTAACCTGCACGTCTTTGGACTGTGGGAGGAAAATGGATCACCCGGAGCAAACCCATGCACACACGGGGAGAAAGTACAAACACCACACAGACAGTGACCCAGCGGAGAATCGAACCTGGGATCCTGGCGCTGTGAAGCCATAGTGCTATCCACTTGTGTGACCGTGCTGCCTGTTGAACCCAGATCAAGGTGATATGAATGTAAGATCACCATTTGCAGATCAAGAACTGGATTTAGGGGAAATTTGTTTGACTGAGTGTGGAAGTTGCTGTCCTCAAGCAGTGATAGTATTCATGCATTTGAGAGAAGGCTTGCTGCATACGGGAAGGAAAAGTGATATTAGGAAAGGGTGGGATGAGGTAATTAAAGTTGTTAAAACCGTGTGTGAAATATGCACACCAGCAGAAACCAATTGGACCAAATTACATGTTCCTGTACTTTGGAACCTGTAATTTGATTTAACTCTCATGAATTTCACACATCAACCACTTGGCTGGTTTGTCAAAGCCAATCACCTGGATGCTAAAGTACCAACCAGCCAGCAGATGCTGCAAACTCATGTCCATATTTGGAGACTTTTCAGGCGTGTTGTCTCAGAAAAGCAGATGCAGAATAAGAAAACATCACCCTCTTCCAACTTCTGAAACATAATTGCCCCTCCTTCCTCCAATCCCCAATAAAGCACAGCAGCACTTATATTTCCTCAGGAAACTAATGGAATTCAGCATGTCCACATTGACTCCTACCAATTTTTACAGATGCACCATAGAAAGCATCCTGTCTGGCTGCATCACAGCCTGGTATGGCAACTGCTCGGCCCAAGACTGTAAGAAACTACAGAGTCATAAAAACAGCCCTATCATACAAACCCACCTCCCATCCATTGATTCTATCTACACCCCCCACTGCCTTAGGAAAGTGGGCAGCATAATCAAAGACCCCTCCCACTCGAGTTATTCTCTCTTCCAACCTCTTCCATCAGACAGAAGATGCAAATGTCTGAGAACACGTACTAACAGGTTCAAAAACAGCTTCTTCCCCACTGTTACCAGACTCTTGAATGACCCTCTTATGGACTGAACTGATCCCTTCACACATCTTCTCTATTGAGTAGTACTACATTCCGTATGTTTTACCCGATGTCTATGTATTTATATAGTGTGTATTTATGTATGTCCTATGTTTTTCATGTAAAAAATGCTCTGCCTGGACTGGCTGCCGGACAATACTTTTTGCTGTATCTCGGTAAACGTGACAATAAATCTAAATATAAATATAAATGTGGCAATATAAAGAGGCATTGAATTCGTGGGTGCTGTCCAACAGCTAAAACAAGCTAGGTTTGCTGGTGACACAAAGATAGGTAGGAGAATAGTTTGTGAAGTGGACATATGGACCCTGCAAGGGGATATAGGTAAAGTGAGTGAGAAAATTGGCAGATGGAGTATAAGGTGGGAAAATATGAAATTGTCCACATTGGCAGGAAGCATAGAAAAGGAGTATGTTATTTAAGTGGAGAGAGATTGTAAAACTGTACAAAGGGATCTGGGTGTCCTGATACATGAATCACAAAAAGTTAGGGTGTAGGTCCAGCAAGTGAGTAGGAAGACAAATTAAATGTTGGTGTTCATTGCAAGGGCAATGAATAATAAAAGTAGGGAAGGTTTGTTACAGCTATACAGTTGTGAAGCCGCCTCTGGAATACTGTGTTCAGTGTTGATCTCCGTACTTAACAAATGATGTAATTGCTTTGGAAGCAGTTCAGAGAAGGTTCACTTGATTGGTTCCTGAGATGAAGCGGTTACCTAATGAGGAAAGATTGAATAGGTTGGACATGTTTCCATTGGAATTTAGAACAATGGGAGGTGATCTTATTAAACGTATAAGATCGTGAAGAAACTTGGCAAGGTAATCTCTTCCCCAGAGCATGGTGGAGGCAGGTCATTGAATATTTTTAAGACTGATTTTGATAAATTCTTGATTAACAAAGCAGTCAAAGGTTATAGTGCCTAGTAAAATAGTAGATTTGAGGCCACTTACAGATCAGCCATGATCTTATTAAATGGTGGAGCAGGCTCGAGGGGGCGAATGGCCTACTCCTGCTCCTATTTCTAATGTTCATGTTTGTATGTTCGTTTATAACCATCCTTGATCCTTGCCATTGTTGACATAGAGCCAAGACGCTTGACAGAAGAGTTATTATAGCATCATTAAAGTAGTATGTTGTCTTCGACAATTAACTATGCATTTAGGGAATGAAAACCTTTGGAGTTCAAATGACTATGGGGAATTACATGTAATTCCATATCCAAGTAATGAATCGCCCAAATAACCCAGAGGAAGTCTGCAAAGATTGATGGTCCTCACAGTTATCTATGTGGGAGCACTATCAAATTGTATAAATTGAGCTACACGAGCAAACAGGGAACTGGTGATTTGCTTTAAAGAGGAATGCACAGCAAATTGACTGATCTGGCAGAAATCTTGAATGGCTCTCTAGACGTTACCTGTGCAATAAAGCTTGAGAACCTGGGTCTCTTTCCCCAACAAAGTGAGTGTTCTCTGTGTCATAGATATGTATTGCACACCTGGCTTCAGCAGCTCCATCATTGAAGCGCTGTCTTCTGAGGCAACACTCTTGAAAAGTCTCCGAACATGAACATGAGTCTGCAGCCATGGCTGGCTGGTTGGTACTGCAATAAACTGGTTCTGCATAGTTAACCTGGCTTAGCCTCTTTCTGCAGCTCCTCCACGTGCATATAGAAACAGGGATCGGCCATTCACCCCTCGGCCTTGTTCTAGCAAGGTGGGATTTCATTGTACAGTTAACCCATCCGAGCTCAGCAATTGTCCTGAAATGAATACTTGCAAGGTAAACACAAAATGTAGTGAGAAAGTTCCTGAATGTGAGTGAAAATATTTTTGCAACACCTGTAGTGTGTTCCAGAGTAGGACTAAAACTTTCACAAGCAATCCCAGTGAGCAGTACCCATGTAACAAGGCAGTAAGAACAGAATAAATAGGATCAGGAATAGGCCAAATAGCCACCTGATCCTGCTCCAAATTTCAGTAAGACCATGGTTGATCTTTGACCTCGACTGTACTTGCCTTTCTGATCCCCATATTCTTTGATTCCTTTAGAATCCAAAAATCTGTCAATCTCAGCCTTGAATATACTCAACAACTGAACAATCCTCTGGGCCAGAATATTCCATAATTTCACAGCTCTGCAGGAAATTTCACCTCATTTTAGTCATAAATGGCTGACTGCTTATCCTGAGATTATGCCCTCACTCTAGATTCTCCAGTCAGGGGAAACAGTCTGTCAGCATTTCCCCTATCAAGCTCCATCAGAGTCTTGGCTGGGATTCTCTATTGCGAGTCCGTCCCACTACCGCTGCTAGAGAGGACGGAGAATTTGGCACTTAGCCATATCTCCTATTCACAGCAGCGGGTCGGGAGACTCCCATTGGCATGAACGGATGGAGAATTCTGGGCCGCATGTTTTAATGAGATCACCTCTGATTCTTCTAAACTCCAGAGTGTATCGGCCCATTGCGTCAATCTCTCTGCACAAGGTCTCAAGACCAGCCACTCAGATGAGGAGACACTTAGAGCTGGATTTTCCGCTTCGCAATGTTAGAATGGCAAATCACAATTGGGCCGAGAATCTGGTGTCCGCCGAAAATCGAGTGTGGCCCAGGCGCTGAACAGACCGCCCTGTTCCGGTGACCCGCCAGTGGCGTAAACGCGCTCCAAGCTCTGTGCTGGCATCGGCATGCAAAATTGCCATTTGCATAGGTTAGCTCATCATTACCGGGTGTGGCCCGGTATTCTCTGGGCCTCCACAATGCTCTGCCACTACCAGAAGGAAGTGACACTAGCGCGGTTCACTTGTGGTATTTAAAAGTGGGGAGCAGGCGCCGTGGCTGCTGAGGGAGTGAGAGGAGGTAAGAAAGGTTTCCAAACTTGCAATAGTTGACACACTTGCTGACAGTTGTGCTGCTGGCCGGGTGGTGTTTGCCAGGGCCGGGAGGAGTAGTGGGACCACCTCAGAGATGAGCTGTGTGTTTGAGGTGCCCTCCCCAGGATCAGGGTGGCCGGATATGGACCGCCATTGCTGTGGCTGGCAAGGCAGCCATCTGACTGCACACTCCGCCGACTGCTCACTGTGTTCTGTAAATGTGCAGAGTGCCACCGGTCGTATGGGTGCCCACCCAGGCCAGCCCTGTGGGAACACTCAGAACCCAGCTGAACCGTCAACAGGATGGACATGGCCACGCGCACCCAGTGGCTCACCAATTGCTGGCCCTCCTCAGTTCACTCATCAGAAGCACAGCTCCACTGTACGGGAAGCAGGAAAAGAACAGGTGCATGCATCATGGCCTTTGGCATCCTCCCAGGCACACTACCACTCTGGGCAGAGGCCCCACCAGTGACACTTATCAGCTAGCCCACTCAACAGGACCACCAGTTGTCTCTAAGCCCTGCCTGCCTATTGCTTTCCTGCTCCCATTCATCCTGATCCCAGTCAAGATGTCACAACCTGTGTGCTGCACACAGGACCCACAGCACACGACAGCTACGGTCCAACAGTTACCCACCGCCCCTTCGCCCAGCCCCATCCGTGGGCCTTGCCTGCACACATGCCACCAAACATGGAGGTAGTCGGTGCCACACAGTGACCCCCCACCCCATAACCTGTTGCCACCCATGGAGGACACCCACAGTAGTCACCACTGGAAGGCACAGGACAGGGGCCGCAGAGCGTTGATGGAACCATCAATTCTACGGACACGGGCTTGTAGGATTAGAATAGCGTTTTAATACACTTACAACAGAGCCAGCCTGTTCGCCGTTGAACTTTCGATGAACTGGCCGGCTGGCTCTGTGGCACGGATCTTTATACAGCAGCTCCAGGGGGAGTAGTTCTGGGCGGAGCCAAGGGGGAGCCCAGTACAAACTCTCGAGTACTCCCAGAGCTACTCCCCCGGTGGTCAGGTAGTGCTACTGCACTTACAATATCGGTACGTATATACAATGGGAACTGAGTGACATTGGTAACTTATAATACCGTGTGAATCTCATTCACCACAAGCATATCACTGACATGGTAGTGCTAGCCACTGGTACACCTGCTGGTAGGGACAGGTGACAGGGTTAGAGGCTCCCGGTGCCAGGCACCAATGGGCCAGGGGTGCGGTGCAGAAGGCAACGTGTCGGGGGGAATGGCCGAGGAATGGAGGGTGGGATTGCGAGGGGAGACATGCGGAGACTGGAGCTGCAGTGCAACCGTGTAACCCATTGGACCTGGATAGGCACAGGAATACTCACCATTCTAACATGTCTACCCTTTTCCCTTGCAGAGAATAGACTTAAGTGTTCAGCCAGGAATGGTTCTCTCCCAGAGGAGCAGGGGCCAGCCAGTGAGGCTGAGGGGCCATCCGTACAATGGGTGGGAGGGAGGAGCAAAGGAGGTGATGCAACAGGCCATGCACATAGCATCGGCGGCTGTCCTTCGAGGGCCCGCCGGACTGAGCGTGTCACTGAAGAGTCCGGCTGACCAGCAAGATTGTGCGGCATCTGCCATATGATGGCGCACCTGGAAACACGGGGATGTGGGGGAGGGCAACCGCCCCGGGTGGCCGTCAAAGTGACGGGTGCCCAGAATATCTTTGCCATGGGGTCCTTCTAGTTGCCGAGTGGGGGCCTGTTCAGGATCTTACAGACATCCGTGCACACCTGCACCCATGCCGTCATGGGCATGGGTACCTATATTACCGGGCAGCGGTCTATATACTCTTTGATATTGCCCAAACCCATCATGTTGCACAGGAAGCGGGATTCACCGCCATTGCTGGCATGTGCCAGGTCCAGGGGGTGATCGATGGAGCATACGTCCCCCTACGGTCACCGGTGCCCTTCATCAATGGGAAGGGCTTCCACTCCATGAATGTGCAGGTGGTGTGTGACCACCAGTTGCACAACATGGGCGTCTGTGCCCAATATCCAGGCGGCGTTCACAACGCATTTGTTCTGGCGCACTCAACGGTGCCCAACACTTTTGAAACGGTCCCTTGTGTGAGGTGTGGCCCTTGGGGGTCAGGGGTTATCACTGTGGTCGTGGTGAATGATGTTTGAGAACCGTTGCAATGATGCCCATGCAGAAACCAGGAGCACCATTGACCAGTGCATCAGTGTCCTAAAGATGTGGTTCCTATGCCTTGACCAGTCCGGTGGGGCCCTCCAATATAGCCCTGGGAGGGTCCCCAACATTGTGCTGGTCTGCTATGTCCTCACGCTGCAGAGGGGGTCATACTGGAGGAGGAGAGGGCAGCACGGTGGCCTAGTGGTTAGCACAACCGCCTCACAGCGCTGAGGTCCCAGGTTCGATCCCGGCTCTGGGTCACTGTCCGTGTGGAGTTTGCACATTATCCCTGTGGCTGTGTGGGTTTCGCCCCCACAACCCAAAAATGTGGATTGGCCACGCTAATTTGCCCCTTAATTGGAAAAAATAATTGGGTAATCTAAATTTAAAAAAAAAAAATACTGGAGGAGGAGGAAGAGAATCACCAGGCCTCATCCAATGAGGAGGAGGTGGAGGATGGAAGAGAATGGGGCCTGGGCAGGCACAGGAGGCTGCACAACATGTGTGCCAGGGCCACCACGCAAGGGTGAACCTCATAACCTCCAGCTTCGCTGACTAGGCCGGGCCACTGGCAGCCCAGCCTTCCAGTCCCACCTCCCCTGACCGCCCCCCCCCCCCCCCACCTCCACCCCACACCCCATAGCCACCCACACCCTCCCTTGTCCCCACTTCCTGCACTTCATCTCCCCACCCCAGAACATCCACCTCCCTCTGAGCTTCCCACCAGTGTCACAACAGAGTGTCGGCCTTGGATTGTCAGTGTCAGCAGGTCTGGTCCAATGGACGGGGTATGATGATGGCCTGCTCTGCGATGAGCACTGGTGCTTCACATCATTTGGCAAATCTGACTCCTGCCTTCGATACCAAACTCTACTGTCCACTCTGGTGAGCCCTGCATGCGTGCTGGCCATTCCATCTCACAAGCCCACAGACCTTCTGGGGAGGTGGAGATGGGATGGAGTTTGGGGTGGGGCGGCGATGGGTCACTCACAGGTAAGCCCTCCCACATGGTCCCCCACATCTTTGGCTCTGTCCCCTGCCGCCTCCGAAGCGGCCCATGGGGGGAACATCTGACAGTCCTGGGGCCCCTGCCCATGCCCTCCTCCAACACCTACACCGCCAGCCTCCATGCCCCCTTCCCCACTCCACCCAGCACACCCTCTCTACCCAGCCAAGTCCATCCCTCACACCCTTCAGACAGAGGACTGGGACAGTTCGGAATGTCAGTGAGCAGGTGCTTATTGTGCTAATACATGTATTGCCCTGGCCTCTAACACTAACCTGTGTGCTGCACCCGCAGCAACTTAACTGGTGTCCAACTTTCTAATTTAATGTGATCTAATGTTCTTCTAGGTGATCCCTAGGCGGCAGTCCTGTGGATGTCCGGGCCTGCATGGGTGTCACAGGGGATGTAGTGCCACCCTGTTCTGCTCACTGCCCATTGGATATGCCAGTGACAGGTGGGGGGTTTCAGAGGCGCTGTGGTGTTCCGGCACCTCCCCTGCAGGAGTCCAGACATGAGTCCCAAAACTTCCTCCTCCCTCAGGGTGCCCAATGGCCCCCGGGCTACTTCGTGGGGCAGGGGTGCGAGCAGAGCTAACCCCTGAGGCTCCCCCGCCACCTGCCGCTTCCAGTCCTGAAGGCCCATTCTGGTCTCAAGCAGGGTCTGCATACTCGTGGCCTTGGAGCACAGGGAGTGAACCATCTTTGTCCCCTGTGGTAGTTCCCCTTAGTAACAGGTATACCGCTTTGGATACTGTTGGGGGGGGGGGGACTTACCAGGGGTCAGCCATGGGGTACAGGTCTCTGGCACAGAGTCTGTCCCTGTTGCTCAGAAGGGAAGGGGAGAGAGGAGAAGATTAGTCATTGGAGACTCCATAGTTAGGGGGATAGATAGGAGATTCTGTGGGAACGAGAGAGACTCGCAGTTGGTGTGTTGCCTCCCATGTGCCAGGGTCCACGATGTCTCTGATCATGTTTTCGGGATTCTTAAGGGGGAGGGGGAGCAGCCCCAAGTCATGGTCCACATAGGTACCAACGACATAGGTAGGAAACGGGATAGGGATGTAAGGCAGGAATTCAGGGAGCTAGGGTGGAAACTTAGATCCAGGACAAACAGAGTTATCTCTGGGTTGTTATCCATGCCACATTCTAGCGAGTCAAGGAATAGGGAGAGAGAGCAGTTGAACACGTGGCTGCAGGGATGGTGCAGGAGGGAGGGTTTCAGATTCCTGGACAATTGGGGCTCATTCTGGGGTAGGTGGGACCTCTACAAACGGGATGGTCTACACTTGGACCAGAGGGGTACTAATATCCTGGGGGGTAGGTTTGCACATGCTCTTCAGGAAGGTTTAAACTAGTTCAGCAAGGGATTGGGAACCTGAATTGTAGCTCCAGTACACAAGAAGCTGAGAGTAGCGAGGCCATGAGTAAGGTTTCAAAGTTGCAGGAGTGTACCGGCAGAAAGGAAGGTGGTTTAAAGTGCGTCTACTTCAATGCCAGGAGCATCCGGAATAAGGTGGGTGAGCTTGCGGCATGGGTTGGTACCTGGGACTTCGATGTTGTGGCCATTTCAGAGACATGGAGAGAGCAGAGCGAGGAATGGTTGTTGCAGGTGCCGGGGTTTAGATATTTCAGTAAGCTCAGGGAAGGTGGTAAGAGAGGGGGAGGGGTGGCATTTTTAGTCAAGGACAGTATTACGGTGGCTGAGAGGACATTTGATGAGGACTCAAATACTGAGGTAGTTTGGGCTGAGTTAAGAAACAGGAAAGGAGAGGTCACCTTGTTAGGGGTTTTCTATAGGCCTCCAAAAAGTTCCAGAGATGTAGAAGAAAGGGTTGCAAAGATGATTCTGGATAGGAGCGAAAGAAACAGGGTAGTTGTTATGGGGACTTTAACTTTCCAAATATTGACTGGAAACACTATAGTTCGAGTACTTTAGTGGGTCCGTTTTTGTCCAATGTGCGCAGGAGGGTTTCCTGATGCAGTATGTAGATAGGCAAACGAGAGGCGAGGCCGTATTGGATTTGGTACTGGGTAATGAACCAGGACAGGTGTCAAGTTTGGAGGTAGGTGAATACTTTGGTGATAGTGACCACAATTCGATTACGTTTACTTTAGCAATGGAAAGGGATAGGTATATACCGCAAGGCAAGAGTCATATCTGGGGGAAAGGCAATTATGATGCGATGAGGCATCGGCTGGAGAGGAAAACTACAAGGGATGGTTACAATGGAAATGTGGAGCATGTTCAAGGAACAGCTACTGCGCATCCTTGATAAGTATGTGCCTGTTAGGCAGGGAGGAAATGGTCGAGCGAGGGAACCGTGGTTTACTAAAGCAGTTGAAACACTTGTCAAGAAGAAGAAGGAGGCTTATGTAAAGATGAGACGTGATGGTTCAGTTAGGGTGCTCGAGAGTTACAAGTTAGCTAGGAAGGACCTAGAGAGAGAGCTAAGAAGAGCCAGGAGGGGACATGAGAAGTCTTTGGCAGGTAGGATCAAGGATAACCCTAAAGCTTTCTATAGATATGTCAGGAATAAAAGAATGACTAAGGTAAGAGTAGGGCCAGTCAAGGACAGTAGTGGGAAGTTGTGCGTGGAGTCCGAGGAGATAGGAGAGGTGCTAAATGAGTATTTTTCATCTGTATTCACACAGGAAAAAGACAAAGTTGTCGAGGAGAATACTGAGATACAGGCTACTAGACTAGAAGGGCTTGAGGTTCATAAGGAGGAGGTGTTAGTGATTCTGGAAAGTGTGAAAATAGATAAGTCCCCTGGGCCGGATGGGATTTATCCGAGGATTCTCTGGGAAGCTAGGGAGGAGATTGCTGAGCCTTTGGCTTTGATCTTTAAGTCATCTTTGTCTGCAGGAATAGTGCCAGAAGACTGGAGGATAGCAAATGTTGTCCCCTTGTTCAAGAAGGGGAGTAGAGATAACCCCGGTAACTATAGACCAGTGAGCCTTACTTCTGTTGTAGGAAAAGTCTTCGAAATGTTTATAAGAGATAGGATGTATAATCATCTGGAAAGGAATAATTTGATTAGAGATAGTCAACATGGTTTTGTGAAGGGTAGGTCATGCCTCACAAACCACATTGAGTTCTTCGAGAAGGTGACCAAACAGGTGGATGAGGGTAAAGCAGTTGATGTGGTGTATATGGATTTCAGTAAAGCGTTTGATAAGGTTCCCCACGGTAGGCTATTGCAGAAAATACAGAGGCATGGGATTTAGGGTGATTTAGCAGTTTTGATCAGAAATTGGCTAGCTGATAGAAGACAAAGGGTGGTGGGTGATGGGAAATGTTCTGACTGGTGTCCAGTTACTAGTGGTGTACCACAAGGATCTGTTTTGGGGCCGCTGCTGTTTGTCATTTTTATAAATGACGTGGATGAGGGCGTAGAAGGATGGGTGAGTAAATTTGCAAATGACACTAAAGTCGGTGGAGTTGTGGACAGTGCAGAAGGATGTTACAAGTTACAGAGGGACATAAATAAGGTGCAGAGCTGGGCTGACAGGTGGCAAAAGGAGTTTAATGCAGAAAAGTGTGAGGTGATTCATTTTGGAAGGAATAACAGGAAGACAGAGTACTGGGCTAATGGTAAGATTCTTGGTAGTGTGGACGAGCAGAGAGATCTCGGTGTCCATTTCCATAGATCCCTGAAAGTTGCCACCAGGGTTGAGGGGGTTGTTAAGAAGATGTACGGCGTGTTAGCTTTTATTGGTAGAGGAATTGAGTTTTGGAGCCATGAGGTCATGTTGCAGTTGTACAAAACTCTGGTGTGGCCGCATTTGGAGTATTGCATGCAGTTCTGGTCGCCACATTATAGGCAGGATGTGGAAGCATTGGAAAAGTTATAGAGGAGATTTACAAGGATGTTGCCTGGGATGGAAGGAAGATCTTATGAGGAAAGGCTGAAGTGATGTCCAGTACGAGGGGACATAGCTTTAAATTGAGGGGAGATAAATATAGGACAGATGTCAGAGGTAGATTGTTTACTCAGAGAGTAGTAAGGGCGTGGAATGCCCTGCCTGCAACAGTAGTGGACTCGCCGACACTAAAAGCATTCAAATGGTCATTGGATAGGTA
Source organism: Scyliorhinus canicula (assembly GCF_902713615.1). NCBI lineage: Eukaryota > Metazoa > Chordata > Chondrichthyes > Carcharhiniformes > Scyliorhinidae > Scyliorhinus > Scyliorhinus canicula. Next base: position 73,542,513 of record NC_052153.1, read on the forward strand.
TATGGACGATAAGGGAAGAGTGTAGAGGGACTTTAGAGGGGTTTCACAGGACGGCGCAACATCGAGGGCCGAAGGGCCTGTATTGTGCTGTAATGTTCTATGTTCTATGTTCTATGTTGTCTGCGACTGCACCACATCACCCACTGACTGTGCCACCACCTTCTGGGTTTGGGTCACATCAGTAAGCGACTGTGCTATCTCCCGCTGGGACTGGGCCACCTCCCTCTATGTCTGCGCCACATCGGCCAGCTGCTGAGCAATGCCAGCAGCAACCCCCAATCATGGCCCGCTGTGACTGGGCCATACCGAGGAGTGCCGCTGCAATTTTCAGGTAGCCTGGTACATGGTTGTCTGTGAAGCAGCAACCCTGTCCGGGGCCTCGGCCAGCGCCTGCACAGAATGCCTCAGGCCTTGGACATGCTGCTCCAAAGCCAAAACTTTTGCCTCCAATGCCTCCACTGCGGATGCCACCCGTGCGGTGTTGGCCTGGGTGACACGTATTCACGGCACCACCTCCTGCTGCTGCACACGGTCGGACTCCGCCACCTGCACCTGCAGCTGCTGGATGCTCGCCGACAACCCCTCATGTAGTCCCTGGCTCCACAATCGATGGGACTGTCCATTCCGGAAGCCTGAAACCCGCCTGAATGGTAGCTAGTCCCAAGGGTCGGCCTGCCCTCCGACCATCCATCGCCTCCGAGTTCCTACCTCCACCTGTTGTACCGGATCAGCTGTGTGGTGCGCACCAGATAGTGTCCCAGGAGCCACTTCACTTTAGTGCCCAACCGAGGTGAGTGTCTCTGGGATGGTGGAGGGTGTTTGAGACAACTGTGGTGGGAAGTCAGTGTCATCTGCAGACTCGAGCTCCGGGGTGTCCTGAATCTCGGGTCAGGGCTGGCATCCGACCTGCTCTCAGCATCAGTGCTCGGTTCACGGGGCAGGGGGGCTCCGGCTGTGGCACTGGCTGGGGGCGGGGGATACCAGATGAGCCCGCTCCATCTCCAGCAGGTCCTGCAAGACACAAGACAAGATGCATGATTACACTGCGGGTCAGTGTGAGGGTGGTGGAGGTGAGGGTCAAGGAGCAGGCAAATGGTGAGGATGACACCAAATCTAGGTGAGTGGGCAACAACTTGGCAGATGCAATATAATGTAGGAAATTGTGAACTTTGGTAGAAAGAATAAAGGAGCTATATTGTGGTGAATCACAGTATCATAATTCACACTGTATTACTGCACACGAGCAGTTGCGCTGCTCTGCCACTAGGGGGAGATGCACTGGGAGTGTACGGGAGTTTGTACTGGGCTCCACCCTTGGCTCCACTCACGGCTCCTCCCCCCCTAACCGGAAGTATAAAGGTTGATGCTGAGAGCCTGCCTGCAGTTGATCTGGAGTTCATCGTGTCACAGGCAGGCTCTGTTGTAAGACGATTAAAACCACTGTTCACTTCTAACCACGTGTCGCGTGAATTGATGGTCTCATCATATATATTATTTGTTTTTCACACCTTATCTTTTCATCTAGCTTTGTACCGTCAACAAACCTGGATACAACACACTTCATCTTTCATCATGCAATTATAGATTGTAAATATCTGAGGCTCCTGCACTGATCTTTGTGACACCCCAGTTAGTGGCCATGTTGGATTATTTTACTTTTAAGGTCGCAGTTTATCATTCATCACAAATTGATAACATTGACACCAGCTATGGAAGTGCCATCTACAGGAGTAAGAAACACTGCAGGTACTTCAAGTGAGTTTTATTTTTTTAAATTGAGAATACCCAATTCATTTTTTCTAGTTAAGGGGCAATTTGGCATGGCCAATCCACCTAACCGGCACATCATTTTGGGTTGTGGGGTTGAGACCCACGCCTACACAGGGAAAACGTGCAAATCCACATGGACGGTGACCCGGGACCGGGATCGAACCCAGGTCTTCTGCGCCAGGCGGCAGCAGTGCTAACCACTGTGCCACTGTGCTGCAGTGAGTTTTCAATGGAATTCAAGCTTTGAGCAGCACTCAATTTGACTTATAATGGTCTGTAACTTCCTCAGAATGGCAATTCTCCGTCAGATTGCCACATTCAACGGACTTGCCTTCGTTGGTATTCTGAAGCTCCTGTCTCACCAAACCTTCCTCACTCAGGCAGGGTGAGACAGAGGTAGTGAAGCACGCCGTTGCTGAATCGGTGTGCCGTAACTGGGCCGCAGAGAAGTACGAAACATTCCCTTTTTATGGCATCAGTTGCCGAAAAGGAAGTGCTTAAAGCAACAATTAAAAGGCAAGTGGTTGGGACAAATTGAGGGGGATGGGCCGAGCAGGGGGAAATCGGACCGGAGGTAGGGGGGCAGAGTCGGGTCGGAGTGGAAGAAGGGGTTGTCACGTCAGAGCGGAGTGGGGGTGGGTCGGATGGGGGGGTAGTTTGGGTTGAACTGGTGGGGGGAGGGTCAGGTCAGGTGATGGGAAGGATGGGTTGGGTCGTACCAGAGGGGCGGGAGCGGGGAGTGGGGGGTGGGATGGATCAGAGATGGGAGCAGGGTTCAAATTGGACCGGAGAGTGGGGCTGCCAGGCAGGAGAGTGGGGAGATTGAATATAAGGGTGTGGGGTCAATCCGGGAGAGGATTTCTCAGTTCAGGAGGAGGGGAGGTGCAGTTCGTCTGGGTGAGGGGGGTGGTCAGACTGGAAGCGGATTTCAGTCCGAGACCGGAGCGGAGGGTGGAGGGGGTTTCAGTCCAGGATGAGGAGGCTTGTCAGACTAGATGGGGGAGTCAATCCAGGAAGGGGGGTTCAGACTGGAGGGGGGGGCTGTGTCTTAGAGGGGGTGGTCAGTCTGGGAAAGGTAGAGGCCAGTCAGGAGGGGTGGAGTCAGTCCAGAAGAGGGGGGGTGGTCAGACCATGAGACGGGGTAGTCAAACTGGAGGGTGGGGTGTGTCCAGGAGGGTCGAACCAGAGGTGGAGGGGGGGGGGTGTAAGTCTGGATGACAAGGGGGGCGGGTACAGACAAGAGGTTGGGGGGGGGTCTGTGTTGTGGGGGTTATTGGGCCAGGGGTTGGGCTCAGACCGGGAGATGTCGGTGTTCCAGCTGGAAAGGAGGGGTCATGCCGCGAAGGGGACAGCATTTGGGAAGGGTGGGGGTCAGTCCGAGAGAGGAGGGCCAGTCCGAGAGGAGGTGGTGCCGCACCAGATTGGGAGGGGGGGGTCAGTCTGGAAGAGGAGGGCATCGAACCAGAGGTGAGGGATGGGTCAGTCAGGGGAGGTGTGATGCAGTTAGACCAGAGGGGATGGGCTCAATCCAGGAGAAAATCGTCAGTCCAGGAAGGGCCGGTTAGCAGTCCAGAACTGAGGGGGTCAGTCAGGGAAGGAGTGGAGGGGAGGTCAGTCTGGGAAGGGGTTTCAGTCTGGGAGAGGGGCGGGGGGCCATGGGTAGGTTGGGTCAGGTCGGTAGTGGGGGTGGTGTGGTGGGTCACCTGGGGTTTGTGTGTGTGGAGGGGATCCTGTGTGAGGCTGGGTCTGGGTTTTTAAATAGTGGGTGTAATTTAACCATGGCGTTGCACCTGGCACATATCTGGGCGTGCTGGTTAAATAGTAGGAAAGGCCAAAATCAATATTTGCGCAGGACATGAATCAGTTTGCTATCTAACTGGCCCACTCCCCATGGCAATTTCCACATCTCACCCAAATATGGCGAGTATATCATTTACGCTCATATGCATCCATTTCCATCTCATCAGCAAGATGAAGGTCAAATGCAATGGCCTCCTGGGAATTAACCGCACCCCCAGCGAGAAATTATGCGGGTGTTGTTTAGAACTCCTTTTCAAAAACATGAAGCTGATTCAATGACTGCTGAGAGGATCTGAGGAGGTGAGTCGCCATTTCCATTTTCCGACAGAGCTGCTGGCCCAGTGCCCAGGAGTGGGGAGGGGTGGAGGGCCCCCAAGGGGTTGGGCTTGTTCGGGGGCTGAAGCTTTCATGATCACGGGTCGCCCATGGGCTGAGGGCCGGGGGTAAGGGGCTTTTCGTCTATGAAGACTTCAAGCCATCTTTAAATATTGTGGACGCCAATAACAGAGGCAACTACAGCTGCTGCCTTTCTGTCTTACCAAAAACATCCTGGGCAGAACCCTGTTCTTTTTTTAAATGTATTTTATTACAGACATGTATCAAAACAGGTTACAGAAAATAAACACCCTGGGAAACATACTTCCCAACAATCAACTCTACATTCTGTACAGATTGTTCCCTTTTTCACCCCCCCCCCCCCTTCCCCGCGACGAACAGCTCCTCGAACACGGTCACAAACATCCCCCACCTTTTCTCAAACCCCCCTGCTGAGCCCCTTAACTCATACTTTATCTTCTCTAACTGCAGGAAGTCATACAGGTCACCTAGCCATGCCACTACTGCCCGCTGGTGGCACCAACCGCCACTCCAGCAAAATTCACCGCCATGCAATCAGAGAGCCGAAGGCTATGACATCGGCCTTTCTCCTCTCCATGAGCTCCGGCTTCTCTGAAACCCCAAATATCGCCACCAAAGGGTCCGGGTCCACTCCCTCCTCTACTATCCTGGCTAAGACCACGAACACTCCCGCCCAGAATCTTCCCAATTTTTGCACAACCCCAAAACATGTGCACGTGATTCGCTGGCCCCCGCCCACACCTCTCACACTCATCTGCTACCCCCTGAAAGAACCCACTCATTCTCGCCCGAGCCATATGCAGCCTGTGCACCAGCTTAAACTGTATCCGGCTCATACTTGACAAAAGGAAGTCCCGTTTACCCAAGTTCCTCACTCCATGCTCCCCAATTGATCTCCCCTCCCAATTCCCCTTCCTATTTCTCCTTGATCTTCACCACCCGCTCGGGGGGATGGATAGTGTGTACAGAAGGTAGAGGGGAGTGGGGCTGGTCAAGGTGAGGGATTTGTATTTGGAGGAAGGGTTCGCTAGTCTGGAGGGGCTAAGGGAGAGGGTAGAGCTGTCGAGGGGGAGCGAGTTCAGCTATCTGCCTACCTGCTCCCCCAGCCACTTGTATATAGCCCCAATTCTTCACTCCACTTCCACATCTGGAAGCAGCAGTCACTCCAGCAGGGTATATCGCAGCAATCTAGGGAACCCTCTCCAGGCCTTTTGCGCAAAGTCCCTAACCTGCAGCTACCTGAACTCACTCCCCCTTGGCAGCTCTACCCTCTCCCTTAGCTCCTCCGAGTGGCAAACCCTTCCTCCAAGTACAAATCCCTCACCTTGACCAGCCCCACTTCCCTCCACCTCCTGTATACTATATCCATCCCCCCCCCCCCCCCCCACCCCCCGCTGGCTCAAACTCATGATTCTCGCACAGCGGCATTAACACCGACCTCCCTTCCACCCTAAAATGCCTCAGCTTATTCAATATCTTCACCGTGGACTGCACCACTGGGCTCCCTGAATACCTACTCGGACCCATTGGCAACGCTGCCGTCACCATAGCCCTCAAACTAGACCCCTTACAAGATTCCTCCTCCATCCTCACCCACTCTACCCCTTCTCCTTCCCACCACCGCCGCACCTTGTCCACAGTCGGCGCCCAATAATAATGAAACAAGTTCGGCAACGTCAACCCACTTGCTGCCTCTCCCTCTGTCAAACACCTCTCGACACCTTCCCCACCCAGGGATGATCATGACCACTTTCTGAAAAAATGCCTTTTGTATAAAGATTGGAAGAGCCTGAAAGATAAACAAGAATCTCGGCAGAATATTCATTTTCACCACTTGGATCCTCCCCGCCAGCGTTAAGTGCAGTGTATCCCACCTCCTAAGATCCTCCCTGGCCTCCTCCACCAGCTTCGTTAAGTTCCACTTATGGAGCCCCCTGTCCATTCTCTCGCGACCTGAATCCCCAACTACCTAAACCTATCCCTCTCTACTGTAAACGGCATCCCCCCTAAATTAGCCCACTGCCACAGCTCATTCACCGGGAATACCCTGCTTTTCCCTACATTCAGTTTGTTCCCCGAGAACCCTCCAAACCCCCACCCAGCAAGCCCATAATCCTTTCCATACTCTCCCTCTGATCTGAAACATACAGCAAGAGGTCATCGGCATAGAGCTACATCCCGATACTCCCTCTGTCCCTTCATAATCCCCTGACACTCTGCCGACCCCCCGAGAGCATCGCCAATGGCTCTATGGCCAGAGCAAAGAGCAGCAGCAACAGCAGGCACCCCTGCCTCGTACCCCTGTGTAAGTCAAAGCTTCGTGAGCTCATATCATTGGTCCTCACACTCACCCTTGGTGCCACATACAGAAACCACACCCATGCCGCAAATCTTGGCCCAAACCCAAACCTTCCCAAAACCTTGAACAAGTACCGCCACTCCACCCGATCAAATACCTTCTCTGCATCCATGGACACCACCACCTGCGGTACCAGAGCCTCGATGGATTCATCACCACATTCAACAGCCATCTTATATGTCTCACGAGCTGACTGCCCTTCACGAAGACTGTTTGATCTTTTGCAACCACCCCTGGGGCACAGTCCTCCATCCTCCCCGCCAACAACTTAGCCAATACTTTCACATCCGTGTTCAATAGTGCTATGGGCCTATAAGACCACATTCCACCGGGTCCTTCCCCTTTTTTCGGGATTAGTGTGATTACTGCCTGCGTCATCGTCTCCGGCAACTCCCCCTTCTCCAGTGCTGCATTAAATGCCCCCAACAGTTGTGGTGCCAGGTCAGTCGCAAATTCCTTATAAAATTCCTCTGGGTATTCATCCAGCCCAGGGGGACAGAACCCTGTTCTTGCTTACATGTTGAAGGTCACTGTAACTTCCTTTGACTGTGAGCAGCCTCTAGCTGCACAGCTGATGAAGAATTAGCCTTCTTAGTTGTGAGAGCATTGCACAACTGCCAAGTGGATTCTCGTGGGTGAATGTACCGTGTCTCATACAATGATTATTGCATCACACTTCAATCAAACTTTGAAGCTTGAACAGTTTGCTTGAACTCTAGAAGCATCAGCATCATAGAGGCAGCATCCAACAATCAAACACTCAAGAGTTAATCTTCAGTCCTGGGGATATCCTCATGACCAGGGTAAGTGTTTGGATCAAGGGAGGGCACCTGGGCACATTAGGTCTCCCTAATGTTCCTAGCAGGCGTCTGGGGTCTAGGGGCTCCTGCTATGGCCGGCGTGAGTGTACAAAGTGAGGTTTTTCAGCAGAAGTGGCTCACTCCGAGAGAAGGCAGAATATGTAAGAGTGGGGCGGGGGGGTGGGGGGGTTGTGGAATTTAAGGGTCCTGGGGTGGAAGCCCTAACTGGTTGTTGGTCTCTCCCCTTCTCCAATTTCTCAGATAGTGCTGAACACTCGTGCACCAGAACTTGCCGCACTCCTAGCCAAGCTGTCCCAGTACAGCTACAACACTGGCATCTAGCCAGCAATGTGGAAAATTGCCCGGGTTTGTCCTGTACACAGAAAGAGGACAAATCCAACACAGCCAATTATCGCCCTATCAGTTTACTCTCCATCATCAGCAAAATGATGGAAGGAGTCATCAACAGTGATATCAAGCGGGGCACTTACTCACCAATGATCTGCTAACGGATGCTAATTTTGGGTTCTGCCAGGGTCATTCGGCTCCTGACCTCATTACAGCCTTGGTTGAAACATGGATGAAACAGCTGAATGGCAGAGGTGAGGTGAGAGTGACTGCCCGTGACATCTAGGCAGCATTTGACCAAGTATGGCATCAAGGCGTGTGAGCTAAACTAGAATCAATGGGAATCAGGGGGGAAACTCCCCACTGGTTGGAGTCATACCTGGCACAAAGGAAGATGGTTGTGGTGGTTGGAGTTCAATCATGCCAGCTCCAGCACATCACTGCAGGAGTTCCTCAGGGTAGTGTCCAGGACCAACCATCTTCAATTGCTTAATCAATGACCTCCCTTCCATCATAAGGTCAGAAGTGGGGATGTTTGCAGATGATTGCATGATGTTCAGCACCATTTGTGACTTCTCAGATACTGAAGCAGTCCATGTCCAAATGCAGCAAGACCTGGACAATATCCCGCCTTGGGCTGACAACTGGCAAAGTTCATTTGTACCACACAAATGTCAAGCAATGACCATCTTTTACAAGAGAGGATCTAACCACCGCCCCTTGACATTCCATGGCATTACCATCGCTGAATTCCCCACAATCAACATCCAGAATCTAAACTGGACTAGCCACATTAATACTATGGCTACCAGGGCAGCTCAAAGGCTAGGAATCTTACGGCGAATAACTCAACTCCAGCTAGCTCAAAGCTTGTCCACCATCTACAAGGCACAAGTCAGCATTATAATGGAATGCCCGCACTTGCCTGGATGAGTACAGCTCCAACAACACTCAAGAAACTCGACACCATCCAGTACAAAGCAGTCCTCTTGATTGCTCTTCCTTCCACAAACATCCAAACCCTCCACCACCAACAAACTCACCACCTCCTTCTGAAGGGTAACTAGGGGCAGTAAATGCTGGCTTACCAGCAATGCCCACATCCCGTAAATGAATAAAAAAAAGATATAACAATATGGTAAGGTGCTGTTGGTATTGCAGAGGATGCCCTCGCAGCACTGGTGGCAGCCCAGGCGGCTAGACGCCAGAGTAGGCGGCAGCAGTGTCAAAGCAGGCTGGAGGCGGCACTCCTTGTGCAGGAAGCTATAAACCCTGTAAACCCAGGCGCCCATCAGGCTGAGGAGGAACCCAGAGAGGTACGTCAGTGATGGCCCAAGGTGCACAGGCGTTGTTGGTCTTTCAAGGAAATGATGGACACCATGTGCCGCAGGAGACTCTGTCTAAACAAAGAGACAGTGCGGCATCTGTGTCACATGGACTTGGCACCCATGGAGGAGGTTATTCACTTCTGGTGGCTGTGAAGGTCACTGCAGCCCTGAACTTCAATGCAACCGGTTCATTCCAGGGCTCAAGCAGGGCCATGTACGGCATTTCCCAAGCTACAGCCCATAAATGCATCCGTGAGGTCACGGATGCCCTGTTGTCCAGGCATCAGACTGTATCAACTTTGAGCTGGACCAGACCCACCAAGATTCCCGGGCTGCAGGATTCACCTCCACGTCCAGGGGGTAGTTGATGGGATGCATGTCGCCTTGTGTGCGCCGGGGCATCAGGGAACGCCCTTCATTAACATGAAGGGATTCCACTCTCTGAATGTTCAACTCATGTGCGACCACCACCTCCATATCATGCGCATGTGTGCACGCTTCCCAGGGAGCGTTCATGACAGCTACATCTTACGGAACTCGGAATTCCCTGGGGTCTTCGACGACCATCTCAGGATGGGCGGTTGGCTCTTAGGGGATAAGGGGTACCCACAGAGATCCTGGCTGATGACGCCAGTGCGGAGGTGTAGACCCGATATAACGAAGCACATGTTGCTATCTGTGCTGTCATTGAGCGTTGCATCAGACTGCTCAAAATGTGGTTCAGATGCCTGGACCTCTCTGGTGGTGCACTGCAGTAGAATTCCTACAGTGCAGAAGGAGGCCATTCGGCCCATCAAGTCTGCAGCGACTCTCTAAAGAGCACCCCACCTCGTCCCACTCCCCCGCCCGATTCTGCAACCCCATAATCCCACCTGACCTGCATATCCTTGGACATGAAGGGGCAATTTACTATGACCACAACATCTCACGTACACTTCATTGGACATGTGGAAGGAACCCGGAGCACCCGGAGGAAGCCCCCGCAGACACGGGCAGAATGTGCAAGTATCACCTAGAGAGTCACCCGAAGCCGGAATTGAAGCCAGGTCTCTGGCGCTGTGAGGCACCAGTGCTAACCATAGTACACCCACTCAAGGGTCTGCAGTGCCCTCCATGATCTGGCAGAGTAGCGGGCAACATGCTGGAGGAGGAGGATGGCCTCATCTGAGGAGGAGCCGGACCAGGAGGGGCTGGAGGATGAACCCAGGGAGGAGTCACAGTGCTGGAGGACGGAGGGCAAGCGGTGGCAAGGTTCCAGCATGCCCAGAGGACCAGAGAGGCCCTCACCCTCACCCAATTGTCATCGGACAAAGCTTTGTCTGACAGCTCCCCTCCCTTCCCCGCCCACAATCCCTCCATCATCCCAATCTTCTTTCCCCCAATCTCTCCTTCACCCAAAACTCCTGTTCTCCCAATCCCCCCATCCCCCCAAACTCCCCCTCCTCCAATCCTTCCTTTTCACCATATTCCCTGTCCCCCCCATTCCCCTCCTTCCCATCCATTTCCTTTCTTCTCCATCCCCATTCCTGACCCTCCCACACACACCCCTTCCTCCGCCCACCGAATACCCTGTTCCATCCTCCAGTGGTCTGTGTAATATCATCCCAGGGTGATGGGCTTGTGTCGGCACTTTCAGCGGATCAAAATACAAGGTAGGAGAGTGATGATCACTCATTGAGAGGTTAGCTCTGGTGCTCTTCGGTTTATGCCAAAGTCTGACTCCTGTCTTTCTGATAACAGCTCATTCCACACCGTCCTCTGAACTGGGTCTGCATCGGGAGCATATGATCATGGAATACTGTGCCCGGGTTGGCGAAGGGTGGGGTAACCTGAGGGCAACAGGGGGTAGGGGATGAAGGCAGGCCCAGTGTGAAGATTAAGGCAACACTGCCTTATATAGTTGTAACTGTAGCTCCTTCTAGGTGCTTCTCTAGACACTTCATTAACCCTTGCAGTTTTTACAGTAATGATAATACCACATCCCCCTTTTATTGTAAAAACAATTATTATAACATTGGTTGTGATATTTTCTTTAACCATTACATTTCAGGTGTGAATCTGACTATTAGTTAGTATTCATCATAAACATGCGAGAATCCTGTACATTACAAAATTGCTTATTGTCACAAGTAGGCTTCAAATGAAGTTACTGTGAAAAGCCCCTAATTTGTAAATAACTGACATCACTTCAATGAGCAAATGATTAATAATACAATCATCACAAATTAAGTCTTTCAGGCGGTCTTCTTCTTGTCGATCTTCTTAACGTCTTCAAGATATTCAATTGCTCTGCCATATCTTCTTGCTGTGTCTGTGTCAAGTAAGGATTGGGAAAGTCAATGTCCTTGAAGATGTCATCTGGTCCTAACACATTTGTAAACTGAGGTTGAGCGTTATGCTTGATACGTAGAAGTACTCGTCTGTTTCTCCTGAACAATGGTCCCTGTTCTGTTTTGACTAAGTATGACCTTGGTGCTACCGGTTTCACAAATTTTGCAACATGGTGCCATCCTCCTTCTGGATTCTGAATCCGTACGAAGTCGTCACCTTCTCGAAGTTCAGACAGAGGTTTGGTTCCTTTATCATAGTCCACTTTTAGCTTCTTTTTCTTTGATGTGATATGTTCTTGTGTCTCTGTATTATCCCTATCAGGAATGGTGATCTCAGGTAATGTGGTGTGAAGTCATCTACCCATTAGCAGCTGAGCAGGTGATAATTCAGTTGACAGTGGTGTCGCTCTGTACGCTAACAATGCCAACGGAAAATCTTGATTATCATCAATTACTTTGCGGAACAATTTCCTTATTATTCCTACTCCTTTCTCTGCTTTTCCATTTGACTGAGGATAACATGGGCTTGAAGTAATTTGATTGAAGTTGTATTGCTCTGCAAACTGTCCACTCCTAACTTGAGAAACACGGCCCATTGTCAGAGACAACGTTGAGAGGTATCCTCTGCTGTGCAAAAATTGATTTTATTGCCTTTATCACAGATCTGGCAGTCGAATCGTTCAGCATCATCACCTCTAGATAGTTGGAGGAATAGCGTATGACCACTAGATAGTCATGACCCTGGAAATAAAACAAATCTATACCCACTTCATTCCATGGACTGGTAACAATTTCCATCTCTTTCATGCTTTCTCTGCTCTGTAGTGCATGATGCATTTGGCAGATCCTATCTCCCTGAAGCAGGAAACCATCTATTTCAGAAAGGTCATCTCGTATATCGGCATCCAGTAGGCCATCCTTCTTCTAGGTATTGCTTCACCTTCTGGAGTGTCAAATTCTTTTCCATTTCAGCTTCCATTATACACAGTTTGCGGTCAGACACTGGTAGTATTTTGGTAAAGAAACAGGCTTGAAATTCCACTATTTGGACTATCTCGGGTACTGATATTTCAGCATCAGTGTCTGTCTCGAATTCTGATGTGTCAGCATCAGTGGTAGCTTTGGAGAGGTTGTCCACAACACCTAAGTCTTCCATTGACTCTTCATTTCAGTCAGCTGAAGTACGTGTTGAGTGCACACATTCAGCTAGCTGCAATTTTTCACAAGCATCCACCCCAATCAATGATGATTTCTCATCCTCTACCACCTCGATGTCGATGGGTATCTCAATGTTCCCATTACAAACAACAAGACGGTAGGATCCTCTTGTGACTACTGTGTTTCCATTGTAATCTGCAGGCCTGCAAGTGATTGCTTTATCAGTGGTGTCTTATAAGCATGTCTTAAATATCATGCCATGATAATATTTGCGTGTGCAATTTTAAATGGTATTTATTTGCCATTTATTTCTAATGAGACAGTCCACTCCTTAATTATTTTCGAGAGCTCTTCAACTGGTCTATCATTGCAATCCAATAAATTAATCCTAGTGACTGCTTCAATCACGAAAGTACCTGTAAGTGTATACTGTGAGTGAGAAATCCTCTCTATCGCTATGATGTTGAATTTTTTTCTCTTCACTCTTAACACTTTGGATCCGTATGCTATCACTATAGGACTTTTTGAATTTGGTTACTGGAGAGGTTGCTAACAAACGACACTGTGCTGCAAAGTGGTTCAACTTGCAACAATTGGAACATTGTTTGCCTTTTGCCAGACAATTTTTTTTTCTGTGGGCATGGCCACAGCATGTGCATGTCACATCGTCCATGGCGTCGCTCTTAAAATTGGCACCAGCCTTCTTTGCTGCAACACAGTATTAATGGCGTCAGCCACATCTCCTGATTTCGCGCTCTTTTCTTTTGCCAGAAACTCAGCGTATTCAGTCGATGCCTGTTCACTGGCCTTGCACACATAAATCGCGTCTTCAAATGTTAAAACTGGTTGTCTTCGCATTTTCTTGTGCAAACTTTTGTAGCACCATGTTATAATTAGTTTTATCCTCATCAGCACTGAATTCAAACAACTTAAAAAGTTCTAATGCATGCGGTCCAGCCAAATTCAATCGGAGAACTATTTTCCTTTGGTTTGAAGCACTTTCAAGCACGGAGGAAAAAAGGAAAACTTCAAACTGCTGTTTGAAGAATGCCTAGTTTTGGCATAGTTTACCATGTGTTCTGAAGTGCTCAGGCTTCTTGAGACCTTCCATCTTCCGAATAGCCTTCGACGTAGATTTTCTGAGTTTTGTAGCTTCTGGATTGTTTCTTCAATCTCCCAATGCTAATCTTTCCTAATCTAACTTGCTTACTAATAGAAATAGACTCCTGGTACCATGTGGTGTTCTTTGTGTTGCTATTTCAGGATGGTTGGCATAGTGTTCACAAAGACCACAAAGTAGCTTGAGCCTAAACAAAGCTATAAATTTATTAACACTACTAATTTGAATTCAACACATACTCCTAAAGAATACACAGTTAATTAATAACATTAATAACTACACTCATCTACAGCTAATATTAATACTGATATAAACTATGATCTGCTCTCACTTACACTATCTGTACTTCTGACTCTCTCTAGCTAACTCCTGCACACACTGTCCCACAAGGCTTGGCAACTCTGCCTTATATAGTTGTATATAGTTGTAACTGTAGCTCCATCTAGTGGTTACTCTAGACACTTCATTAAACTTTGCAGTTCTTACAGTTATGATAATATTACACATTTAGACAAGAAGGGGTTGTGCTGTTGTGTGCTAGTGGGTTCTGAGGAGCAAACATGATGATCAGGTTTGGGAGGTGCGAAGTGTCAGCTCGTACTTTGGGGCAGGACTGGGGGGGCCGGTGGAGTTTGAGGAGTGGCCGGTGGAATTGATGCCAGGAGAGAGAAGTGGTAGCTTATCCTTGCAGCTCGGTGGAGGTCGTTAGTCTTCTTCCTACATTGGATGGTGGTCCCCCTGGTCATGTTGCCCGCACTGACAGCCGCTGCCACAGCCTCCCAGGCAATATTGGTGATCCTGCTGCTGGTCCTCTGATGCCCTTGGGAGAGCAGGATGTCCCGTCTCATAAGACCATAAGACATAGGAGCAGAATTAGGCCACTCGGCTCATCGAGTCTGCTCCTCCATTCAATCATGGCTGATATTTTTCTCATCCCCATTCTCCTGCCTCCTTCCCATAACCCCTGATCCCCTTATTAATCAAGAACTTATCTATCTCTGACTTAACGATACTCAGTGATTTGGCCTCCACAGCTATCTGCGGCAAAGAGTTCCACAGCTTCACCATCCTCTGGCTGAAGAAATTCCTCCTCATCTCTGTTTTAAAGGATTGTCCCTTTAGTCTGAGATGGTGTTCTCTAGTTCTAGTTTTTCCTACAAGTGGAAATATTCTCTCCACGTCCACTCTATCCAGGCCTCACAGTATCCTGTAAGTTTCAATAAGATCCCCCCTCATCCTTCGAAACCCCGAGTACAGACCCAAAGTCCTCAACCGTTCCTCATACGATAAGCTCTTCATTCCAGGGATCATTCTTGTGAACCTCCTCTGGACCCTTTCCAAGGCCAATATAACTTTCCTTAGATACGGGGGCAAAACTGCTCATAAAACTCCAAATGGGGTCTGACCAGAACCTTATATAGCCTCAGAAGTACATGCTTGGTCTTGTATTCTAGCCCTCATGACAGGAATGCTAACATTGCATTTGCCTTCCTAACTGCCGACTGAACCTGCATGTTAACCTTAAGAGAATTGTGAACAAGGACTCCCAAATCCCTTTGTGCTTCTGATTTCCTCAGCACCTCTTCATTTAGAAAATAGTCTGTGCCTCCATTTCTCCTTCCAAAGTGCATAACCTCACACTTTTCCACATTGTATTCCATCTGCCACTTCTTTGCCCACTCTCCTAGCCTATCCAAGTCATTCTGCAACCCGCCTGCTTCCTCAATACTACCTGTCCCTCTGCAGATCTTTGTATCATCTGCAAACGTAGCAACAGTGCCTTCAGTTCCTTCTTCCAGATCATTAATTTATATTGTGAAAAGTTGTGGTCCCAGCACCGACCCCTGAGGCACACCACTAGTCACCGGCTGCCATCCTGAAAAAGACCACTTTATCCCCACTCTCTGCCTTCTGCTAGTCAGCCAATTTCTATCCATTCCAGGATCTTACCCTGAACACCATGGGCTCTTCACTTATTTAACAGTCTCCTATGCGGCATCTTGTCAAACGCCTTCTGGAAATCTAAATAAATCACATCCAACTGGTTCTTGTTTGTCTAACTACCCTGCTACTTCCTCAAAGAACTCTAACAGATTTGTCAGATATGACCTTCCCTTTACGAAGCCGTACTGTCTCAGTCCTATTTTATCATGCAGTTCCAAGTACTCCGTGATTTCATCTTTAATAATGGACTCTGAAATCTTACCAATGGCTGAAGTCAGGCTAACCGGTCTATAATTTCCCATCTTCTGCCTCCCTCCGTTCTTACACAGCGGTCTTACATTAGCCACTTTCCAGTCCTCTGGGAATCCTCCTGCCTCCAGTGATTCCTGAAAGATCACCACCAATGCCTCCACAATCTCCTGAGCTATCTCTTTTGGAACCCTGGGGTGTAGTCCATCAGGTCTAGGTGATTTATCCACCTTCAGACCTTTCAGTTTCTCCAGAAGCTTCTCCTTAGTAATGGTCACTGTACTCACCTCTGCCCCCTGATTCTCCTGGAGCTCTGGCATCCCACTGGTGTCTTCTACCGTGAAGACTGATGCAAAGTAACTATTCAGTTCCTCAGCCATTTCTTTGTTTCCTATTATTACTTCTCCAGCTGCATTTTCCAGTGGTCCAATGTCTATTTTTGCCTCTCTCTTACCTTTTATATATTGAAAAAAAACTCTTCCTATCTTCCTTTATATTACTAGTTAGCTTGCATTTAGATTTCATCTTCTCCCCCTTTCTTGCTTTTTTAGTTGTCCTCTGCTCAATTTTAAAGGATTCCCGATTCTGTGGCTTCCCATTAATCCTCGTCACTTTGTATGCTTTTTTTTTTGCTTTTATGCTGTCCTTGACTTCCCTCGTCAGCCATGGACACCTTGTCCTCCCCCTTGGGATGAATTTCTGTTTTGCCTCCTGAATAACCCCCAAAAATTCCTGCCATTGCTGTTCCACCGCCTCCCGCTATAGGCTCCTTTTCCAATCAACTCTGGCCAGCTCCTCCCTCGTGTCTTTGTAGTTACCCTTATTTAATTGTAATACCGTTACATCTGATTGCAGCTTCTCCCTCTCAAACTGCAGTGTAAATTCTATCATATTGTGGTCACTGCTCCCTCAGGGTTCCTTCACCTTACCTTCACTAACCAAGTCTGCCTTATTACACATCACCAAATCCAGAATTGCCTGTTCCTTAGTAGAATCTGTCACAAGCTGCTCCAAAACAAAATCTCTTAGAAATTCCACAAATTCCTTTTCTTGGGATCCACTACCAACCTGATTTTCCCAGTCTACCTGCATATTGAAGTCCCCCATGATTATTGCCTTTTTAACATGCCTTTTCTATCTCCTGATTTATTTTCTGTCACAAATCTTGACTACATACTGCTAGGGGGCCTGTATATAACTCCCATCAGGGTCTTTTTACCTTTGCGATTCCTCAACTCTACCCACAGAGATGCTATGCCTTCTGATCCTGTATCGCTCCTTGCTATCGATTTAATTTACTTCCTTACTAACAATGCAACCCCACCCCCTTTGCCCATCTGCCTATCCTTTCGATAGGACACATATCCTTGAATATTTAGATCCCAACCCTCATCAAAAGCTGAAGCATCTGCCTTTAAAACTGTCAAATGAAATCCTAAGGACGTTCACTGAAGACGTCGAACCATTAAAAGGGTGCATTATGGTGGAAGAAGAAGCAAATGGACAGATGATGAAGTTGCCTCTTCATGTTGTCTGTGGAAACTTTCCAGCTTTATTTGGCAGAGCGTGGCTGGCTAAGATTACGCTTGGCTGAGAAACAGTCAATCAATTAGTGAATTCATTTTTAAAAAAAATATTTTATTGAGGTATTTGAAAAATTTTATAACAGTAACAAAAACAAAGACATCAACATGGCAAAATAAACATTCCCCCCCCCCCCCAGCCCAATCTTCACACACCTCAACCATACAACAACAATCCCCCCCCCCCCCCCCGAACTTGGAATACTGCATCTGCTGACATCTTTAATTTTCCCCGAGAAAGTTGACGACCACCTCCGGGAGAACCCTAACATTGACCCTCTTAAGGCAAACTTTATTTTCTCAAGACTGAGAAACCCAGCCATGTCACTAACCCAAGTCTCTACACTCGGGGGCTTTGAGTCTCTCCACATTAATAAGATCCGTCTCCGGGCCACCAGGGAGGCAAAGGCCAGGAAGTTGGCCTCTTTCGCCCCCTGAACTCCCGGATCTTCCGACACTCCAAAGATCGCTACCTCCGGACTCGGCACCACCCATGTTTTTAGCACCGTGGACATTGCTTTAGCAAAACCCTGCCAAAACCCTCTAAGCTTCAGGCATGCCCAACACATGTGGACATGATTTGCTGGGCTTCCCGCGCAGCTCACACACCTATCCTCCACCCCGCAAAACTTGCTCATCCTAGCAACTGTCATGTGTGCCCGGTGGACTACCTTAAATTGTATCAGGCTAAGCCTGGCACATGATGAGGAGGTATTAACCCTGCTTAGGGCATCCGCCCATAGACCCGCCTCTCTCCTCCTAGCTCGTCCTCCCACTTGCCCTAAGCTCCTCCACCGGAGTTTCCTCCACCTCCAAAAGCACCTGGTAAATATCCGAAACCTTCCCCTCTCCCACCCAGGTACTGGAAACTACTCTATTCTGTATCCACTGTGGCGGCAGCAGCAGAAAGGCCGGCACCTGTTTTCTCAGGAAGTCGCGTACCTGCAAAATCCTAAAACCATTCCCTGCTGGCAATTTAAATTTATCCTCCAAAGCTTTCAAGCTGGGAAAACTCCCATCTATAAGTAGATCCCCCATCCTTCTCATTCTGCCCTCTGCCAACTCCGGAACCTGCCATCTAGCCTACCCGGTACAAATCTGTGATTGTTATAAATCGGGATCTAAATCAATGCTCCCTCCACTCTCTTATATCTCCTCCACTGCACCCAGATCCTCAGAGCCACTACTACCACCAAATTTGTGGAGTATCGGACTGGCGAGAACAGCAGAGGTGCGGTTACCAATGCTCCCAGACTGGTGTCTTTACTTGACGCCGCCTCCATCGGCTCCCATGCCGACCCCTCCCCCACTACCCACTTCTCAATTAATTAGTGAATTCAAAGAACAACTTGCAACAACTTCTGAAGAACTATGAGAAGGTGCTCCAAGATTCACAAGGCTGTATGATTAGAGTTCAGATTCACCTAAAAGTCAAGACAGACAGCACACCCAAATGTCTCAAAGCTGGAACTGTACCATATGCCATCAGGCCTAAAGTTGAAGAAGAACTAGGAAGATTACTACGGACAGGAGTCATTGAACCTGTTGCTCCAAGTGATTGGGCAACACCAATCATTCCTGTATTAAAACGGGATGGCTAAATTAGAATTTGTGGAGATTTAAAAACTAATATTAACCCACTGCTGCTGAATGAAGACGTGTTTGCTGGACTTTCTGGAGGACAGAATTTCAATAAAATTTAGTTGGGGCACAGTGGTTAGCAGTGCTGTCTCACAGTACCAGCGACCTGGGTTCGATTCTAGCCTTGGGTGATTGTGTGGAGTTTGCACATTCCCCCCCTGTCTGCTTGGGTTTCTCCGGGTGTTTTAGTTTCCTCCCAGAGCCCAAAGATATGCAGGTTAGGTGGGTTGGCCATGCTAAATTGTCCCTTAATATCCAGGGATGTGCAGGTTAGGATATGGGATTGCAGGCGTAGGGATTGGTGGACGGGAGAGTGGACCTGGGTGGAGTGTTTTTTCAGAAATTCGGTGCAGACACGATGAGCCAAATGGCCTCATTCTGCACTGTAGGAATTTATGATTCTATGAAAATTGATCTTTTACAGGCATATCTGCAGCTGAATGTGGCTGCTGAATCACAGCCTCTATTCATCATCACAGGGCCCAAAGGACTATTTCGTTACAGAACGTGCCTTTTGTAATAACATCTGCGCCTGCTCTTTTTCAAAGACCCATGGATCAAATCCTACGTGGATTGAATGGGGTGCAATTTTATTTAGATGACATACTCATCACCGAATCGAGTGAACAGGAACACTTGACGAATTTGGAAGCTACCATGAAGCATTTACAGAGCCACAAGCTGAGAATTAAAAAGGAAAAGTGCCACTTTTTCAAGTCATCCATAAAATACCTTGGTCATACCATCAACAAAGATGGTTCACACAAAGAGCCAAAGAAAATGTCAGCAATCTTAGAAGCACCACTTCCTCATAATGTGACATAATTAAGGTGGTTTTTAGGATGGATGTATTATTATGATGAATTTGTGCTGAATTTAGCAACACGATTGAAACCTTTACACACTTTTCTATGTGTCAAACAGACATAGCACTGTTCAAAATAATGTGAAAATGCAGACAATGAAGTGAAAGAAGCTTGACTGAAGTCGGAGTGTTGGTTCATTATAATCCCAAGATGAAGTTGCAACTTGCTTGCGATGTCTCACCCTATGGTGTTGATGCAGTCATCTCGCACATTAGCTTTCAGGAGGGGAATGACTGATGGCATTTGCATCATGCACTCTTACTAACGCAGAAATGAGTTATGTTCAGCAAGAAAAAGCAGCGTGGTTTCATCATTCCCAATGTAAGTAGGTTCCACCATTACCTTTGTGGGCATCATTTTACCCTTTTGACAGATCATCGACCCTTGACTACAATCTTTGGACCGCATAAAGGTATTCCTTTTTTGCATCTAGTAAATTTCAAAGATGGTCACTTATATTGTCAGCATACACTCAAGATACCCAGTCTCACAATTATTACGATCCCCGTCCAGATCCCAACAGTGGCTAGGATACTGGGCCAAAAACCCTAATATTTCTTTTTAAATCTTGGGCTGGTTTAGCTCACTGGGCTAAATCGCTGGCTTTTAAAGCAGACCAAGCAGGCCAGCAGCACGGTTCAATTCCCGAACCAGCCTCCCCGGACAGGCGCCGGAATGTGGCGACTAGGGGCTTTTCACAGTAACTTCATTGAAGCCTACTCGTGACAATAAGCGATTTTCATTTCATTTTTTTTTTTCATTTTTCAAGTCTGTGTGGAGCGATCAATTTGCACGAGGGGTGATTGCATGAAGAAAAAAGGCTAGGTTATTTTAAAACAAAACTTCATCATAATTACAATCTTAAACTTTATAACTTCAAACCCAAAAAGAACCACTTCTGCATACAACTTAAAACTACCACTCAAGCTTTCATTAAATAACAAGAAAATACACATGTAGCTCTCAATCTAGCTTAAACAAGCAAGGCCTAAAGTGATACGTGCATTACAAAGCAGATTCTGGCTGTTATGAGAAGCCTTTCTTACTCTATCTGAAGGTCCTCAAATGGTTGCTTCACTTGATTTGTTTTAGTCTTTCCCTTGTCTCCAGACAAGGCTGCTCTGCCATTAAAATAGTATCACGTTGTAAACTATCTCGCCAACAATTTTCTCTAAACTGCCTCTCTCCACAGCTTCTCACAAAGTGGCCCATACCTCTCTGAGCTCCGTCCAACACTGACCTCACCTCTTCAAGATAAAAAAATGTATATCTCTGAAGGCAGGCTGTAAATCACTAACTCTATAGGAACTTACCCAGTCAAACCACACTAACTCCAGGCTTTATACTACATGTATAATCCAATTTCCTAAAATGTTCCAATTGTCACACAAGTCACAGCAGCATGCAAATGCTGATGCTTTGTCAGATTGTCGGTACAAGTCAAGCATGACCCCGAAGAACATTTCATCAATATTTTGTATTTCCCACGAGTGGATTCTGTACCTGTGACTTCATCTCAAGTTCAATGATAGGGAAGAATCAATCCAATGGTGGGAAAGGTGATGGACTTAGTTAGACATTCATAGGAAAGATCCAGACCTCAAGCCCTGCATCATGCAAAGAGTTGAGTTGACAGTACAGAATGGAGTTGTATTATAGGGAATCTATGATTCCTCCATGCTTACGTAGTAGAGTCCTTGATCAACTGCATGGGGGACATCCTTGTGTGGTAAGGATGAAGGAATTGGCACACAGTAATTTTTTGTGGTCAGGATTAGATGCTCAAATTGAAGAGAAAGTTGGGTGATGCCAATCTTGTGCAAAACTAAGGAACACTCCAGAACTACAGTCATTAGAAGCATGGGAATGGCTGACTCAGCCATGACAGAGAATACACATCGATTATCCTGGTCTACTGGAGGGTCACATGTTCTTAGTGATTGTGGATGCACACTCAAAATGGCCAGAAGTCACGATAATTAAGCCAACAACGACTGAGCAGACAATTGAGAACTAGAGAAAATATTTGCAAGATTTGGAACACTGGAGCAGGTTGTCAGCGCTAATTGTGTGCAGTTTACTTTGAAGGGGTTTGAGGGCTACCTGAATGAGAATGGTACACAACATATCAAGTCAGCTCCATATCATCCAACAAATGGATTGACCAAACAATTTGTGCAGTCGTTAAAGCATTCTATCAAAGCATTATCAAGAAGAGTAAAAAAAAATCTAATATCTTATCTGAACACTGTACATGCTGCCATACAAACTCACCGGCAATGCTGTTGTTCAAGAGGAAACTACAAACACAGTTTGATTTGATAACTCCACCTGATATTTCAGTAATGACTTGAGTGGGGAGGGGTTTGACTGGAGCACAGGAGGGAAGGGAATAAGTCTAAGGCTGTCCTGGGGCAATCTGCACCATATAGTCGGGACCAGAAAGTAGAGAGTATCCTGGGGCAGTGTATACTATGCTATAAGGTGGCATACATGTCTTGGTCCCATCCTAAGGTGAGGGTGGGCCCATTTGTGCTGTGTTGGTCATGCACAGCAAGGTATAGGGGGCAGTCAGTCCATCACACGCTTGAGTCCTAGGGGTTATTGGCTTGATTCTGGGGTGCAGATAGCACAGTCACAATCAGTGGAGGCATCTGCAGCCTGTAAATGGGAGCTGGTAAGTAATCAAGAGTGGGGAGGGGGTTGCATTCAATGGTCTCATTCGGTCACTTTGCATAGGGCTGCAAGATGTTGAAGGATGTGTGTAATATCCTGTATGGGACCTATGGGATGGGAATGCTTGTATTTTCCATGCTCCTCGTGGAGTATGAGCTGCCCTGGTAGGGGCGGGGTATCTCATTAAACACTGTATAAAAGGCCAGTCAGAGGAGAACCCGGTAGGGATATACCAGATACACAGATTGTAAATACATTTTGTTTCTTATTTCACTCAGTGTGGACTCCCCGTGTCTTTATTAATGTGTGGTTGATGTAGGACATCAAGACATCCACAGAAAATGGTTCTGCAGGAGGACAGGAATATCTATAAGAATCACGATGAACTCCAGGATTAGATAGGGAGGCAGGAGAGTGAGTGAAGGGAGGAAAACTTCCACATGATCATCTGCCAGGGCTATTAGAGGGACTTGGATGGGCACATGAGGAATTGGAAGCTGATCTTATGGAAGTGGAGCAGCACCACCTCAACAGCCGATGGAATGACGCACCTCAGAAAAAAAATTGCCAGGTGATGGGCCTGAGGGCTTGTGGGAGGAGTGGACTACTGCACTTTTGGGCCGACTGAAGGGACAAAGCTGACAAGAATATAACTGTAAAGAGGCTACAGTTAAAGTGCATATGCAAAACACTCCAAAGGCCCCAATACATGGCAGCTGAGAGGTTCAGGCTTTAAATGCCTCAAGGGTTACATTCATTAGATTAGTGCAAGGCTGGACTTCATTATATTCCAAAGGAGGCAGCTTGACAACGCCCTGACTCTGGCGGATAATGCCAGGCTGCACTGGTCCAGATCCAACTCCCCTTGTGAAAGTGCTGTCATGCCTGAGGTATTGGGGGGTGGAATGGAATCAACTTCAAATGGTCCTTAAATCTGTGTGACAGCTGCAAGCGAGGATCTAGGGATAAAGTGCCTGGAATGAAGGCAGCCCGAAGGCTTCACAATGACTCCCAAGCTTGGCAATGGAAGGTGATCATTGCATGGTAAAGTTCAATTATATCTCTGTTCACTCTTCCCACAGAAGCGAGGAGGAGTGCACAATGGAGGCAGCAGGCAACACTGTGTTTTTCATGATTTTCAAGCAACTAAGGAGCAGAAGGGCCCAGCGCTATTGGACAGGGCAAAGGGAAGAGCTTCACACTGAGGAACATGGACCAGCGGGATCCCTTGAGGAACTATATCTAACTCCTGCGTGAAAACATACATATTTTAGCCTCAACTACTTTCTCTGGTAGAGAATTCCACAGGCTCACCATTTCCTGAGTGAAGATATTTCCCCTCAACTCAGTCCTAAATGGTTTACCCCATATTCTTAGACTGTGGTTCTGGCATCCCCCACCATTGGGAACATCCTTCCTGTATCTATCCTGTCTAGTCCTGTTGAAGTCTTATAAGTTTCCATGAGCTCCCCTGCTCATTGTTCTAAACTCCAGTGAATATAATCCGAACTGATTCAATCTCTCCACATACGTCATTTCCACCAACCCAAGAATCAGTATGGGAAACCTTCTTTGCACTCCCTCTGTAGTAAGAACATCCTTGCTCTGATAGGGAGACCAATATTCCTCACCAAGGCCCCGTATAACTGGAGTAAGAAATCTCTGCTCCTGTACTCAATTCCTCTCGCTACGACGGCAAATCTACCATTTGCCTTCTTCATTAACTGCTGCCCCTGCATGCTTACTTGCAGTGACTGGTGAACAATGACACCCAGGTCCCATTGCACAATCTCAATCTATAGCCATTTAGATAATAATCTGCTTTCCTGATTTTGCTACCAAAGTAGATAACCTCACATTTATCCACAATATACTTCATCTGCCCTGCATTTCCCACTCATTCAACTTGTCCAAATCACACGGAAGCACCTCTGCATCATCCTCATAGCTCACCCTCCCAATCAGCTTTGTGTCATCTGCAAATTTGGAGGTATTACATTTAATTCCCTCATTTAAATCATTAATATGATATTGTGAATAGCTAGCGTCCTAGCACTGATCTCTGCGGTATCTCACTATTCACTGCCTGACATTTGGAAAAAGACCCATTTATTCCTACTCTACATTTCCTGCCTGTCAACCAATTTTCTATCCAATTCAATGCACTACCCCCAATCCCATGTACTTTAATTTTACATGCTAATCCTTTATGAGGGACCTTGTCAAAAGCATTCTTCAAGGCTAAATAACCACATCCACTTGCTGCCCCTCATCAACTCTTCCAGTTACATCCATGAAGAATTACAGTAGATTTGTCAAGCATAATTTCATTTTTTGTAAATCCATGCTTACTCTGTCCGTTCTTGCTACTGTTTTCCAAGTGCTACTAAATCTTTTATAATAGACTCCAGCGTTTTTCCCACTATTAATGTCCAGTTGACTGTTCTAAAATTCCCTGTTTTCTCTCTACCTCCTTTTTTAAATAATGGGGTTACATTAGCTATCCTCCAATCTGTAGGAAATGCTCAGTCTATAGAACCGTATTCTTTATGTATTCTCATGTATTTTCTTGCATTTTCTTGAATTTTGTTTAATTCCCTTCTCTTCCATGTACTGAATGATCTGTTGAGCTGCTTGCAGAAAAATACTTTTCACTGTACCTCGGTACATGTGACAATAAACAAATCCAATCCAATCCAATCGTGGAAGATGACCACCAATGCATCCACTATTTTTAGGGCCACTTCCTTCACTACTCTGAGATGTTGATTATTGGGCCCTGGAGATTCATTGGCCTTCAACCCCATCAATTTCCCCAACAACATTTTCCAACTAATACTGATTTCCTTCAGTTCCTCCCTCTCACTAAACCCTGTGTTCACCAACATTTCTAATACATTATTTCCATCCTCCTTATGAAGACAGGAGTAAAGTATGAAGTTATTTCATCAGCTATTTATTTTTTCCCCATTATAAATTCCCCTGTTTCTGATTGCAAGGGACCTACATTTGTCTTCACCAATCTTTCTCTCTTCACATACCTATAGAAGATTTTACAGTCAGTTTTTATTTTCCTCACAAGCTTACTCTCATACTCTATTTTCCACTTCTTAATCAATCCCTTAGTCTTCCTTTGCTGAATTATAAACTGCTCCCCATCCTCAGTTCTGCTGTTTTTTCTGGCCAATTTAAATGCCTCTTCCTTGGAACTAATGGTATCTCTAATTTCCCTTGTAAGCTCCGGTTTTGCCATCTTTCCCATTTTATTTTTGTGCCAGCCAGGAATGGACAATTGTTGACGTTCACACATGCACACTTTGAATGTTTGCCATTGTCTATCCACCATCATCCCTTTAAGTAACGTTCCTCAATCAAACGTACGCCACATACCATCATAATTTCCCTTATTTAGATTCAGGACCCTAATCCACTTGACGAAGAATTCTATTGTATTATGGTTGCCCATCCCCAAGGGGCCTCACACAACACGATTACCAATTATTCCGTTCTCATTACCAGTATAGGATGGCCTGTTCTCCAATTGGTTCCAATCCCATATAAACTACAGGAATTCCTCCTCGATGGTATTGGGGCTAATTTGATTTGCCCAATCTATATGCAGATTAAAGTCACCCAGAATTACAGATGTTCCTTTTTTGCATGTGTCTCAGATTTTATGTTTAATGCCATCCCCAACATTACCACTACAGTTTGGGATCTATACACAATTCCTGCTAGCAATTTTTGCCCCTTGGTGTCTCTCAGCTCTACCCATAGATTCCAGATCATTAGAGCTAATCTCCTTCTTCACTCTTGCGTTAATTTCCTCTTTAACCAGCACTGCCACTCCACTGCCTTTTCCTTTTTGTCTGTCCTTCCTCAATACTGAATACCCCTGGAGGTTCCCATCCCTCATCACCCTGCAGCCATATCTCCCTAATCCCAACTATATCAGACCTGTTCATATCTATTTGCACAATTAATTCATCCACTTTATTGTGGATACTCTGCGCATTAAGACACAGAGCCTTAAAGCTTGTCTTTCTAACATTCCTTGTTCCATTCCCATTATTTCTCACTGAGGACTGTTTGATTCTGGCCCTTGGTTTCTCTGCCCATCACGTTTCTTATTCCCATTTCTGCCTTTTGTTCTTGTACTTGATTCCTCTTCCTCTGATTCCTTATATAGATTCCCATCCCGTTGCCATTTTAGTTTAACCCTCCCAACCACTCAAGCAAATACTCCCCCAGGACTGCAGCCCCAGCTCTGCCCAGATGTAACCCGTCCAGTTTTTACTCATCCCACCTCCCCCAGAACCAGCCCCAATGCTCCAGGAAACTGAAACCCTCCCCATCGCACCATCTCTTCAGCCACATATTCATCTGATATACCCTGCTATTTCTATTCTGACTGGCACGTGGCATGTGGTAGTAATCCCGAAATCAATACCTTTGACGTCCTACTTTTCAACTTACTTCTTAATTCCCTATATTCTGCTTTTAGGGCCTGAGCTCATTTTCTAACCTATCTCATTTGTACCAATGTGTACCATGTCCACTGGCTGTTCCCCTCCCCCTCCAGAATGCTCTGCAGTCGCTCTGAGACATCCTTGACCTGAGCACTAGGGTCCTTTATGATGGAATGTGGTGGCTCATATCTTCCAGAACTGTGATCACCAAAAGCAGATTATGCAGATCTGTGAAGGATACCTTGGGAGCTCCCATCACTCTTACACATTTGTCACTTGCAGGTGCGACAGATCTTTAAAAGATCTCTTTGCATTCATGATTGGGTCAATCGTGAATGCAAAGAGATTCACGAGGGATGAGCACAGTGTTTAGCACTGCTGCCTCACAGCACCAGGGACCCGGGTTTGATTCTGACCTTGGGTGACTGTGTGGAGTTTGCACATTCTCCCGTGTCTATCTCGGTTTTCTCTGGGTGCTCTGATTTCCTCCCACAATTGAAAGATGTGCAGGCTAGGTGGATTAGCCATGTAAAATTGCTCCTTAGTGTCCAAAGGTTAGGTAGGGTTACGGGAGAGTGGGCCTGGGTAGGGAGCTCTTTCAGAGAGTTGGCACAGACTCATAGGGCCGAATGGTTTACCCCAAATGACATGCATAATGATGCCATTCAGTGGCCAGAGTGCTTCAGACAAGAGGTGCAATGCAGCTCATTCCACAAAACACTCCTTGATTGAGCAGGCCATTGGCAAACTGAAGATTCATTTTCGATGTCTGGACAGTTAGGTAGCGCTCTGCATTCCTCTCCTGAGAGGGCATCCTGAATTATTGTAATTTGCTCTATTCAATCTGGCACCCAAAGAGGGATGAATTGTCAAACAGAGAGATGGCAGAGCTGTATGGCTATTCTGATGAGGGGGGCATCATGAGGGATGAGCTCAACGAGGGTGAGGATGTTGAGGACCCAGAGGAAGAGCACATAGCATGGGCCAGGCATGGCAAACATATCAGTAAGATCCTTAAAGCCACAAGTTTCCAGGATGATGAAGACGAATAGATCATACAAGCCTCTTTCAACTGTGCCCTCGATGGAAGTTCAACATTAAAAACTTCTTTGCTATTCTCAGCATTTCAATGAAGAACATCAGTCTCAGAATGAGTAATCACGATGGCCTCATCCTTGGAAGGTTAGGCAGCTTGTGGAGCTTGTGAGGCTGTTCTGAATGGGATATGGTATATTTTTCGTGGCTCTGCTTTTCTTTACACAATAGAGGCAAAGGATGAAATGGTTGCCACACCACAGGTTATTTAACCAGTGAGTCAGACTTTATTAGAGAGGTGTTGCTTGCACACAGTCTAAGGTGTCTTTCCAAAATCAGGTCTCTCTCTCTTTCTCTCTGAGATCGAGGATGTGACTCTGCAGCCCGCCATGTGCGAAGGTGCGCAGCTGGAAAAGACTCCCCATCTTTGTTAAGTAAACTTGGTTTTACACAACCTACTCCCTTATTTTATTTCTTTGCTCATTTTCCAGGTGGTTTTGAGACCACCAATTGTTTGAATTACCCAGTAATAAAGTTGAAGTGCTATCTGACATGTTTACTCTTTTCCTGCCCCGGCCACTCCCACACTTCTGGGATCTGGGTTGAATAAAGCAAAAAATGGAACAGTCAGAAATTCTTCCTCTCAATTTTGAAATGAATTAACGTACACCCTTAGCAAAGGCTACAAGCCTTTTCCAATGGCTAGATTTACCACAGTTCAATCAATGGTGGAGTGGTGTGCTGAGAATCGATCCTTGACTCGAGGTCCAGGTCTGATTTGTTTCTTATGACTATTTTTACTGGAAAAATATCCTCATCGCCAGCTTTATCTTTACTGTTATATTTTTAGTTGTTCTGCTCTTCTTTACTGTAGAAACAAAGGATAAAAAGGTTATCACACCGTAAGTTACTTAACCAACTATTCAGACTTTAATAAAGAGTGTTGCTTGCTCGCAGTCTTAGTTGAAAGAGAGACACAGGGCTGGATTCTCTGTCGGCGGGATGCTCCGTTTTGCCGGCAGCCCGGGGGGTTCCCGACGGCGTGGGGCTGCCCCACAATGGGAAAACCCATTCACCAGCTGGCGTAATGGAGCATCCTGCCGGCGTGCTGAAACAGAAATGTGGCGCAGCTGGACGGAGAATCCAGCCACAAATCTTCCCAAGTGCTTCTGATGATAACACCATGTAAGCATGTGACACACTGCACAGAGTTCCATTGGTTTACAGTACATAACTGGATATGAACCTCTTCAGCACTCACTGTGAAGCAAGGAGACATGGTGCAGTCATTTCAATCATCGCACCAGCAGTCCAAAGATGTGCAGGCCAGGTGGATTTGCCATGCTAAATTGCCGCTTAGTGTCCAAAGATTTGGGCCTGGGGTGCTTCTTCAGAGTGTTGGTGCAGACTTAATGGGCTGAATGGCCTCCTTCTGCACTGCAGGGATTCTATGGTTATATTTCACTGCCTATGGCATCTGAGTCCCCAGCATGAGATCTTTCTTCATGTCTCTGTGATCTGTCACTTTCAGTCATGGATGCGAACCTGTGAGTCAGATCACTTTTGGGTGCGAGAGAGGTATCTTCAGCAGCACAATCGCCTGATCATTCACACATGACCCAGCCTTTGCACAGTCCTTCCCAAGTTCCCGTCCAGAATTACCTTGGCTTCTGTTGGCCACAAAATGTCGATACTGAAATTCGGCATTACTTCATAGCTTTGTTGATAATAAAACACACATTAGGGCCGGGATTCTCCCGGAATCAGCGGGACGGCCCGTACCGGCGCTTAAAGAGCGGCGTGAACCACTCCGGCGTCGGGCCGCCCGGAAGTTGCGGAATCCTCCGTACTTCTGGGGGCTAGGCCAGTGCTGGAGGGGTTGGAGCCGCGCCAACCAGTACTGAAGGGCCTCCGCCAAGCGGCGTGAGTTGCCGCATACGCAGGACCGCCAGCGTGTTCTGGCGCATGCGCAGAACCACTGCTGTGTTTCCTGCATATGTGCAAGGGGTTTCTTCTCCGCGCCGGCCATGGCGGAGACTTACACAGGCCAGCGCGGAGGGAAAGTGCCCCCACGGCACAGGCCCGCCCGCAGATCGGTGGGCCCCAATCACGTGCCAGGCCACCATGGGGGCCCCCCCCGGGGATCGGATCCCCCCGCGCCCCCACCCCCCCCCCCCCACCCGAGGACTCTGCAAGCCGCTCTCCAAGCCAGGTCCTGCCGGTATGGACCTTGTCTAATCCACGCCGGCGGGACTGGCCGAAAACGGGCGGTCACTCCACCCATCGGGGCCCAGAGAATCGCCGTGGGGGTGGGGCACTGCCAACGGCTCCCGACCGGCGCGGCGTGGTCCCCGACCGGAGGCCAAAAACCGCCGGCGGAGAATTCAGCAGCCGACGTCGGAGCGGCAGGGCGGGATTCATGCTGCCCCCTGGCGGTTCTCCGACCCGGTGGGGGGGGGGTCGGAGAATCCTGCCTCAGATGTAATGGACAGCCGCTCTGATCCCATTTGAGGCTTCCACATTTTCATTCCAGCATTTTCAGATTCACACAAAGAAATCTGGGACATTAATGGCATTGTCATTATCAGATAGCCATGTCGATTCCCCAATGGAGAGCTAGCTCAGGGGTGATGTCAAGCCACACTGGCCAGACCTTCAGTCGCGAGGGCACCTGGGGCCTCGACACCCACCTCTGATCTTACATTGTCGTTGCTTTCGAGCAGACATTTCGAGACGCACCAAGTGCTAGTGAGGTTCAGAACTCTGCAGCATGCAGGTGGAGAATGGGACTGACTATTGGGGTGATGTCTAGCTGTACACAAGATCACGTCATCATGCTGCAGGCCGCCATGAGTGCCTTAGATTCCTCTCTATTACTTTAAATGTTATCCACACTCAAACCTGACACACATTACATGGAGCTCAATGAAAGATGCACTGAATTAGACTGACTCCAATGTGGGTCACATTAAAACCTGCGATGCACGTAGACGAGTCTTCAATGCAGCAGCATCAGGAGAATAAACAAAGCTGCGCAATTTATACTCGTGAAGCCACACGGTATGATCATCTGACACAGTCTAAGATATGCATTGTCCAACCACCATGTTGATAGAGCAAGAGGCTTTACTCATGTTGCTGCTGTGTTCAGAAAGACACTACTGAGATTGATGTGGAGATGCCGGCGTTGGACTGGGGTGAGCACAGTAAGAAGTCTTACAACACCAGGTTAAAGTCCAACAGGTTTGTTTCAAACACGAGCTTTCGGAGCACGGCTCCTTCTTCAGGTGAATGGAAAGGCTTGTTCCAGAAATGTTTATATAGACACAGTCAGAGATGCCCCGGAATGCGAGCACCTGCAGGCAATCAAATCATCAAAGATGCAGAGAGAGAGGTAACTCCAGGTTAAAGAGGTGTGAATTGTCCCAAGCCAGTTCAGTCGGTAGGCCTCTGCAAGTCCAGGCTTGTTGGTGGGGGCCGAATGTAATGCGACATGAATCCCAGATCCCGGTTGAGTCCGCATTCATGCGTGCGGAACTTAGCTATAAGTTTTTGCTCAGCAATTTTGCGTTGTCGCGTCTCCTGAAGGCCTCCTTGTAGAATGCTGACCCGGAGATCAGAGGCTGAATGTCCTTGACTGCTGAAGTGTTCCCCAACTGGAAGGGAACAGTCCTGCCTGTTGATAGTCGCACGATGCCCGTTTATTCGTTGTCGCAGTGTCTGCATGGTCTCGCCAATGTACCACGCTTCGGGACATCCTTTCCTGCAGCGTATGAGGTAGACTACATTGGTCGAGTCGCACGAGTATGCGCCGCGTACCTGGTGGGTGGTGTTTCCACGTGTAATGGTGGTGTCCATGTCGATGATCTGGCATGTCTTGCAGAGATTACCCTGGCAGGGTTTTGTGGTGTTGTGGTTGCTGTTCTGAAGGCTGGGTAATTTGCTGCAAACAATGGTTTGTTTGAGGTTGCGCGGTTGTTTGAAGGCCAGTAGTGGGGGTGTGGGGATGACCTTGGCAAGATGTCCATCCTCGCTGATGATGTGTTGGAGGCTGCGAAGAAGATGTCGTAGTTTCTCCGCCCCAGGAAAGTACTGGACGACGAAGGGTACTCTGTCAGTGGTGTCCCGTGTTTGTCTTCTGAGGAGGTCGGTGCGGTTTTTTGCTGTGGCGCGGTGGAACTGTCGATCAATGAGTCGAGCGCCATATCCCGTTCGTACGAGGGCATCTTTCAGCATCTGTAGGTGTCTGTTGCGCTCCTCCTTGTCTGAGCAGATCCTGTGTATACGGAGGGCTTGTCCATAGGGGATGGCTTCTTTAATGTGTTTCGGGTGAAAGCTGGAGAAGTGGAGCATCGTGAGATTATCTGTGGGCTTGTGGTAAAGCGAGGTGCTGAGGTGACCGTCCTTGATGGAGACGAGTGTGTCCAAGAATGGAACTGAATTTGGAGAATAGTCCATGGTGAGTTTGATGGTGGGATGGAACTTATTGATGTTCCAACTCCTGCAACTCATCCGTTTCATTCTAGACCACAACGTCTTCACCTTCGACAACAAATTCTTCATCCAGACGCACGGAACAGCCATGGGGACCAAATTTGCACCTCAATATGCCAACATCTTCATGCACAAGTTTGAACAGGACTTCCTCACCACACAGGACTTTCAACCGATGCTATACACCAGATACATCGATGTCATCGTGTAGTCGTTTCAGTGATGTCTCGCCGTGGGTCCAAAGGAAAAAAATGTCATCGATGTATCTGGTGTATAGCATCGGTTGAAAGTCCTGTGTGGTGAGGAAGTCCTGTTCAAACTTGTGCATGAAGATGTTGGCATATTGAGGTGCAAATTTGGTCCCCATGGCTGTTCCGTGCGTCTGGATGAAGAATTTGTTGTCGAAGGTGAAGACGTTGTGGTCTAGAATGAAACGGATGAGTTGCAGGAGTTGGAACATCAATAAGTTCCATCCCACCATCAAACTCACCATGGACTATTCTCCAAATTCAGTTCCATTCTTGGACACACTCGTCTCCATCAAGGACGGTCACCTCAGCACCTCGCTTTACCACAAGCCCACAGATAATCTCACGATGCTCCACTTCTCCAGCTTTCACCCGAAACACATTAAAGAAGCCATCCCCTATGGACAAGCCCTCCGTATACACAGGATCTGCTCAGACAAGGAGGAGCGCAACAGACACCTACAGATGCTGAAAGATGCCCTCGTACGAACGGGATATGGCGCTCGACTCATTGATCGACAGTTCCACCGCGCCACAGCAAAAAACCGCACCGACCTCCTCAGAAGACAAACACGGGACACCACTGACAGAGTACCCTTCGTCGTCCAGTACTTTCCTGGGGCGGAGAAACTACGACATCTTCTTCGCAGCCTCCAACACATCATCAGCGAGGATGGACATCTTGCCAAGGTCATCCCCACACCCCCACTACTGGCCTTCAAACAACCGCGCAACCTCAAACAAACCATTGTTTGCAGCAAATTACCCAGCCTTCAGAACAGCAACCACAACACCACAAAACCCTGCCAGGGTAATCTCTGCAAGACATGCCAGATCATCGACATGGACACCACCATTACACGTGGAAACACCACCCACCAGGTACGCGGCGCATACTCGTGCGACTCGACCAATGTAGTCTACCTCATACGCTGCAGGAAAGGATGTCCCGAAGCGTGGTACATTGGCGAGACCATGCAGACACTGCGACAACGAATAAACGGGCATCGTGCGACTATCAACAGGCAGGACTGTTCCCTTCCAGTTGGGGAACACTTCAGCAGTCAAGGACATTCAGCCTCTGATCTCCGGGTCAGCATTCTACAAGGAGGCCTTCAGGAGACGCGACAACGCAAAATTGCTGAGCAAAAACTTATAGCTAAGTTCCGCACGCATGAATGCGGACTCAACCGGGATCTGGGATTCATGTCGCATTACATTCGGCCCCCACCAACAAGCCTGGACTTGCAGAGGCCCACCGACTGAACTGGCTTGGGACAATTCACACCTCTTTAACCTGGAGTTACCTCTCTCTCTGCATCTTTGATGATTTGATTGCCTGCAGGTGCTCGCATTCCGGGGCATCTCTGACTGTGTCTATATAAACATTTCTGGAACAAGCCTTTCCATTCACCTGAAGAAGGAGCCGTGCTCCGAAAGCTCGTGTTTGAAACAAACCTGTTGGACTTTAACCTGGTGTTGTAAGACTTCTTACTCTACTACTACTACTACTGAGATTGTGAGAGATCTGAGGCACACTGTGGGAGATGAGTAAGGAGGGGGCCATCTGTTACATGTGTATGACCACGGAGCATTTCATCAGATAGAAGAGTCGTTCACTAGATGAGAAGTTCACAGAATCAAACAATATTTACAAATATGCAAAGTACATGCAGTGAGGCAATACCCGTTTTATCATTGAGCTCGCAGTATTTCTTAATTTTTCTTACCCCACCACTACGTACAGAGCTGGATGCAGCCTAGATGGCTGTGTTGCCTGTGATGACCTTTGTGAAAGTCCTTTGGAGATCCAAAGTCTGGAGGGCCCTAGTTTCTTATATCTGCAGCTGTGAGGCAGGTGTACCCTCCTCGGCCTGAGCAGTGGCATTGCTGGGATTACAGGCAGAGGGGACTTGGAGCAGATGGACAGCCCAGGAGAATCCTAGGTGGATTGGCCAGAAGTGTCCGGCTGACCCTCCTGTTCCCTATAGGTGCCCAAGGAGCCCTTTGAGCCCTTGAGGAAAAAGGGCTCCTGGAGGGAGATCAAGTTGCCCTGTTCCCCTCACACAGTGCTACTAATTTATCGATATAATGACAGTGTATAGGTCCGAGTGCACATTCAGCACAAACTGCTGGATCAAGGTCTCCATGGTAATCATCACCTTTGCAGTAGTGACCTCTATGTACTGGTATGCATCAGACAGAATATGAACAGACTCCCCCATCATCTGTTCTAAACTGGCGATGGCCTCAGACAACCCTACTTGCTGTACTCCTGCCTGTCTTTGGAGCTCCAACATCTCTCGGAGGGCCGATTCCCCAGGATCATCATTGGACTCAGCAGGTCCCTGGCCTCCAGCAGCCTTCACTGTTACCAGCTCTGTTTCTCTGGACCCAAATCTGTGCTGTGCTCACCAGATGGTGACCTCGAGCCAGCTCTAAAACCAGGTCCCACTGAGGTGGGTGTCTCTGCACTGGTGGAGGGTACAGGTAAACACTGCCAGCTTGACATCTAGTGGGCCATTAGGATCCTCATCCGAGATGCTCAGGGGGCTGGGGCTGATGGGTTGGCTGGTAGTATGTCTCTTCCTTTTCATGCTAGTGGCTGTAATATAGAGAAGAGATAATTGGTGATTGGCTGTATAGTCACCAACATTAAAGAACATTCACAGTTTCAGCTAATGGCCAAAGACTAGCAGGTGGGGCCTCACTGATTTGATGGGAGACTCCAATCTTGGGTTTAGCATAGGAACTATCCTGTTCTCACTGGCCAGCTCTGCCGCCTGCTCCCTCTTGTTGTGGATGACCTTGTCCTGCATAAAGATGGAGAGATTGTGAGCAGGACGGATGCAAAAGCAGATGATAAGCATGACTGCCTTCTTTGTGTTGGAGTGGACCTATGTAAGGACAGAGGATACGATTTGTGCAGGATGTGATCAGAAATGTCTGGATGTGTCTAAGTTAGGTGGGGTAACCAGAATAGGGCAGGAATTGGGCCTAGGTTAGGCGCTCTTTCAGAGGTTCGGTGCATGCTCGATGGGCCGAATGGCCTCGTTCTGCACTGTAGAGATTCAATTTTAAAAATGCAAGGAATTTATGATAAACCTGGATCAGCCACAATAGAAGTATTCTAGGGTGCGCTTTTAGAGGGTGGATGCAGGCTTGATGGACCAAATGGTCTCCTTCTGCATTGTAGGGATTCTATGAATCCCTCCAGTCCAAAATGCCAAAACAGATCCTCACCAAAGACATGAATATATTCTTCTGCCTGTCCATTCAGCTGGACAGGCAACCAATGAAAAGGGGGAAAATTAACAAATACCTTAATTAAGGACAATTTAAACAACTTCTTTGCTTTTTCTTTAGCTAGATTTCAGAATCAACCTGAACCAACAGAGACGGCAGGAAACTCCAAAATGTAACACATAATTTTCTTAATACTGAAATAACTTAATACTGAGTAACACTGAAAGGGTGCTTGACAAGGTGCAATCAATGGTCACTCTTAACCGATTCTGTTTTGGGAAATGTTCATTTGATGGACTGACATTTAGCATTCTTCCCTCGGAGAACATTTCACTCATGACATGAAGTGCCCCTGCTTCAATCTTCAATAAAGATACCACACAGGGTTACCCACTCACCACTATTATTCACCATGGTAACTAAGTCACTGGCAGTGAAGTGCTGGCTTGAATACTGCTTGAATGAGAGCATAGAGGAGAACAATTGCTTTTGTAAATATCCTGAACTTCTCAAACCCATTCAATTCACTTTTCAGCGCCTTCCAAAAAATCAACATATTTATTTGATGTTTCGAAGAACAACAAAATAAATTTTGAGACTTAAAAGGGCAATGCATCATGGATAAAGGATTCACAAGCTTTTGTTGGTGACATTCATGCATATGACACAATGATACATTTTGATAGGCTCTATATTCTTTCATTGTGTGAAAAATATGCAAGTCCCACCTGAAATATTATGTAGGAACTTCCATGGATATACCCATTTCTAGGTTAGAAAGTCTGAGGAGCCAGGTAAAAAGCAGACAAAGATTAACATGGCAAGGGGCTTACTATTTCTTTAGGATCTCAACCTTCAAATTGCTGTTCTCCAGAATGCCAGCAGTCAGGCCTATAGCTGCAGACCTGTTAGTGGTGGTGGATGAGTGGGAGGTTAGATCTGTGCCAATAGTGGATCGGGGACTTCTTAATGGTCCAAGCTACCATTATAATGCGCCTAGAGATTTTTATCAGGTGAAAGGTGTTTTGGAAACACGGTGCCTGATCAATGCTAAGTTAGGGTGTTGAGGAAAGAGTTGCCCATCATGAACATTACTGGTGAGGGTCTTACATGTATATGAACATACGAATTAGGAGCATGAATAGGCTACACAGCCTCCCAAGCCTGTTCCACCATTCTGTAAGATCATGGCTGATCTGATTGAAAGTCAATCCCACATTCCTGCCGACCCCCGATAACCTTTCACCTCTTTGTTAATCAAGAACCTATCTAGGTCTGCCTTAATAATATTCTATTGCCTTTTGAGGACAAGAGTTCCAGAGGCTCACAACCATCTGAGAGAAAATAAATTCTCATCATCTCTGTCTTAGATGAGTGTCCCCTTATTTTTGAAGAGTGACATTAGTCTGAGATGATGCATATGTAATCAAATGTGTGGAGGGAAGGGTGTTTTCATGAAGAAGGAACGTTTTATTTAGTTATTTATTTACAATCTGGAGTGTTTTAGTAGCATTTTACATTTGAAACTTCAGGCATTTTGTCATCTCTGATATGTTGTTTTCTTTTTGTAAACAATATGAGTTTCATTACACCTGTGAAAATTATGCAAACTGTTTGCAGTGTGGTTTCTTTGCTCTGCACTTACTTTCTCTGCTTTTATGCAAAGCTTAAAGTGACAAGTTTGCTATTATTGTTTCTGTCGTCATAAGTAACTGCCAGAGACTTCAATGTATGTGTTTTCTAGAACTATCTTATAGATTTGAGGTCAGACCAAGCTGGTAACTCTGAATGAACCAAATTGAACTACTTTAGGTATGTACATATATTTGAAACCTTCATATTTGAATATCTTTTTTTTAAAATGACGCATGTTGTGACTATGTGGGCCTTTGTGGTGAAATTGATACTGTCACTTTGTTATAATGATCAGGCATGTAACCAGCACTACCTGTACTGTTAATTGGCCGCACAGTTGTTTGCAACAAGCAAGAACCTGCCTTCATTGTTGCGACTTGAAGGCCATCAGCATTTTTTAAATGGGGTGCAGAAGGAAAGAAAGTTGAAGAAACAAATGGCTTCAAGATTTGAAAATGTACTGTAGTAGAGCTGCTGATCCAGGTAGTGGGGAAGGAGAAGGGAGATTGTGTTTTTCTCCCTGTTAAGATGGAAGATATTCCTGCAAGCAACACTTTTGTCACCAGTGCAGGATGTTTCAGAGGAATCAAAGGCCAGGACATTAGTTCATAGCACTTGACTGTAATGTTGAGACAAATTCAACCTCACCAGACTTGTCAATACAAGAATCCTAATTCTCGTTTCCCTTACTCTCTGTTCACACCTCCATCACCTGATGCCACGCTAGTCACAGTATTCACCTCTGCCACTTGCCTTCAATCTTCCACAATCACTGCACCACATTTCACTCGGCCTCCTTCTACCCATACTCACAAACTCTGCACTTTCTCCATTCTTTCTTGCAGGATAAGGTTGGGCTCATTGTGTGGCAGCAGGGCTCCGACTGGAGGAGACTGAGCCTGCCTGTATATCCTATCCCTTATGCTAACCGTCATGCAGAGAGAGTAAGCAAAGCTATGGTGAGTAATAGCCCTGGAGGAGGCATTGCACATGGTTTCTTCACACATTATCCTCTTTTACCCTTTTCACTTTTATCTAATCCTGCATGGCAACTGCAGTTGCTTTCAGCAGCCACTCACTGCCCTTGCCTCATAACAAAAACTAATCTGTGTCCCTCTTTCATTTCAGCTACTGAAAATGTGGGCACCGCTCTGCCATTTCAGGAAGAGGAAGCCAACCTTCTGAAGATTGTGCCACTCAACACGAACTGATCAGAAATTGGTTCAATGTACACTTTAGCGACTGTGCTGGAGGAGTGAGCTACAAAAGGTGAGTCACCAGCTACAAGTGTACATGAGCTACGACAGATGTTGTAATTATCAGCTTTATAAAATTATTATATTTTGGGACTAGCATTAAATTTAGGGTAAATGAAGGGGGTCATGTAACAGTAAACCAGGGTGGTTTGATTATTAGGAAGGCACAGATTGTTTTACTGAGGAGAAGGTGCAATATACTTGGAGACAATGACCACAGCCTCTGGGTTTGCAATGAACAGACTCTGAGACTCCCAAAGTACCAGAAAGGTGTTGAATGGACCAGGTTGTAAACAGCTGTGCTGTAAATGGTCCATTTACTTCTAAGATGAAAAGGAGTTGGGATCAAGAATAATTAATTAGCATTTCTTTTTTTTAAATTGTATTTTATTCCAAAAATGTGCAAAAAAGAGCAACATATCCAGAAACACACTCCACAAACTCACAGTCCACCATTTTCTAACCAGATAAAATCACACAAGTCCCCAGCCAGGCCGCCAACCCGGCAGCGTATCCGACATCCAATTTAGCAAGATTCTTCCTGGGCAATTAAAGAGGCGAAGGACACAACATCAGTCCCCTTCCCTTCCAGCAGCTCCGGCAATTCCGATAACCCAAAGATCGCCACCATTGCGTCTGGCCTGACCTCCACCCCACAATCTTAGATAGTGTTCTGAACACCACCTCCTAGTGGCTCTCCAGCTTCTCACAACCCCAGAAAATGTGCACAAGATTCACCGGTCCCCACCCACACTTCCCTCACTCATCGACCACCCCCCGAAGAACCCGCTCATCCTCGACTGAGTCATATGTAAGCTGTGTACCACCTTGAACTGAATGAAGTACAAGTTCATGCAGGAGGATGTTGAATTTACCCTACGCATTGCCTGGCACCACAGTCCCCAATCTATTTCCCCCCCCCCCCCAGCTTGTCCTTCCCCCCCGCCCCACCCCCAGCTTGTCCTTCCATTTGTTCTTAATCCTTACCACCTGGTCCCCGAAACATCTGTATATATCCCCAATCCTACCTTCTCCCAAGTAATCCGGGAGCACCAATTGCTCCAATAAGGTGTACTCCGACAAGCTGGGAAATGTCCTTCACTCGTTTCGCACTAAGTCCCTCATGTCCATATATCTAAATTCATTCCCCCTCAGCCACTCAAAACTCTCCCGCAACTCATTCAGACCCGCAAACGTCCCTTCTAAGTACAAGTCCCTCACCCTGTCCAGCCCTGCCTCCCTCCACCTTCCATACATCCCATCCATCTCCCCCGGCTTAAACCTACAGTTCCCGCACAGTGGTGTCAACACTGACATCCCATCCAATTTAAAGTGTCTCCACAGCTGATTCCACACCCTGACCACTGCCTGTACCACTCCCCGTATACTAGTGGAAGCGGAGATGTCACCATAACTCTCAGACTGGAATGGAACCCCTATAGGACACCTCCTCCATCTTGACCCACTCCTCCGTACCCCCCCCCCGCACCACCACCGCAATCACCTCACCCTCTCCACATTCCCCACTCAATAATAATGCAGCAGGTTTGGAGGGCGCCAAACCCCCTTTCTGTCTCTGCCTGTGTCAGCAGGGCTTTCCTTACCTGCAGCACCTTCCAGTCTATATAATCTCCAAAATCATTGTCTCCAACTTCTGGAAGAAGCCATGAACTCATCTCATTTGTACATGTATTTGCCACTGGGGCTACATACAACAGACACACCCAAGCCACAAACTTCGAGCCAAACCCAAATCTACCCAAGATCTCACAAAAATATCTCCAATTCACCCAATCAAAAGCCTTCTCTGTGTCTATAGAGACAATAACCTCCAGCACCCAACCCACTGACAGAGTCATAACCATCTTTAGCAGTCTCCTGCTGTTACTAGAGAGCTGCCTGCCCTTTGCTAAACCCGTTTGACCTTCAGTGACCACCCCGGCACACATCACTCCATCCTTCCCACCACCAACTTAGCCATTACTATCACATCTGTGTTCAGCAATGCAATGGGTTTATATGCCCCACATTCCAACTAATTCTTCCACTTCTTCGTGATTAATGTGATCGATGCCTGTGTCAGTGTCTCTGGCAGCTCCCCCTTCTCTAACGCCTCACTAAACAGCCCTATCAAATTCAGTGCCAACTCTGTTGCGAACGCCTTATAGAATTCTGGCAAAAAGCCGTCTGACCCTGGAGTCTTTCCCGACTTCATCTCCCTAATGCTGTCAATCACCTCCCTCCACCCTAACGGCTCCTTCAACGTCTGCCACTTCTCTTCCTCCAACCTTGGGAACTCCAAACCATTCATAAATTGCCCCATTCCCTTCCTCTCCACCCGTCTCCGCCCTGTATAGCTTCTCGTACTAGCCCCTGAACACCTCATTTATCCTCCCGGCTCTGACACCACCTCCCCCTTCTCTGTTCGCACTCTTAAAATTTCCCAGGATGCAGCCTGCCTCCACAGCTGGTGGGCCAGCATAGGGCTTGCTTTCTCTCCAAATTCATGTTGCACCCCCCCCCCCCTTGTCCTCCACAACTGCCCCACTGCCCTTCCCATCATTAACCTATCGAACTGTTGTTCTGCAACCACTTCCTCTCTGCGAACAATTCTTTTGTGTGGACTCCCGAGTATCTCCTGTCAACTTTGACTATCTCGTCCAGCAACCATCCATGCGCCTCTCTCCTCCTCCTATCCCTGTGCGCCTTGAACAAAATAATCTCCCCTCGCCTTCAATGCCTCCCAGAACATGGACGTCGACACCTCCCTGTTCTGATTCAGCTCCACGTTATCCCCAATCACCGACCTCACCTTTTCACAAACCCCCTTATCCGCTAAAGGACCCGAATCTAGCCTTCATCCTGGCCTCTGCACCTGCCCTGAGCTAAGCCTCACCTCCAACCAATGTGGCACGTGCTCGAAAATCATGATTCCCACATATACCGCCCCCGCCATCCCATCAACACCGCCCGACTCACCACAAATAAATCAGTTCTCGAATACATCTTATACACGTGTGAGGAGTACTCCCTCTCCCTGGGTTTTTACACCTCCACAGATCAACCATTCCCAAAGATTCCATAAACCCTCCCAACTCCTCCACCATTCTCAACCTTCCATTGACTTGGGGCTCAATCTGTCCACCCTTGGTTCCATCCCAGATTTAAAATCACCACCAAAAATCAACTGGTGCGCATCTAAATCCGGGATCACTCCCGGTAAAACCCTTCACAAACCCCACATCATCCCAATTCGCCGCATATACGTGGATCCCCTCCAGCACCTCACTCACTATCACATACTTGCACCCCAGGCTCTGCACTTCCTTGGCCCTCACAAACCCAGTCCTTTTGTTCAACAAAATGGCCACCTTCTGTGATTTCAAATCAAACCCCGAGTGAAATATTTGTCCCACCCATCAACCTAACCTGATCCTTCACCCGAACGGGCATCTCCTGTAAAAAGATCACCTCTGACCTCAAACTCCTCAGATGTGCAAAAACCGAAGACCTCTTAATCAGCCTGTTCAACCCACGGACATTCAACATTACAATTCTTGGTTCTTGGCGACAGGGCAGCACAGTGGCACAGTGGTTAGCACTGCTGCCTCGTGGTGCCGGGGTTCCAGGTTCGATCCCAGCCCGGGTCACTGTCCGTGTGGAGTTTGCACATTCTCCCCATATCTGCGTGGGTCTCACCCCCACAGCCCAAAAGATGTGTAGGGTGGGTAGATTATTGCTGGGGGCATGATGTCTGGGTCAGGTCGGGCGAGATCCCATTGGTCGGGATGTGGCGAAGGAGAGGAATACTGTGGGAGGGGGTTAATAGGGGTTGGTGGGGGGGAGCGAA
This sequence comes from Scyliorhinus canicula, assembly GCF_902713615.1. Classification (NCBI taxonomy): domain Eukaryota; kingdom Metazoa; phylum Chordata; class Chondrichthyes; order Carcharhiniformes; family Scyliorhinidae; genus Scyliorhinus; species Scyliorhinus canicula. Next base: position 73,585,075 of record NC_052153.1, read on the forward strand.
TGAAGATGTCAGTCGAGGGGCGAAATTCTCCGCAACGGCCAACACCGGAGTGAAACCCAGAGTGTTTCACTCTGTCATCGGAGGCCGCTCCTCGCCCCCTATTCTCCCCCCCCCCCCAGGGGGCTTGGAGCGGCATTGCGCAGAACTTGGCCGCCGGGCCTTGACACTTGCGTCAAAACGGCGCGCCGAGAATGACGCGGCCGGCAGCGCCTAAGTGACATCAGTCGCGCATGCGCAGGTTGGCCGGCTCCAACCCGCGCATGCGCGGTTGCCGTCTTCCCTTCCGCTGCCCCGCAAAACATGGTGGCTTGATCTTGCGGGGCAGCGGAGGGGAAAGAGTGCGTCATTTACAGACGCCGGCCCGACGATCGGTGGGCACCGATCGCAGACCAGTCACCTCCTGAGCACGACTGTGGTGCTCGATCCCCTCTCCGCCCCCCACAGGCCCCACACTTACCTGTCGCGCGCTGTTCATGCCGGCAGCGACCAGGTGTGGTTGCCGCGGGCATGAACCCGTCGGGGTCGTCAGGCCGCTCGGCCTGTCCGGGCCGGCGAATCGGCGGTTGCCGGGAAAAACGGGGGGGGGGGGGGAGAATCGCGGGGGGTGCCAGAGCGGCTCTCCCCTGATTCTCCCACCCGGCGTGGGGTGCAGAGAATCGCGCCCAAGGTCTTTACAATCTAAATTAGAAGAAGTTTTAATTCTCCTAACTTTCTTTGGTCAACAATTTGTATAACTCAGCAGGAACCAACCAAAATTTCTGATTTAAATCCCATTTTGAGATGGTTCCCAGCATTGGGCTATTGCCAAGAGGAAGTTTGCACTTCTGGACAATTGTCATGAAAACCCTTTCCTGGGAAGTTCCGAAACAGCGCATCTTTTAGGGTACTTCACAAGTCCAACACTGGAGAATTTGCAAGTTTTAGCCCTGTTCCTATAATTATGCTTATCCCTATATTGCAGGATTAATTTTGTGCAATTATCATAATGCTATTTGCTGACACAAAGGCCAAAACCCTTCAGGGCAAATAGACTAATTCCAGATTCCAAGTGGCATTTGCAGAAAATCATGGGTGAATAGCCAATGATCCTTCATGATTTCCATTTATTGACCTTCAACTGAGTGGCTTGCTGGGCTATTTAAGAGTCAACCACATTGCTGTGGTTCTGGATTCACATGTAGGTCACACCAGGTTAAGGATAGCAGGAGAGTTGAGTTTTTGCAACAATGATTTCATCATGAAACTTCAAGGACGGGATTCTCCTCTACCCGACGGGGCGGCCCATACCGGCGCCGAGGAGTGGCGTGAACCACTCTGGCGTCAGGCCGCCCAGATGGTGCGGAATCCTCCACACCTTCAGGGGTTAGGCCAGCGCCGCACCAGCCAGCGCCAAAGAGCCTCCGCTGGCCGGCGTGGGTTGGCGCATGCACGGGAGCGCCAGCATGTACTGGCGTCATCCCAGCGCATGCGCAGGGGGATTCTTCACCGCGTCGGCCATGGCAGACCGTTACAGCGGCCGGCGCGGAGGGAAAGAGTGCCCCAATGGCACAGGCCCGCCCGCAGATCGGTGGGCCCCGATTGCGGGCCAGGCAACCGTGGGGGCCCCCCCAGGTCCAGATACCCCTGCCCCCCCCCCCCCCCCCCCTCCGAGGACTCCGTAGGCCGCTCGCAGAGCCAGGTCCCACCGGTAAGGATCTTGTTTGATTTACGCCAGCGGGACTGGCTGAAAGCGGGCGGCCACTTGGCCCATCGCGGAACGGTGAATCGTTGGGGGAGGGGGGGGGGGGGGAGCCACTGCCAACGGCCCCCGACTGGCACAATGCGATTCCCGCACCCGCCGAAAAACCGGTGCCGGAGAATCCGGCAGCCGGCGTCAGGGCGGTGGGGCGGCATTCACGCCGCCCCTCGGAGATTCTCCGGCCCAGCGGGCGGACAGAGAATCCCGCCCCAAATTTCAGATTTTTTTCATTCAATTCAAATTTCACCAGTGTTGTGGTGAGATTCAAACCCAGGGTCCCCAGATCATTACCCTGAGTCTGCGGATTGCCAGTCCAATGACAATACCACTATGTCACTACAACATCACTGCAAAGGACATTCATCACTGGGAGTGTGAGTCAGAGCACAAAATACATCTTGCTAACTATGCAAAAGCAACCCTGGATCGTTGTCAACATTCCCCTCACTGAACCTTGGACCACCAGCCAGCCATTTCTGGAAAATGTCAGGCTTTATATGTCAGTGCTCCTTTGCAACCTAAAGAGGTATATATACCACCTTATTTATCAGCATGTTGGATTGGCTTTGGTTTGTAAATATCCAAGCATTTTATCTTCTGAAATCAAAAACTGAAAGTTGATTGTTGAGTTTTTTAAAAAGTCGAAGCCTGTGGAGCAAGAAAAACTCAGAGGGAGAATAATTCTCGCACTGTGCCTGGTTTCAGACTGAGATTGGCAGAGGTATTGACAGCAGCCTGCTTACCTTCTCAGGCATGGCTGATGAGTGACGTGTGTAGGCCCAATGGGGGAAACAGAGCAATTGGGAAAAATAAATACAGAACTCCAACACTATAAAGCTGCAGTTTTACACAAGAAATCTGAGGGTGTATTCTCCATTGCCCGACACCACCATCAGGATTTCCGATCAGGCGGAGAATGGAGCGTCCCCCGAAAAACACATTGTGATGCTCCAATTTCACGCTGGTGGCATCGGAGCACTACCTGCCCCGCACCAGCGGGTTCCATTTCAATTCAATTAACAGCTGGAAACCCGATTTACCACCGCCATCCCCCCCACCCCCCTCCCCATTATGCAATGACCCTCACAGCGAGAAATCCAGTGGGCGGGCTTTGAACCAAGTTTGCCCTAATTCTGTGGACCCCGAGATGGATCATGGGGTTCAATGTATATGTGAAATGCTCCCCAAAGTCCATTGGAACTCCCTTTCCCCCTTACAGCCCAAAATCCTGCCCCACTCCCGCTGGCAAGTAGGAGCAACGTTCCCCCCCCCACCAAGAGAATAATGGGTCACCCCGCACTGCATGCACATATAAGGATGACCCCCCTCCACCACCTACTCCCCCATGACCCTCCAGCCCGACATCAGACCTACCGTCAGCTCCCCCATCAGATACATAGATTACATAGAACATACAGTGCAGAAGGAGGCCATTCAGCCCATCAAGTCTGCACCGACCCACTTAAGCCCTCACTTCCACCCTATCCCCATAACCCAATAACCCTCCTAAACATTTTTGGACGCTAAGGGCAATTTAGCATGGCCAAACCACCTAACCTGCACGTCTTTGGACTGTGGGAGGAAACAGGAGCACCCGGAGGAAATCCATGCAGACATGGGGAGAATGTGCAGACTCTGCACAGACAGTGACCCAGCGGGGAATCGAACCTGGGACCCTGGCGCTGTGAAGCCACAATGCTATCCACTGTGCTACCGTGCTGCCCTATACTCCCATCAGACCCCTCCATTCAGACCCCTCACCAGCCACCCATATCAGACCACTCCCCCCTATCAGCGAGCCCCTGCTGAAAGCGCAAGAGTAATCCAGGAAGTACAGTGAAAGATCATTTGATTTTTACTTACTCTTCCCTAACACTTCTGCCTCAGATAAAAGTGTTTAAAGCAGCCGTTGTTACAATTGACTGAGGCTTCCTTAAAAGCCACATACACTTAAAAGGACTTCAAATCCCCTAACAGCCTTTGAAATTCAAAACTCGCATTCAGTTTCACACAACAATACATTGCACTAGCCAGCGATTGGCAGTTGTATTACTCCAGAGACAGGTCCTTTGATGGATTGTTTATCTATCTTTCCCTTCACGCTTGAATGCATCTCCATTATCCTGCTTTGATGCTAACCACAATGTTTAATCACAGCTGAAAGCACTTAGCTGCTTTTGATGTGGTGAGGGGTTGTCAATTATAGCAAGAATTGTCCCGCCTTGTCAGCAGAGGGGATAGGATTAGCATTGTGGCGGCCTGATACCCAGAATCCGGCGAGCTCTCCCCTATGTATATATTTGCATGGTTAAAGAGAGACACTCACTGGGCACTATCCCCAGTACCAGCGGAGATCAGTCCTGATTCTCGCGTGGCCGGACCACTTAGTCTCCAGAAGGGAGAACCCCTGCCCTGATTGCTTTGACATTTCTGAAATCTTTCTGACAATGCTGCTGTTCTGGCTATTTGGATATTTGTACCGCAAATTCAATTGTGAAACATTTCTTCTGCATAATATGAATACATTTTCAAATCAGCTCCATGTGCAAATATTGGAAAATTAGAACAAACTTGCCAAATCTTTCCGGCCATTGAAATGAATGCATCACTCCTCTTTTTTTAATATAAATCTAGAATACCCAATTATATTTTTCCAATTAAGGCGCAATTTCGCGTGGCCAATCCACATCTTTGGGTTATGGGGGTGAGACCCACGCAGACATGGGGAGAATGTGCAAACTCCACACAGACAGTGACCTGGGGCCGGGATAGAACCCGGGTCCTCGGCGCCATGAGGCAGCAGTGCTGACTACTGCGCTGTCGTGCCGCCATGTGCATCACTTCTCTGCTTTGTGTTTCCACCTTACAAGGGAGGATGAAGATTTACCCTGAGCTTTAGAACATTGTAAACCCGGTTATAAAGAATGAGTTTCAGATTTAATTGTACACGGCACACAAAGGCAGCATTTCCCCTCTGTGAGTCAGGTCAACTCAGACAAATGAAGCAAGTTCTCTGATAGGAAACAGCATGCAGAGCTCTCTGAAGTAGATGTGTTCAACTGGGGATGGAACAATTCTTTGAGGAAATAGCGAACCTTCAAACTACCATTGTGCGCCTGAAGAAGATAAGTGTAAACGCTGTGGTTACTAGTGACCCTCAACAAGAGCTGACCACATCCTTAATGGGCTTCACTTCTGTATCTATTTTTATGTACCTGCATGAGATATTTGGTCAAAATGTTAAAGTTATTTGGCGCTTTATAGAAATTGAAAAACGGATTGAGGCACCGATTGATCTTGTGTGCTTACATTTGTATCTTGCTGCCTCATTGGGCCACTGTCAGTGCAAGCATCACACTGTGCACAGCACTGCTTCTCTTGAAGCTGAAGTGTTTGATGGCTTACTCTACAAGATGTGGAAAAGATCTCATTGCTGTAAAAGCATAGGTGCCAGCTGAATGGTAGAAGGTCACCAATTAAGTAATTACAATTATCCAACTCCCTCTGATTAGACCATGGATTCATTTATAATGACTAAGTTTTATAGCAGCTTTTCTTAAAGGAGGCAGTGACAGATGAGAAATACTGAACAGAGACTGAGGCATTCAAGTAAACACGCTTCTCTGATGTCAAGGAATTTCTAGTGGTACCAGGAACGTTGAATGCAGAGTATACTCTTTTTCTCCTCAGAGTGATCCTCCCATTGTTTCTAACACACTGACCACAGAATATAAATACAAATACAAAGACAAAGGTTGACACAGACTTAAGATTGAACAACAGAATGAAGCTTGGTCAGACTTGCAAAAGGAGGGACAGCCCCAAATTGCAGACAAATAAATTATGGCCAGGATCTTAATCTACTCTTGCCCAGTAGGATATTTAGGTCCCACCGAGTTGAATGGAGATTTAAATAGCTTGCGTCGTCCACTAGGGGGAGATATGTTGCAGCAGGGCTGTAAAATCCTGGCCCATGATCCTTAACTATAGTATCCCCTTTTTATATAAGAGCATAGGAGACCCAGCAACTCGTCGACAACCACAATGTGCGGAGAGGCGCTCATCAAAGGCAGAGAGGCAGTCAACACCTGTTGGAGAGAGCACTTCGAGGACCTCCTCAACCAAGACATAGCCTTCGACACAAGCGTTCTCGACACCATTCCACAATGCGCTTCCCACCACCATCTCCGCGCAACACTGCTCGCCGTGAGGTTGAAAAGGCTGTCCGACAGCTAAAGAACAACAAGGCCTCTGCTGCAGATGGAATCCCTGCAGAAATATTAAAATGCAGCGGAGAGACACTCCTGACAAGAATCCACAACCACATCACCTTTGTCTGAAAGGAAGAGAGCTGCCAGGTGATCTCAGAGATGCCTAATTGTGACCATCTTCAAGAAAGGAGTCAGGTCCAACTGTGGAATACACAGAGGGATTTTCCTACTCTCCACCACGGGAAAGGTCAATGTGAGAATCCTCCTCAACCGCCTCCTCACAGTGGCTCAGCTCCTCCCTGAGTCTCAGTGTGGCTTCCGCCCATCAAGGGGCTCAATGGGCGTGATCTTTAGCATGTGACAAATCCAGTAGAAATGCAGGGAGCAGCATCAACCTCTGTAAATGGCCTTCTTCGATCTCACAAAGGCCTTCGACTCTGTCAACTGTGAGGGACTGTGGAGCATCCTCCTCAAATTTGGCTGCCCGCAGAAATGCATCACCATTCTCCACCTGCTCCACGATGACTTGCAAGCCATGATCCTCCCAACGGAACCACCACAGACCAATACGTGACCAATGGGATCAGACAGGGCTGTGTCAATGCACCAATGCTCTTCTCCATCTTCCTCACTCCACCCCGTCACCCTAACATCCCCATTGGAGTGAAGCTAACCTATTGGACAAGTGGGAAACTGTTCAGCCTCTGATGCCTCTAGGCCAGAACCAAGACCACCCCAACTTCTGTCATCGAGCTGCACTATGCAGGCGACGCCTGTGTGCACGCACATTCAGAGTCTGAGCGACAAACCATCATCGACATATTCACTGAGACATATGAGAGAATGGACCTCAAACTAAACATCCGGAAAACTAAGGTTCTCTACCAGCCCGCTCCTGCCACACAAAACTGCCCCCAACTATCAAAATCCATGGTGAGCTCTTGGACAATGTGGATCATTTCCCATACCTCGGGAGCCTCCGAGCAGACATTGACAGCAAAATCCAACACCGACCCCATTGCACCAGTGCAGTCTTCGGGTGCCTGAGGAACAGAGTAGTCAAAGACCAAGACCTCAAACCCAGCACCAAGCTCATGGTCGACAGAACAGCTATGGTCCCCGCTCTCCTGTATACATCTGAAACATGGACAAGTGACAGCGGAAACCTCAAATCCTTGGAGAGATATCGCCAACGTTGCTTCCGCAAAATCCTGCAAATCCACTGGTAGAATAGGCGTACCAATGTGAGCGTCCTCTCCCAGGCCAATATCCCCAATATTAAGGTACTGGTCATGCTCGACTAGCTGCGATGGGCGGACCACATTGCCCACATGTCCGATACAAGACTCCCAAACCAAATGCTCTACTCCAAGCTCCGCAATGTCAAGCGATCACGAGGAGGGCAGAAGAAGCGCTACAAGGCCACGTTGAAAGCCTCCCTAAATAAATACAACATCCCCACCGACACATGGAATCACTTGCCTTAGAATGCACAAACTGGAGAAAAAGCATCCGCGAAGGGGCCAATTACCCCGAGCGTCATAGGGCGGAGCACATGGAGGCCAAGCGTAGACAGTAGAAGGATAGCACAGAATCCAGAGCATCTCACCCACCCAACACCACCTGCCAAACCTGTGGCAGAGTTTTCGGATCCAGGATCGGACTATTGAGCCACTGCAGAACCCACCTCCCCGGAGTGGAAGCAAATCATCCTCGACCCTGAGGGATTGCCCAAGAAGAAGAAGCTCCCCTTTTTATATAAAGGCTGATAATGATAATATGGAACGCGATCTTGTGGTTCAATGGGTTGTATCCCTGTCTCTGATCCAGGAGGTTTGATTTAAGTTCCATTCAAGGACTTGATTGTCAAGGAAGGTGCATTCATAGCAGTCAAAACGGCAGCAACTTGTAAATCCTTCCAACATATGCCAATGGGAGGTGGTAAGAGCAGAGAGGTTTCCTGGGAGGGATTGGCCATGTGATGGAAAGAAATTGGAGCCTCCATCCACAGCTCCAGACTACAACGGGTGTGGCACTGTGGGTTAAACCTGCCTTCCAGCAGAAAAACTCAAGAAGAAGACAATGTAGGGTGCTCCTACATGCTTGAATACACACAGGACCTTTCCCCCGGGTCAAAACCCTGAAACTGCCTGCAGAATGTTTATTCAATTAAGAGGCAATTTAGCGTGGCTAATTTACCTACTTTGCACGTCTTTGGGTTGTGTGGGTGAGACCCAAGCAGATACGGGAGGAAAGTGCAGACTCCGCATGGACAGTAGTCCGGGGCCAGGATCAAACTGGGTCCTCAGCGCTGTGAGGCAGCAGTGCTAACCACTGTGCCACCGTGTCACCCCCTCAGAACAACTGTTATCTCAGCACAACAGCTGATTCTATTTTAGTCAGGGCCCCTGAATAAATAGTTCAATTAGTGTATCAGTCATAGAATCATAGAATTTACAGTGCAGAAGGAGGCCATTCGGCCCATTGAGTCTGCACCAGTCCTTCGAAAGAGCACCCCACTTGAGACACACCTCCACCCTATCCCCATAACCCAGTAACCCAATCTAACCTTTTTGAAGACTAAGGGCAATTTAGCATGGCCAATCCACCTAACCTGCACATCTTTGGACTGTGGGAGGAAACCGGAGCACCTGTAGGAAATCCACGCACACACGGTGAGAGCGCGCAGACTCTGTGTTACCGTGCCACCCACATTTTAAAGTCTTAATGTGGTAATTAATTACATCAATGTAATTAACTCATTCACTGACGAAAACCTGATTCGTCACAATCACTAGAAAGATGGGGTTGAAAATAAATCAAATATCCTCCTGAGTTATAACAGATTGTTTCACTGCTGTAAAAGTTGGCTGGTTTAATGATTATACCCAGTCAATTTGTATACCATATTACAATGACCCACAGTTTCATTAAACATTTTTTGTCATCACTTTCGGGTCCAGTTTATGTTGCACTGGATTTGAATAATATATGCATTTGCAGCTACAAATGATAACGGTTGTATAGCATTGAACCATTTTCAATGGCTCCTGAAAGCATTCTGTCTCCAACTCGTCGCTTCATAACTACTATTTTTCAAGTGTAATGTGGGACAATCTCATCCTTTTATGAGGAGACTGGAGAAAGGTTCCGCAACAGAATTGTTCTCACATCCCTATCTATTCTTGGGTTTTCTGTGCCTCTCCAGTATTGAAGGTAAAATAAATCTACTTCTTTTCATTCCTGTCTAGCATCCCAGAGACACTCACCTTGGTTGGGCACTTTAGTGAAGAGGCTCCTGGGACACTATCTGCTGCTCACCACACAAATACTCCGGTACATCAGGTGGAGGTAGGAACTCCTGAGGGAGCCGACGGTCGGAGAGCGGACCGACCCCAGGGTTAACTGCTGTGCAGATGGGATTTGGACTTCTGGACTGGACAGTCCCATCAATCATGGAGATGCAGTTTTTGAGCCAGGGACTGCATGAGGGGTTGTCGGCGAGCATCCAACACTTGCAGGCGCAGTTGGAGGAGTCTAATCATGTGCAGGAGTAGGAGGTGGTGTTGGCCATGCACGCCACCCAGACCAACACCACACGGAAACCCTCGTCTTGGATCAGCATATCTAAGGCCTGGGACAATCTGTGCAGTCGGTGGCCAAGGCCCAGGACAGGCCTGCCCTCTCAAAGGCCTGTAATGTGCCAGAGCCACCTGGACATTGCAGCGGCACTCCTGTGCATGGCCCAGTCACAGCAGGCCATGACTGAGAGCGTTGGCAGCATTGCCCGGGTACTGGCTGACAAGGCAAAGATGCAGAGGGAGATGGCCCAATGCCAGAGGGAGATGGTGCAGTCACTGGCTGATATGGCACAGACCCATAAGGTGTTGGTATGGTCGCAGCGTGATGTGGTGCAGTCTCAGACAGGGGCGGTCCACTTCCTGTACTCCATGGCCACGAGACTACAGACCCCAGATGAGGCTGCAGCTGGCCTCCAGGTGGTGGGGAGTCAGGGGATAGCTCTGCTCGCACCACAGTCCCATGGAATAGCCCGGGGGCCATCGGCCATGCCGAAGGAGAAGGAGGTGATGGGGCCTAAACCGGTGACTCTTGCAGGGGAGGCCCCAGAAAACTGCAGCATCTCAGACCCCCCCCCCCCCCCCCCCCCCCTCCTCCAGTCCCTGGCACTTCTGGTGGGCAGTGGGCACCACTCCTGATGTACCATCTGGGGATCCACCAAGACGTAGTGAGAGGGCCCGTAAGGCCAGTTAATTTGGCACGGATGTAGGGCACAGTATAGTGATAAAAGCTAGGGCATGAATCTATTTATACATTGTTACATTAAACACCTGTTCACACTGTTATAACCTTCCCTCAGTGCTCTGTCTGATAGGTGTGAGGGGTGGGCTGGTCTGGGTTAACCGCAGAAGGGGGTGTGCGGGGGGGAGGAATTCCAGACGTTGTGGGTCAGCCTGGCTCAGGGACCACAGTTTAGCTAGCGCTCAGTTCTCCGGTGTCCCACCCCCAATCCACCCCCCCCCCCCCCCCCCCCCCCCATGGACCCCACCTCCGCCAGGGGATTTGATGGAACCATGTGATGGAATGGCCAGATGGCATACAGGAATCACCCAGGTGGATGGTGGAAAGTGCTACCGTGGGCAGGTGTCAGACATTGTCAAATGATGCAGAGCATCAGGCTCATTGCCGATCGGGTTGTCATCATCCTCCCTCCCATGACCCTGGCATGCACCCCATAGTGCGGCAGGTATATCTCTCAGAGGTTGCAGGTGGAGGAGGAGAGGGGGTTGGCCATCAGGTGGGTGTGGTGGTGGGTGGGGGGCGGGGTGTGATGAGGTGTCCATGCCCCTGGTCAACACCCCCCAGTCAGTGAACCTGGAGGCGATCAGAGCTTCACGTGCGCATTGGCCCTGGCACACATGTTGTGCTGTCTGCCTGGGCTCCATGTCCTGCCCACCCTCCCCCTCCCCCAAATCCACCTTGTCGGACAAGGCCTGCCGTTCATTCTCCTCCTACAGCACGCTGCCCTCTACTGCGTGATGCTGGGGGTGTGCCTCGAAGAGGCCGGGAATCATCTAGTGTGCCAGGATGAAGGCGTTGTGCACACTGCCTGGGTATCAGGCGCAGATGTGCATGATGCACAGCTGATGGTTACACACCAGCTGCAGGTTCAGTGAGTGGAACCACTTTTGGTTTATGCAGAGCGGCCTGCCATCTGCATGTGCCCGTAGGACAACATGCATCCCATCGATCACCCCTGGACCCGGGGCATTTGGGCAATAGCAGTGAATCCCGCTGCCCGGGTATCCTGATGGGCTCAGTCCACATTGATATGGCTGTATTGTGCCAACTGGACATATAGGGCCTTCATGATGTTGCAGATGCACCTGTGCACTGAGCTCTGTGAGATCCTGGACAGGTTTCCACTCGGTACCTGGGAGGACCCCGTGGTGTAAAGGTTCAGGGTGATTGTCATCTTGATGGCCACGGGGAAAGGGTGTCATCCCTCATTCCCCCACAATGCTAGGTCTGCTATGATCTGGCAGATATGTCGCACTGTCCCACTTCTCAGCTGGAGTCTTCGAAGGCATGCCTGGTCCAACAGGTCCTCGAATGACAGGCGCTGCTGGTACATACAAGGCTCCCTGCGCTGCCTCCTTTGCACCTCTTCCTCGTCCTCCTCTTTGGCCTGTTGGGCGGCTAGCTCCCCATCCTCAGTGGCTGCCTCTTGTTCCTCTGGGACACCATCCGCTGCTCCAGCTTCCTCCTCCTTGAGCAGCTCCAGCTCCAACAGCCGCAGGGCATCTCCCAGAACTGTGGCGACTCAGAGGAAACCACCATTGCTGGTTGAATTCCAATATCCATTGCCTGCAGGCGGTGAAAGGCCTTCACGTTAGCATGATGCGTACCCCCCATGCCCAACCAGGTCCAAATGGTTACATGGTGCCCCTGGTTGGCACTGCGGACTCGGTCCCTGCATGTTCCCCACCCCCCCCCGTGGCCTTGGGGCTCGTCGGCTGCACTGCCCCATGCCAGCAATATGCTCCGTTCCCTCCATCCGGCGCTCCCCTGTCGGGGCTATGATGGCTGTTGCTCTTGGGTAGGCCGTTTGATGCCCCACCAGTGGCATGGCCGATTTGGGGGGGGGGGGGGGTATGGCGGAGGGTGGGGTGCGGGGGTGGTGGGGTGAAAGGTGGGGCTGGGTGAGGTGGTGATGGATGGAGGGTGGGAGCTGGGGTGCAGTGGCTGGTGGGAACACCCATATGGCCGGTGTCACTCTGCAGAACCAAGAGCCAAGGTGGGTGGTCAGTGGGGTGCACAGTAAGGTCGCAGGCCTTGCAGGCCGCAGCAATGGTGGTCCCAGTCTGGACACCATCACAGTCCCATGGGGGGAAGGAGGGTGGAATCACCCTGGCCCTCAGGGGGGTCACCATGGCCTTCTCCCCCATCACAGGCACCCCCCCCCCTCCCCCACCCACCCCAGTCTGCTCGGCCAGTGTCAGTTGTGCCTGTCCGTGTCCTACCTCCTCTCTCTCACTCATCAGCCGTAGCACCTGTTTCTCAATTTTTAAATGCACAGGTTAAGTCGCTGTTTGGAATTCGCCATGGTGGAGATGAAGAACCCGGAGTGTCCGGAGAATACCGGGTCCGCACTACTAATGATATGCCAACGATGTTTACTGTACACGCGAAGTAGAAAGCATTGACATTGCTACCAGTGCACTGGAGAATTGCAATTTGTCATGAACCCGTGCCCGCCACCATTTCGGCATCAAAACAGATTCTCCGCCCAATTGTCTTTCCCGATTTCTGCGTCGGCCGACGGATAATCCCGCCCTTCGTCTCTTTGTGAAGTAAAAGCAAAACCTAACATAACTGTATCTTGACTTAATTTATAAATTCCAGAATTATATTGGCCTTCAGGATATGTTCGTTAGCTTTCAAAGATTTATGTATTCACATACATATGTCTCTCTATCTATCCATATCCTTCAATATCTTCACTCATTATACTCATATTGGATGGGATGTTCCAGTCTCGTCCAAGCTGGACTTGTGAACGAGAACAGAAAATGTGGCATCCCAACCAAATTCCATTCACTGGCACCGGCACCGGAAAACCCCAGCCACGAATGAGGATGGAAGATTTTGTCTATTTTTTTTTCCTCCTAAAATCCAATACTTCACACTTCTCTAACTTAAATTGTAGCTGGCACTAATTTATCCATTCCACAACCATCCTTCTGAGGGTGCTCAACCCCTTACTTTATAGAAAACATCCAGCAATTGAACATATTTACCTCACCTGTCATGTGAGAGTACCTTTAAGAAATGAGTGTTTATAATTGAGTTTGTATATGACTATCTGTAGTGAGAGTACCTTTAAGAAATGAGTGTTTACTGCTACAGCGATGTCAGAGAGTGGGTGGAGCTGGACTGTCTGTCAGCTTTTTACTTTGGTTTTAGGCTGTTTTCTGCAGGGTGTGTTTTAGTTTCATTTTCAGTCTTGGAGCTGAAGCCAGACAGAGCAGGTGTACTGTTGTTCTCTCTGCCATTAAAAGTCTATCTCTTGATCATTTGGTGAATTCAGAATTATAAATGTTCTCAGTAGTGAATGTAAACCTAATGTGCTTCTGTTAAAAGGTGTTTCTTTTGATTACTGGATGTTGTTTGGGAAGTTATTAAGGATTACTTAGTGTTGTATTCTTTGGGGGTTGTATTTGAATTAATGGTTGCTAAGATGTTCACTGTATATTTTTAAAAGGTTAACTTGAGTTCATAGAATAAACATTGTTTTTCTTTAAAAAATACTTTTCCATTTCTGCTGTACCACACCTGTAAAATGGGCCATGTGCTCCCCACACCACAATCTATTAAAAGTTGTGGGTCAGGTGAACTCCATGATACACTTTGGGGTTCTCTAAACCCTGGCCCACAACAAATTGGGGGCTTGAGGGTGATAAAAGTCTATCTATTGGATTAGCTCTGTGAACTTAAAGACAGTGAGAGTGAGCATATTGTGGTTGCTTTTCAGGTGTGGTATTTCAGTTTAAGTGTGTTGTGGACAATGGCTCTTTCAGAGGCTCTAATGTTTTTTGGGGTGGAGACGGTCACACGGAGTACCTTACGGACAGAGACTAAAAACAGAATGTTAGATTTAGCAAAAAACATTGAAGTTAACATTACGTGACAAAAGGCGAAAAGCTGAGGTAATTATGGCGGTGGCTAAGCATTTAAAGTTGCTTGAGATACAGTTTGACTCATTGAAAATGGCAAAAATTCAGTTACAAATTAAACAAATGGAACATGAGAAAGAATTAAAGCAGCTTGAATACAAAAGAGAGAGAGAGGAAAAAGAGAGAGAAGAAAGGAAAACAGAAAGAATAGCCCTAGCAGAACAAAAAGAAAGAGAAAGGGAGATACAGATCAGGAAAAAAGATAAAGAGAGCGAGTTTGAACTTCAGAAAATGGCCATGAAACATGACAGTCAGTTAAAATTGGTAGGAGTAAAGGGAAACGTACAGTTGGATGATAGTGGTGAGGATAGTGAGAAAGAGCGTCAAAGTCGAAGGCTTGGTGGGAATCTATTTAAATATGTCCAAGCATTGCCAAAGTTTGACGAGAAGGAGGTTGAAGCCTTTTTCATTTAATCTGAGAAGGTAGCTAAACAAATGAAATGGCCACAGGACATGTGGGTATTACTGATTCAAACAAAGCTGGTAGGTAGGGCTAGTGAAGTGTTTGCATCATTATCAGAGGAGGTATCTGGGTCATATGAGGAAGTGAAAAAAATCCATCTTAGGTACATATGAACTAGTGCCTGAAGCCTACAGACAAAGGTTTAGAAATTTAAGAAAAGAACCTGGTCAAACATAAATGGAGTTTGAAAGGATCAAACAGAGTAATTTTGATAGGTGGATTAGGGCTTTGAAAATAGACCAAACATATGAAGCTCTCAGAGAAATTATGCTTTTGGAGGAGTTTGAAAATTCAATTCCAGATGTAGTGAGAACTCATGTGGAAGAGCAGAGGGTTAAAACTGCGAGATTAGCAGCAGAAACGGCAGATGATTATGAATTAGTTCATAAATCAATGCTTGGTTTACGACATCAGTTTCAGCCTGTGAGTGATAGAATCTGGGGACATGAGAAATACTCAAGTGGTAAAGGTAAAGGTGATCTGATGGGAGATAATAACAAGAGTGTACCTCAGATTAAAAAGGAAATCTAGGAGGGTGGAAGAGACATGAAAAGTTTCAAATGTTTTCACTGTGATAAACTAGGCCATGTAAAGTCACAATGCTGGTGGTTGAAGAGTGCTGGTGGTCCAGTGAGGAGTGGTGAAGTAGTAGGAGTAATAGAGAAACTATCTTGTCCAGGAATACAGTTTATCTTGGGTAATGATGTAACTGGATCGTAGGTGGGAGTGATGCCAACTGTGGGTGATAAGTCAGTGCAAAATCTGACAACTGAAGTGTTGAAGGACGAATATCCTGGGATTTGTCCAGATTGTGTAGTAACAAGGTTCTCAAAGTCACAGGTTAAGACAAGAGGAGAAATCAGAGAGTGAAGATAAAGGTGAAGTGCAATTATCAGAAACGATTTTTGATCAGATGGTTGAAAAAAAACAAGAACAGGTGGAGGATGAGGCGGATATTTTTAGTTCAGGAAAATTGGCGGAGTTACAACAAAAAGATATAGAAATAAAACGGATGTATCAGAAAGCATACACAGAAGAGGAATCTGAGTGAATACCAGTGTTATGGCCGTAAAAGTGATGTCCTGATGAGAAAATGGAAACCTTTACATATGCAAGCAGATGAAAAGTGGGCAGAAGTTCATCAAGTAGTATTGCCGCTAAGGTATAGAAAGGAGGTGTTGCGAGTTGCACATGAGGTACCAGTCGGAGGTCATTTGGGAATAAGGAAAACTCAAGCTAAAATACAAAAGCATTTTTATTGATCAGGACTACATAAAGATGTAGTTAAATTTTGTCAATCATGTCACACATGTCAAAGTGATAGGGAAACTTCAAGCAGTGATAAAACCAGCACCCTGAATACCCATTCCAGCATGTAAGGAACCTTTTATAGGGGTCCTAATTGATTGTGTAGGACTGCTTCCGAAAAAAAAAGTGGGAATCAATATCTTTTGACTATAATGGATGTGTTTGCTAGGTTTCCAGAGGCCATTCCAGTACCTAATATTACAGCTAAAAAGATTGTGGAGGAGTTACTTAAATTCTTTACTAGATATGGACTAGCCACAGAAATACAATCGGATCAAGGATCAAATTTTACCTCAGGGTTATTCAAAGAAGTAATGGATAGCTCAGGAATAAAACAATTTAAATCAATTGCGTACCATCCAGAATCACAGGGACAGTTAGAAAGGTGGCATCAGACATTAAAGACAATATTGAGGGCTTATTGTTAGGATTATCCAGAGGATTGGTATAAAGGAATTCCATTCGTACTGTTTGCAATTAGGGAGGCACCTAATGAGTCAACCAAATTTAGTCCTTTTGAATTAATCTTTCGTCATGAGGGAGGACCACTTAAATTGATTAAGGAAAAATTGGTGAGTGAGAAATCGGAAATAATATTATTGGATCACGTGTCAAATTTTAGGGAATGATTAAATAGAGCAGGTGAATTGGCGAGGCAACATTTAAAAGTTGCACAAAATGTGATGAAAAGGTTTGCGGACAAGAAATCCAAAGTTCGTAGTTTTGCCAGTGGAGATAAAGTTTTAGCATTGTTACCAGTGGCAGTGGAGCCTTTAAAAGCTAGGTTTTGTGGCCCTTATCAGTTTGAAAGGAAATTAAGTGAGATGAATTATGTGGTAAAAACACCAGATAGAAAGACACCGAGTGTCTCATGTGAATATGCTTATAAGGTACATTGAAAGGGAAGGAGAGAAAAAGGAGGAGGTTTTAACTCAAAGTGATGAACCAAATCCAGATGACTGTGAATTTGACATACCTCAAATTAAATTTGAAAACGAGGATGTTCTGAAAAATTGGGGTAAATTGTTGAGTTACCTTCCAGAGGAAAAACGGACTGACCTGAAAGAGTTATTGATATCACATGGGCAAGTTTGTAGAGATAAATTGGGAAGTACTAAAATGGCTATACATGATGTAGATGTGGGAAATGCTGTTCCAATCAAACAACATCCATACAGACTTAACCCTTTAAAATTGGCACAGGTTAACAAAGAGATTAAGAGTATGCTTAAAAATGGCATAACTGAAGTGGGTTGCAGCCAATGGAGCTCACCCATAGTGATGGTACCAAAACCAGACAGTACCCAACGGTTGTGTGTGGACTATAGAAAGCTTAATGCAGAATGGACTCTTATCCTATCCCACTTTTGGAGGATTGCATTGGGAAAGTGGGACAATCAGTTTTTATTTCCAAACTGGATTTACTTAAAGGTTACTGCAGGTACCTTTATCTGAAAGGGCGAAGGAGATTTCAGCTTTTGTGACTCCAGATGGTACATACCAATTCAAAGTTATGCCATTTGCCATGAAAAACGCACCAGCCACATTTCAATGGTTAACTAACAAAGTCGTTTCAGGATTACCCAATTGTGTGGTATACATAGACGATCTGGTAATATTTAGCCAGACATGGACAGAACATTTAAAACATCTGATGGAGTTATTTGATCGACTTCAGGAGGTGGGTTTGGTGATAAACCTAGCCAAAAGTGAATTTGGAAAAGGCAAAGTCACTTTCATAGAATTTACAGTGCAGAAGGAGGCCATTCGGCCCATCGAGTCTGCACCGGCTCCTGGAAAGAGCACCCTACCCAAGATTAACACCTCCACCCTATCCCCATAACCCAGTAACCCCACCCAACACTAAGGGCAATTTTGGACACTAAGGGCAATTTATCATGGCCAATCCACCTAATCTGCACATCTTTGGACTGTGGGAGGAAACCGGAGCACCCGGAGGAAACCCACGCACACACGGGGAGGATGTGCAGACTCCGCACAGACAGTGACCCAAGCCGGAATCGAACCTGGGACCCTGGAGCTGTGAAGCGATTGTGCTATCCACAATGCTACCATGCTGCCCCTTGGCCATACAATCGGACAGGGTCAAATGGTCCGTGTGGATGTTAAACCAGCAGTTATTAAGGAGTTTCCGATACCCTCAAGATGACGGGAAATAATGCGATTTCTTGGCATGAGTGGATTTGTTCGAACATTGGTGAAAACGTTTTGTGGCGTGATTGCTCCATTGACGGACTTGCTCAAGAAGCGGAGTTTCAATAGGCAGTTGACGGCCTGAAAGCTGTGATAACCAATGCTAACGTGTTGGAGAATTACAAGGGACTCTGTGATCAGATTGAACTGAAGTATCTGACTTTAAAGAGAAATGCTGAGGCGTGGAGAAATGGATGGATCGTGCAAGGACCTTCTTGTTCAAAGAGACTGTCAATCAGGAAGGATTTCAGTTGGAGGAAGAAGAACAAAAATGGACTATATTATTGTGCCTGTTTGCATGTGTTGTTTTTTTTTTAAACAAAAAAGTATATTTACTGTGTGCATTTCTTAAAGGATAGTGAAAAGGTGAAAAATGAAACCATCTTGAAGTTGATGGGTTTTTTTTCCTGGGGGTAGGTGTCATGTGAGAGTACCTTTAAGAAATGAGTGGATTTGTTCGAACATTGGTGAAAACGTTTTGTGGCGTGATTGCTTAGTCTTGGAGCTGAAGCCAGACACAGCAGGTGTACTGTTGATCTCTCTGCCATGAAAAGACTATCTCTTGATCATTTGGTGAATTCAGAATTATGAATATTCTCAGTAGTGAATGTAAACCTAATGTACTTCTGTTAAAAGGTGTTTATTTTATCTTCTGCATGTTGTTTGGGAAGTTATTAAGGATTACTTAGTGTTGTATTCTTTGGGGGATGTATTTGAATTAATGGTTGCTAAGATGTTCACTGTATATTTTTAAAAGGTTAACTTGAGTTCATAGAATAAACATTGTTTTGCTATAAAAAATACTTTTCCATTTCTGCTGTACCACACGTGTGGAGTGGGCCGTGTGCTCCCCATACCACAATCTATTAAAAGTTGTGGGTCAGGTGAACTCCATGATACACTTTGGGGTTCTCTTAAACCTGGCCCATAACACACCTGATGAAGGAGCTGTGCCCGAAAGCTGTGATTCCAAATAAGCCTGTTGGACTTTAAATTGGTGTTGTAAGACTTCTTACTGTGCCCACTCCAGTCCAATGCCAGCAACTGCACATCATAAACATATTTATAACCTACCACTTCATTGGGTGTAATTAATTGATGAAGAATTAAAAAGATGTTTCTGCTGATAGGAACGGGGTTCAAGAACTGTCAAAGAAATAACATCCAACTCATCATATCAGCGCTCACAAGAAGACAGAAAACCAAAGGGCAGCTGCTAACTCTGCACAGCCAACTGCTAAAAGGATGAGTGTTCTGTGGTGCAGAAGGAAATTGAAAGACTTAAGAGAGCAGGTGCTATTGCCACAACTGAAAAGAAAAATGACAATGCATTCAAACTCCTCAGGTATGACTTTCGTGCAAATACTTTGAGCCAATGCTAAACTCAGAGGACAGATCACAACAAAGCCAACTTCAAAATTAAGTGAAGCAAGATTCCTTCGTGCAGGGATTCTCACTTCACTTTGTTGGGAAAATAGGACCGTTCAACGCTTCGGGACTCCTCCACCATTCAATAAGATCCTGGCTAATCTGGATGTTGTCTCAACTTCACTTTGCCATTGACGCTGACTCCCTTGTTTATCAAAAATCTATCTAACTCTACCTTGAACAAATGCAATGATCCAGCCTCCACTGCTTTCTTGGGAAGAAAATCTCTTTAAGTCCACCTTAAACAGTAAATCTCTTGGGCGGAATTCTCCAACCCCTGCCGGGTCGGAGAATCGGCGCGGTGTTGCGTGAATCGCTCCACGCCGCCCCAACGCCAGGACGCAATTCCAGCACGGCGCCAGTCGGGGTATGCGCCGACTCTCTGGCCCGGGCAGGTATGGGCCGGCACGCCGATTCTCCGGGCCGGCTGGACCGAGCGGCCGTCAACAAAAAGCCGAGTCCCGCCGGCGCCGTTCTAACCTGCTGTGGGCTGGCGGTTCCTCGGCGTTGAAGGGTCTGGGTGCGGCCTGTGGGGGGCGGGTGGGGGGGGGGGGAGGGAGGAGGGGGGCCGGACCCCGGGGGAGGCTTCCGTAGTGGCCTGGCCCGTGATCGGGGCCCACCATTCGGCGGGCCGGCCTCTCTGCCCCCGGCCTCCTTTCCTCCGTGTTGGCTCCTATAGCCCTGCGCCATTTGGCGTCGGGGCTGCCGCGGGGAAGAAGGCCACTGCGCATGCGCTAGTTGGCGCCGGCTGTGCTGCGCATGCGCAGACCCCGCGGCGCCAGGTTCAGGCTGGGATCGGCAGCTTGGGCGGCAGAGGCCGCTCCAGCGCCATCCTAGACCCCTGTGGGCCGCAGAATTGGGTCCCGGAATGGGCACCGATGCCGGAGTAAAACACTCCCGTTTTTAGTCCGACGTCGGCACTTAGACGCCCGTTGGGAGAATACCGCCCCTTATTTTTAACCTGTGCCCCCTGGTTCTAATGCCTCTCACAAGTGGAACATCATCCCGGTATCTACCCTATCAAATTCTTTCAGAATCTCACATGGTTCAATGACATCCCCTCTCATTCTTCTAAACTCCTTTGGGTATATATTCAACCTGTTCAACCTTTCTTCACAAGGTAAGCCCCTCATCCAGGAATGAGTCAAGTGAACCTCCTCTGAATTGCTTTGAACATAATTATATATTTTCTTCAAATAAGGAGATCAATCCATAGTATTCCAGATGTTGTCTCACCAAGGTCCTTTACAGCTATAGTAAAACCTACCTAGTTTTACTTTTTATTATTTTTTTTAAATTTAGAGTGCCCAATTCATTTTTTCCAATTAAGGAACAATTTAGTGTGGCCAATCCACCGACCCTGCACATCTTTGGGTTGTGGGGGCGAAACCCACGCAAACACGGGGAGAATGTGCAAACTCCACACAGACAGTGATCCAGAGCTGGGATTGAACCTGGGACATCGGCGCCGTAAGGCAGCAGTGCTAACCACTGTGCCACAGTTGTTGTACCTGTAGACTAACATTTTGTAATTCATAAACCAGGACACCCAGATCCCTCTGTATCACCAAATTCTGCATCACTCTCCATTTAAATCACATACTACTTATCTATTCTTCCTACCAAAGTGGACAAGTTTACATTTTCTTTTTTTATATAACTTTAGATTACCCAATTATTTTTTCCAATTAAGGGGCAATTTAGCGTGGCCAATCCACCTAGCCTGCACATCTTTTGGGTTGTGGGGGTGAAACGCACGCAGACACGGGGAGAATGTGCAAACTCCTCACGGACAGTGACCCAGAGCCGGGATTCGAACCCGGGTCCTCAGCGCCGTAGGCAGTCATGCTAACCACTGTGCCACCGTGCTGCCCAAGTTTACATTTTCTAACATTTCCATTTGCCCAATTTTTGTCCATTCATTTAACCTGTCTATATCTGTTTGCAGACTCTCGATCTGCTCTCGACAATTTACTTTCGCAAACTGGAAGAACCACACCTCATCTTGTGGTTAGGCACGTTACAGCTTTCTGGACTCAACATTGAGAACAAGAACAGAACAAAGAGCAAAGAACAATACAGCACAGGAATAGGCTCTTCGGCTCTCCAAGTCTGTACCAACCTTTGCCAAAACCCTCAGCACTTCCTTGTGCCGTATCCCTCTATATCCATCCTATTCATGTATTTGTCAAGATGCCTTGCGAACGCCGTTAATGTATTTGCTTCCACAACCTCCCTTGGCAACACGTTCCGGGCACTCACCACTCTCTGCGTAAAAAACCTGCCCAGCTCATCTCCTCTAAACTTTGCCCCGCAGACCTTAAACCTAGACCGCCTGGTGACTGACCCCTCCACCTTGGGAAAGAGTGCCTGCCCATCCACCCTATCCATGCCCCTCATAATCTTGTCGACCTCTATCAGGTCACCCCTCAACCTCCGTCGTTCTGATGAAAACAGTCCGAGTCTATTCGGCCTCTCCACATAGCTAACACCCTTCAGACCAGGCAACATCCTGGTAAACCCCTTCTGCACCCTCTCCAAAGCCTCCACATCCTTCTGGTAGTGTGGTGACCAGGTTTGTGCGCAATATTCCAAGTGCGGCCTTACCAAGGTTCTATACAGCTGTATCATGACTCACTCAATACCCCGTCCAATGAAGGCAAGCATTCCGTATGCTTTCTTGACTACCTTGTCCACTTGTGTTGCCACTTTCAAAGATCTGAGGACCTGCATGCCCATATCTCTCTATATTCCTAACATGTTTGCCATTTACCGTAAATTTCCCCTCTATTAGACCTACCAAACTGCATTACCTCACATTTGTCTGGATTAAACTCCATTTGCCATTTCTCTGCCCAAGTCTCCAACCTATCTTTGTCCTGCTGTATCCTCTGACAATCCTCAACACCATCTGCCACTCCACTAACCTTGATGCCATCCGCGATCTTACTAATCAGACTGGCTACATTTTCCTCCAAATCGTTTCTGTACACTACAAATAACAGAGGCCGAAGCACAGATCCCTGTGGAACACCACTAGTCTCAACCTTCCATTCAGAAAAACACCCTTCTACTGCTACCCTTTGCTTTCTGTGACCGAGCCAGTTCTGTATCTATCTTACCACCTCACCTCTGGTCCCGTGTGACTTCACCTTTTGTACCAGTCTGCCATGAGTCACCTTGTCAAAGACTTTACTGAAGTCCATGTAATCAACATCCACCACCCTCCCCTCATCAATCATCTTTGTCACCTCCTCAAAAAACTCGATCAAGTTAGTGAGGCATGACCTCCGCTTCAAAAAACCATGCTGTCTATCACTGATGAGTCCATTTGTTTCCAAATGGGTATAAATCTGTCCCTGAGAATTCTCTCCAATAATTTACCTACTACCCACATGAGGCTCACCGGCCTATAGTTTCCAGCATTATTCCTGCTACCTTGCTTGAACAGCAGTATCACTTTAGCTATTCTCCAGTCCTCTGGGATCTCACTTGTAGCCAATGAGGATACAAAGATGTCAGTCAAGGCCCCAGCAATTTCTTCCCTTGCTTCCCTCAGTATTCTGGCTTAAATCCCATCTGGCCCAGGAGACTTATTTCCCTTAATATCTTTTAAAAGGCCCAATACCTCTTCCTTTTCGATGTTAACATGATCCAGACTGCCCACACACCCAACCCAAGAATCATCTTCCACAAAGTCCTTTCCTTAGATGAACACTGATGCAAAGTACCCATTTAGTACCTCGCCCATTTCCTCTGGCTCAGCACATAGATTCCCCCCACTGTCCTTAAGTGGTCCAATTCTTTCCCTGGCCACCCTCTTGTTTTTTACATATGAATAAAAAATGGAGTTCAACAACTTTAGACTGTGAACTACCCCCTCTACCTTGACCCTCCCTTTTGTTTTTTTGTACTTTGGTTCCTTTGGCTTGCCCCACTACAACCCCAGCCCTAACCCACAAGGCAATCTGTCCTGTTTTTCAGTTTTGCTCCCACTGAGCACCGACCTTTATTCTCCTATTTACATGTTCTGCTATTTTTTCTTTGTGCTATTAGCCCTCTTCAGTTGTAAATAGCACCATTAACACTCCCTTTGTGTCATGTCCATGATATCTCTGACCTATCTTGACCTACCATTCTGCCCCACACTCCTCTCCAATTACATAATTCATTACATTTCTATTGCTTTTACGTTCTGTAGAAGGGTCATTTGGACTTGAAGGGTTCTCTCTGTTTCTCTCTCCTCAGATGCTGCCAGACCTGCTGAGTTTATCCCGCATTTTCTGTTTTTATTTCAGATTTCCAGCATCCGCAGTATTTTTGCTTATTTTAACTTACTTTTCTACCTACCTTGGTATCATTGGCAAATTTAGTGACCAAAGATTCAGTCCCTTCATCCAAATCATTGCTGTAGATTGTATATAGTTGAGGGCCCAGCACTGATCCCTGTGTCTTCCCCCTTGTCAACCTTCTCTGTTGTCAGGTTGGAACTTGACACTTGATTCATGCTGCATAATAATCACAGCATCAATATATCACCAGGGCTAGTGAAAGGAATCATGGGTCCTGGCACTTCTCTTGGTCTCAAGCCCCCTTTTCCAAGTGCCTCCCTGCCCCGCCCCCCACTTTATGAATCATGCTAACTGCAAATTGGATGTCAGAATTCCCTACATAACAACATTGACTACAAACACTTCAGTGGGTGACAAGAACTTTTGTGAAGTTGTGAAAGGCATTCTTTAAGTGCAAGGTTATTTCTATTTAAAACTTTTTCAAAACATACTTGGACACAAAAGTAAGAAAGGTGTCTAACAAGCAATATAAATACAGCATCAATTTACAACTCAGTCACAGCAGCAAGGAACTCGACTGATAAACTGCTTGGAAAAATAACCTGAAAATTCGCTATACTGAATGCCCATATCACTGAACTTTACTCACAATTGCTCAGATTATCCATACTACTTCCTTACAATGAGTCTTGTGTCAGTGTCAAGAATTGGTTTTACCAATGAGAGCAACTTTAGTTATTTTGTTCCCTTCTGTATGCAATTGCACAGTTAGTAGTTTGTGTTTGATCTGCAGCATGCTTTAAAATGCTTCTGTCCTGCTCCTCTCGGCCTGATTGAAGGAAGTTTTCACCAGATGAAGAAGATTGTGAGATGAAGAACACATGTATGTTAAAACAGCTTGGATTAAAATTTTAAAAACTCATTAGTAGTGCGTTTGATTGCACTCTGAGGTGATCATTTCAGGATATTGTACAAATAAATTGCTTTCCCTTTACCTTAGTACTATATTCTGGGTTTTGTGGTTCAGTGCCTTTATCAGTAAATGTGCAGTGTAACCTCTGAGTTTTGTATGAGATTTTTCATCAGTGAGATCCACTACTGCATCTTTGCATGTGTCTATCAGTGGTTCAGAGAAGCAATTCTCCCAACAAGCCTGTGGCAGCTATGGTGGCGGGAGTGTGTACTGAATCTGGTCAGAGCCAAAAAGTCAGAAAATCGGAGGCGTAAAAATCACATAGCAATTCTCCCACTTGCGGGTTAATGGCAGGTCAGTCTTCTCACCTTCAGGTGATGCAAACTCCATTTGCATTCATTTGCATGTCATGAATGCTCATTAAAATAGTACCCCGCCAGCATCCCATGAGGCCTTCCAATCTTGCGTCACGCCAGCGGGAATTTTACATCAGTGTCAAACCCAATTGCTAAAGAGCGGTGTGCACAAGATGGTCCTCAGTTCACCAGACACTTAAGGGTAAGTGCAGCAACTTTCTGCCATAGTGCTGCATTGCTCCTGATGTGCTGCACAACACTCTGCCAGGGTAGACCCGTTCCATTTGCCTCCATCTCCATGCTGAGCAGGTCGTCATGGAGAGCACCGTGCTGCTGGACACAGGGACCCTCCTGTGTCACCGAGTCACCTGGGATTGGGGAGCACAGGGATTCCCTTGCCCCTGGTGCAACACAGCAGTGTTTATCTGGACAGGACTGAGCTGTGGGACTTGTGCTGCCACCACAACAAAGGTCGAAGTTCGACCAGGGTGGAGCATGAGGTGAGGCCGGTGTGGGGGTAGGAGGTGACCTGACAAAGACAAAGGGGGCAATGTGGAATGAGAGCTATGAAAGGAGGTGGGGAGGGAAGGGTGAGGGCTTATAATGGCTGATACAGGGGCAAGGTGGTGGATGAGGAAGACAAACAATGGAAGGGAGATGGAAGATCAAGGAGAGGGAAGCTAGATCTCAACAAGACTGCAAGAACAGCTCACAAACACGGGGGCAAAGGGATATCAGATTGTTTGCTGGAAGGGGATACATGATGCAGTGGCTCAATATCCAAGTGGAGCATCGGCACCTCGCAGGTGATGGGCCCAAGGGTAGGGTGGTTGAATTGAGAAACAGACTTCCTCTTGAGGTTGTGAGCCTTTTCCCTCTGTGTTGTTGACACCCTGCGTGGTCTGGTGAAGACAGACGAGCTGGAGGGTGCTGGACTGATATTTAAATATGGCGCTGAGACATTCAAACCTGTCAGCTGAGCGTGTGCAGATAAATCAGGAGAATCAGAGGAGAACTCCATTCTGCACAATTAATGAACTTTCATAGGCAGAATCTGGCGCAGAATCCTGCTATTCTGGTTGTTGGAACACGTACCACTGGAACTGCCCATCACGGCACTTAGTCTCAGAGTGGGAGAATTCCACCCTTCAAGTTTCAAAAACTAGGCTGAAAATTTAGTTGGAGCCACATCCTCAATCTGCCATGTTTCCTGAGCACATTAGCTGTGCAATTTCTTGGTAACCCAGCTTACTCGCAATGTTTATAAAGTATTTGGGGTTAAATTTCCAGATAACTGAAGATCTGCAGACTGTGCAGCAGCTGATATAATATGTGAAGGTAAGGCCATATGATGCCTCAGTACAATTGCGGACCCATGCAGCCTTTTAAAGGCAGATAATTCAGTTGTCTGAACATTGAGGCAGGTGTTTTTATTTGCGCTCCAAGTCTGAAGAAAACATCCACCACATCCTCTGTCTCGACAACAAAATCTTCCCCCGACACCCAACAAACAGAACGTTCCTCCACACATGAGGCACAAAAGGAGGACCTGAGGAATCTGGCGCGTTCTGCTCAGCCAATGAGTGTTGTTGTCCTGGCTGTGATCCCGTGCCACCCCTCCAACCCCGGTATGGGCCCTGGTGTTTTAGCTCAGTTTACGGGATGGCTGGTTTGTGATGCAGAGCGAGTCCAGCAGCGTGGGTTTAATCCCCGTACTGGCGGAGGTTATTCTCAATCTTGCCCCTTGCCTGAGGTGTGGTGATCCTCAGGTTAATTAGATTATCATAGAATTTACAGTGCAGAAGGAGGCCATTCGGCCCATCGAGCCCAGCTCTTGGAAAGAGCACCCTACCCAAGGTCAACACCTACACCCTATGCCCATAACCCAGTAACCCCACCCAAGACTAAGGGCAATTTTGGACACTAAGGGCAATTTATCATGGCCAATCCACCTAACCTGCACATCTTTGGACTGTGGGAGGAAACCGGAGCACCCGGAGGAAATCCACGCACACACGGGGAGGATGTGCAGACTCCGCACAGACAGTGCACCAAGCTGGAATCGAACCTGGAACCCTGGAGCTGTGAAGCAATTGTGCTATCCACAATGCTAATGTGCTGCCCAAATCACCACCAGTCAGCTCTCCCCCTCAAAGGGGAAAGCAGCCTCTGACCAACTGGGACTATGGTGACTTTACCTGCAAATATTTAGCAAAGCCAGGCAAGCCTTGAACCTTGAGTCTTGGAACCAAAAAGGTTGTTCAGCAGGAAGTGCTGGTAGTGAGAAGAGGATAAGGAAAATGTCAGCTTAGCCTAGTTGGTAGCATTCTTATTTTTCACTGACGGAGTTGTGGTTTCAAACTCTACTTGAGGATATACCTAAGATATCCTTTCGATGCAGCTGTCATCATTGTGCTCCTCCTCAGTCACAATGATGTCACACATGACTAGTTCAGAATGAAGCAGTCATACATTAACAATGCATATTCTAGTAAACAGGAAGCTCTTTTTATGAGCACCATCTGCATGAGAGAATGGAAGACTTTCCAGCTGATGTGAATGTTTGCAGTTACCGTCAATGCCCTATTTATATGTTAGATTTGTATTATCTTAAATTTGTTCTATTACATATCAAGTAGCATAATAGGAGACTGAAGAGGCAGAGAGAGTGTTTTCCTGACATTTTCCAATACTAATATATTGACAAAATAGCAATACCAACTGTATTAACATCTCTAATAATGACTATTCACTTTAAATTAAACTGGTTCCTATATAATTGTCAATTTTGAAGATACTTAACCTGTCTGTGCTTTCGAATATCATTTTTGTACCTGGGACTGAGATTATCAGCATCTGGTGAAGCAAGTCTAGCTTCTGCCAGCTGGGGTCACTATGTGTCAGAAGGAAATCATTTCCACCCGGTTTTCATTTGGCAGTACCTCAGCACTGTGAGTCTGTACAAACAAAGAGGCTACTGGCATTTTTCAAACTGAAGAAAATGTGTCCAAAACTTGTATCACACACACCTTCCGTAGCAAACAGACACAAAAAACAACCATACTGCTGACGCTGGAGATCTGCAATAAAAACAGAACACGCTGGAACG
The DNA here is from genome assembly GCF_902713615.1 of Scyliorhinus canicula. Lineage (NCBI taxonomy): Eukaryota > Metazoa > Chordata > Chondrichthyes > Carcharhiniformes > Scyliorhinidae > Scyliorhinus > Scyliorhinus canicula. The sequence continues at coordinate 73,613,362 of NC_052153.1, forward strand.
CCAGGGATCATCTGTAGAAGAGACAATTGTTAGAATGACTGTTTCAGGTCCACTGCTCTTCGTCAGAACATTTCAGGTGTATGACCATGCACATACACACATCTATATCAATAAATAAAGATAGTGTTTGACCTCTATTTGTCTCTGACCAGTCTTCATCCACAGTTTTTGATTGGTTCATGAGACTAATATGAGCATTAAATAGTAGCTCTAATTGGTTGCTAAGCACACGATTGTCAAAGTTATTAGTTACATTCTGTGTTGATGTGGCATTATCCCTCTTCATCATGATTGATTTCTGTGCATTTGACACAATTAGTCACGCCATCTTCCTTCAATGGCTCTATCCTGTGGTCAATTTCCATGGTAATTTCCACTCAGTTTTCCATTTCTATCTGTTCCACTAAAGCCATTACAACTCATGCAATTATTTTTCTTGTGCCTGCATGGTACGCTCCAAGATTACTTTCTTCCCATTCTTCCGTCCCTCTTCAATATACAGTTTGTCAGTGACTTTTTCTCTGAGCATGGATGCCAGCTTTAAGTCTGCAGCTGGTGCTGTAACTGTCCAATATTTGTCCAATGTCAAGTCACAGAAAAAACATCACTTTCTGCAGGTCAATATTGACAAGACCAGTTCAGCCCCACCAGAACCTCCATGCTGTAACCCCAAATTTCATCCCACTTCTTGAGAGTCATTGAACTCAAACAACAGTGCACAACCGGAGTGGTTTGTAAATCCTGACTTTAACTTCAAGCCTGCCATACAGCCCATCGCTACAATGACTTTGTAATAATATGCACCCATGCACATCATGAGATAAAAGCAGGCAGTGACAGACACCCAGGTGAGCCAATCAATACACAGAACAGAACACGACCAATCACAAGTCAGAACACCAAGGGGGGGCTTCCAACTATAAAACACACGAGACATCAGCACTCTGCCTCTTTCCACTGGTGATAGCTGCAGTGACCATCAGGGTGTACAAATCATTCAACACCTTCTACACGTGGATCAGAGCTAGCCTGGTCTAGATAGTTAGTGTTAGTTTACTTAGAGGAGTAGAGAGTCAACCCACAGGCAGCTGTGTGTTTCGTTACTGGAGTTCAATAAACTTTATTGTACCAACGCCTACGTTTGGTGTGTGCTTTATCATTCAACTGCATCGTGTTGCAGTCCGTGTTACCCCACGGTGAATAACACGACAGGCTTCACATCAATGTCGGCCATGGTTTTAGTTCAGCCCTGGTGTGGTTCTCACCTACAGGCCTGGCTTTTCCAATGATCTCTTGTTGACCTTGCAAATGTACTCTGTAGATTGAAATTCCAAGGCGTCACCCACCGCCTACTGCCCCATACATGACTCTGCACAAGTATCACCTTTATCTTTGTCAATCTTTCATTGGCTCCTGTTTCTTAGTCCACTGATTTAAAAATCCTCATCTAAACTCTCATTATGACCTTCTTCCACCCCCATCTCAGCAACCTCCTTCAGCTCTCAACTCACATCATATGCCCTTTTAGTGCTGAATTATTTTGTGTTCTATTCCTCTACACTCCACGTAAGTGACACGTAAGTGACAGATCCTTCTGTTATCTCACAGCGACCACTGTAAAAATCTCTCCCCATCCCCACCTACGCCCCTGCCAAATTTCACTGATCGTCATCTTCAAAGTCCTTAAAAATGACTCTTCAACCACATTTTTAGTCACTTTCTCTAATTATCTTACTTCTCCACATTTAGCTCTTTAATTATAAACTGCACATTGATAATTTGACACATTGAAATAAAAAAATCTGAAGCGTTGTTGTTGCTGTTATTATCTGCACAGATCAATGAAATTCCACAATAAACCTCCTTGATTTTACATTCTGTACCTCATGGTGAAGCCCATTAGTCAGGGTGAATACACTCTCTTGGCTGTATACTAGAGTCCATCAAGTGGATTAACACCCTTTATTCTAAAACAGATTCTATCATTTGTAATAAACTATCCTCCAGCAACATATATGTGGAAAGCTTTTTTTTTATTTTTTATAAATTTAGAGTACCCAATTCATTTTCTCCAATTAAGGGGCAATTTAGCTTGGCCAATCCACCTAGCCTGCACATCTTTGGGTTGTGGGGGTGAAACCCACACAGACACAAGGAGAATGTACAAACTCCACACGGACAGTGACCCAGAGCCGGGATCGAACCTGGGACCTCGGCGCCGTGAGGCAGCAGTGCTACTCACTGCGCCACCGTGCTGCCTATATATGTGGAAAGCTAAGTGTAAATGGGAGTTACAGGATAAGCATTTTGCGAATCACAGGCTTCATTGGCTGTGAGTGCTGGATTGCAAAAGCTTCCCATTGTGTATTGAAGACATGTCTGGAGAGGACCTTTAAAATTCATGGAGAATAATGGATGGAAAATCTTGCTGGTCCCACAAAGCTGTGCATACAATTCCTAGCATATGTTACTGACATGCAAAACTTTCATAAAGCCTATAAATATAACCAACTCTGGGATCAGATATAGATGGTGATGTTGTGATTTGTTTTTAGATCAACTGATTCCATTGATTAGAATATTGCTTTGCAATCTTTCTCAGTTAGCAGTTGTTATTTTATATTATTTCTTATCCTCCCATTTGCTCATTTCCTCTCCGAAAAGGGCTTGTTGATGCTGTGACATGGTCCTATGGATATGGATCCAGCACTATCATTGTATCTTGCATAAGCGGCCTTGCTTCATGTGATAGGGTGATTGTCAGGAAGCTATTTAACCTGGGGAAAAAAATTACAGTGGAACGTGATCATGTTCTTCACTGATATTTACATCTTAGGGTGGCAAGGTAGCACAGTGATTAGCACTGTTGCTTCATAGCGCCAGGGTCCCAGGTTTGATTCCCGTCTTGGGTCACTGTCTTTGCGAAGTCTACATGTAATCCCTATGTCTGCGTGGGTTTCCTCCGGGTGCTCCAGTTTCCTCCCACAAGTCCCAAAAGACGTGGGGCTGGATTCTCCCAAAATGGGACTATGTCCCCACGCCAGTGTAAAAACGCTGGCATTTCACTCCCGAGTTTCTGATAAAAAAGATTAGCTAATTGACTCACCTGCAGGGGGCTATCAGGGACCCACAGTGATTCACACAGCTTTAGCTATGGATACAGGCTCCCGCACCTCCGGTTTCGAGTCCACGCATGCGCACGGCGGCGGCCTCCAGCAGCCACGCTGAGCGCCATGGCGGACACGGAACATGGAGGCAGCTGAAGAATATAAGCCCTTCAATCGGCTGGGTGCCCGAAGATCCGACCAGTCCAATCTGTCCTCGGCCGCCCATAAACCCCCCCACCCCTGGTGCCCGATCCCCCCGCCCCCCACCAGGGCGGCCGCGGACTGAGTCCGCAGCCACCACGTGAGATTCCTGAATGGCAGTAGGTGGTTAGAACCGCGCTGTTGGGAACTCGACCGTTTGGGAGCAGAGGATCCCTGGGCGGGCCGCTGGCAATGGCCTCGCAGCTGCGCGGAATACTCCACGAACACGGCAATTCTCGGGCCCGATTTCAGCGTGAAAATGGATCCTCCGTCCCCGTGCCAAATGCGATTTCGGCACGGGGGGCTGCGGAGAATTCAGCCCGCGCGCTGTTAGGTAATTTAGACATTCTGAATGTGGCGCTAACAATTGCACACAAAGACTCGAGACTGCACTGTAAATTCTATGAATATGAATATACATGTACAATCGAGGCTTTATTGCTGTGTGATGCTATTCCTCCGGCGGCAGCTGTAGAATAGGATCTCAGTGACTCACACGCATATTTATGGGGCGGAATTCTCCCAAAACAGGAGAAATCGTAAAACTGCCGTAAAACCCGGGCGGGTTTTACGGCAGCGCGCCCCTTCCCGACGGGGGACCGATTCTGGTCCCCCGTCGGGGCTAGCAGCCCGACGTCGGAGGCTCCGACAAGTCGGGCTTAACGAAAATCGTTAAGCCCGCTTGCCGGAGTTAGCGCCGGCTGACGCGTCATATGACGTCAGCCGCGCATGCGCAGGTGGGAAGACTCCACCCGCGCATGCGCGGGTGACGTCATCGCGTTTTTGCGCGAAACCCGCGCATGCGCGGGCCGGGTTGCCCCTCAGCCGCCCCGCGTATTGATACTGCGGGGCGGCGGAAGGACAAATAGTGCGCGGGCAGCGGGCCCGCTGCCCGCGATCGGTGCCCACCGATCGCGGGCCCATGGCACCCTTGGCACGGCCGTGGTGCTGCCGTGCCAATCGGTGCCATGGTTATTTTTTGCGAGTTTGTCACGACGTTTTTACGAACGGCAGGACCAGGTGTGTTTGCCGTTCGTAAAAAGGTCGTAAAGGGCTGGGACTTCGGCCCTTCTAACAGCTGAGAATCGCTGCCGGCCGTAAAAAAACGGCGGCAGCGATTCTTGTCGGGATTTCGGCGGGGGGGTGGGAGAATAGCGGGAGGGCGTCAAAAAAGTCGGGAAGGCCCTCCCGCTATTCTCCCACCCGTCGTGGGGGGGGAGAATTTCGCCCATGATATTTATATTAAGCTCCCTGTGGGCGGAGCTAGCCAGCAGGGGCTTACTGGAGGAACCTGTATTACAGGTGCAGCCATACATCCCCCTACTGCAAGTACACATACCTACAGTGGTTATATCACCACACTGAATTCTCCCTCTGTGAACCCGAACAGGCGCCAGAATCTGGCGACTTCGGGCTTTTCACAGTAACTTCATTGCAGTATTAATGTAAGCCTACTTGTGGCAATAATAAAGATTATTATATCATTACTAGGAGGGATATTGGATTAGTGGTCAGGTGCAGGACTGCTGGTCATTTCTTCTACTTCTGAGTCTAAGATCAATTGTAGTTGACCCAGTATAAAGTTGGGTGAAATTCTCTGCAGACCGTCGTAACGCCGATTTCCGGCGAGCAAAATTGGAGTAGATGACTCCGGTGTGGGGGCCTTCTTTTAGGCGGCGATTCTCCGTTCCCGGAGGGGCCAGCAGCTGACTGACGCGATACGCGTCAGTTTCACCAGCTGCGGAAGTGGTGAGACCCGGCGTTTTTTGGAGGAGGAGGAGGAGAGAGACTGACCCGGCGTTTGGGGGGGGGGGGAGGAGGAGAGAGACAGACCCGGCATTTGGGGGGGGGGGGGGAGAGAGACAGACCCGGCATTTGGGGGGGGGGGGTTCCGGCATTTGGGGGGGGGGGGTTCCGGCATTTGGGGGGGGGGGTTCCGGCATTTGGGGGGGGAGTTGCGGCATCGGGGGGGGGGGGGGGGGGGGGGTTCCGGCATTTTGGGGGGGGGTTCCGGCATTTGGGGGGGGGGGGTTGCGGCATCGGGGGGGGGGGTGTTGCGGCATCGGGGGGGGGGGGTTGCGGCATCGGGGGGGAGGGGTTTGGGGGCAGCGGCGTGCAGAGAGGGGGGGCGACGGATGCCCGGGGCCAACGCACCGTCGCCCCCCCCCTCTGTACGCCGCTGCCCCCTACCCCAACCACCCCCCCCCTCACCACCCCTACCTCCCTCCCCACCACCCCTACCCCCTCCCCACCACCCCTAACCCCCTCCCCACCACCCCTACCCCCCTCCCCACCACTCCTACCCCCCTCCAACGCCGCCCCCCCATCTCTCGCAACGCCGCAACCCCCCCCCCCTCAACGCCGGGTCCCCCCCCCCCTCAACGCCGGTACCCACACCCCCCCCTCTCTCCTCCTCCCCCCCTTCCTTCCTCCTCCCCCCCTTCTTCCTCCTCCCCCCCTTCCTTCCTCTGTCCCCCCTCCTTCCTCCTCCCCCCCTTCCTTCCTCCGTTAGTGGGGGGGGTACGGCGTTAGTGGGGGGTGGGGGGTGGGGTAGGGGCAGCTGCGTGCAGAGGGGGGGCGACGGTGCGTTGGCCCCGGGCATCCGTCGCCCCCCTCCTCTGCACGCCGCTGCCCCTACCCCAACCCCCCCCTCACCACCCCTACCCCCTTCACCACCCCTACCCCCCTCCAACGCCGCACCCCCCCCCCCCCCACTAACGGAGGAAGGAAGGGAGGGAGGAAGGAAGGGGGGGAGGAAGGAAGGGGGGAGGAGGAAGGAAGGGGGGGGAGGAGGAAGGAAGGGGGGGAGGAAGGAAGGGGGGGAGGAAGGAAGGGGGGGAGTAAGGAAGGGGGGAGGAGGAAGGAAGGGGGGAGGAGGAAGGAAGGGGGAGGAGGAAGGAGGGGGGGAGGAGGAAGGAAGGGGGGGAGGAAGGAAGGGGGGAGGAAGGAAGGGGGGGAGGAAGGAAGGGGGGAGGAGGAAGGAAGGGGGGAGGAGGAAGGAAGGGGGAGGAGGAAGGAGGGGGAGGAGGAAGGAAGGGGGGGAGGAGGAGAGAGGGGGGGGTGTGTGGGTACCGGCCTTCAGAGGGAGGGGGACGGGGTGTGGGTACCGGCGTTGAGTGGGGGGGGACCCGGCGTTGAGGGTGGGGGGTTGCGGTGTTACGAGAGATGGGGGGGGCGGCGTTGGAGGGGGGTAGGGGTGGTGGGGAGGGGGGTAGGGGTGGTGGGGAGGGGGGTAGGGGCGTTGGAGGGAGGTAGGGGTGGTGAGGGGGGGTGGTTGGGGTAGGGGGCAGCAGCGTACAGAGGGGGGGGGCGACGGTGCGTTGGCCCCGGGCATCTGTCGCCCCCCTCTCTGCACACCGCTGCCCCCAAACCCCCCCCGATGCCGCAACCCACCCCCCGATGCCGCAACCCACCCCCCGATGCCGCAACCCCCCCCCCCCCCGATGCCGCAACCCACCCCCCGACACTGAACGGCGTCAACCATCTTCAATGGTTGACGCCGTTTTAAAGCAACTGTGATTTTCGCCGACGTGGTCCGGGGTGATTCTCCATTTTCAAAGGGGCTAGAAGAGCCCCGCGTGCGTACCGCAGCTCTGGCTGCCGTGGGTCCCTGCAGTTACGCCCACGCGGCAGCGCGTGAGCACGGGGGCCGTCTTCACGCCGGCCACCGGGCAACATGGTGGAGTCCTACAGAGGAACATAGGCCCATCCCGGAATGAGAGGGGTTGCCGATTGTAGCCCCCGATGGCGGGCCTGGCTACCGTGGAGGCCCCCCTGGAGTCGGATACCCACCCCCCCCCCCCCCCCCCACCGAAACGGCCCCCGCAGCCAGAACACCGACGTCCTGCCGGGTGGGACCACATGTGAACCATGCCGGCGGGAGTCGGTGGGTACTCGGCCCGTCGAGCATGGAGAATCGTCGTGGGGGCCGCTTTCATCAGCCCCCAACTGGCGCTGTGTCGACCGCGCGAGCGTACCTGGCGGGTCAGCGGAGAATCGCAAAAGCACCGTCGCGCAGGATTTCAGGCATGAACGGCTATTCTCCACCCGTGATTCCGGCACAGCGGGTCGGAGAATCCCGCCCATGATCAAACTCAGGAATTTCCTGTTTTGTTTGGCTGAGTTCCATAAAAGATTTGATGCATTTGGTATTAACAATATTTGTAAAAAATGGTAATACAGTGTTCAAAAGGGGATTATTACTAAAAATTTGTAATAGTATGGAGAATTTAATGATTTATTCTGCCATGGATTGTGAATTCCATTGGAACATTCAGATGCTGTCATTGACATTGGAAAGGTCTGTGAATACTTTCAGTGTAATTAATGATTCCATGTCTTCAATAACTGCTGAATAACGTGACTTTATATTTGGAACACAAACATGCTATCGAATTAGCACCTGTCCTTTATAAGTTTGATAACTTTAATAACATGATAATACTATAAGTAGTACTCTTATTAAAAATGACTTTTGAGTTTGCACTTGGGTGCTACTTTGGGCTGCAGTAGAGTACTTAAATTGGAGTTTTGTGACTGAGGGAGTTCGGTAAGGAGGAAGCAAGGTGCACGTTTAATTTGTTACGTGTCCTCAGAAAGGCGAGCAGCGGGCTTGCAGGGGGGGCCATTGGGGCCACGAACAGCAGATTTCAGAGGTGCCGTAACTGTTCAGAAAGTAACACGGTCCCAACGGAAAAAGCTGATTGGTAAGTGAGGCCTGCCGTGTATTTTCTTACTGTTTTTAATGTATAATATATTAGCTTAAAGATAGGGGCTGGGGTTCTCCAATCCCACGGCCAAGTTCGGACGCTGGCGTGTAAAGCGGCGCCAACCACACCGGCGTCAACGGTCCTGATAATGAGAAATGCTCCCCTTCCTAGGGGGCTAGGTCGACACCGGAGTGGTCCCCGCAGCTCCAGCCGGTGTGGAACGGACAGCACAAGTTCACGCATGCGCGCTACGGGCGGAGTGATTCCGCGCATGCGCGGAACGGCCAACGTGATTGCGCACTTGTGCGGAATGGCCGAAGTGATTCCGCGCATGCGCGTGGGTTCCCGTCTCCGCGACGGCCCCCGGGCAATATGGTAGAGCCCTACAGGGACCTGGCGTGGAGTAACATCGGCCCCCATGGAATGAGCCCGCCCGCCGATCGGTAGGATCCAATCATGGGGTCAGGCCGCCGTGGAGACCCCCCCCGAGGTCGGATCCTCTCGACCCCCCACCAGGACGGCCCCCGCAGACACACCTTCCAGTCCTGCCATGTGGGACCTGAGTAACCCACGGTGGCGGGACTCAGCCGAACTTGGCAACCACTCGGCCCGTCGGGGCCCGGAGAATCGCCGGGGGGGGTGGGCGCTTTCAACGGCCCCCGACTGGCGCAGCGGAGATTCCACGGGTGCCCGAGAATCGGCGCCGGAGAATCGGTAAGACGGCATTGGGGTGGCGAGGCGCGATTCTCGCGTCCCCCTGGAGATTCTCGGACCCGGCGCGGTGTCGGACAATCCCGGGACTTTTGATTATAAAAGATTATAAAAGAAGTGTTTTGAACTGAAGGAACGTCCCTAGCTTCATTAAATTCTCTTAAAGGGAGTAACTAGCTTAGTCTCGAGAAATGTCATGGCAGGAGATCACAGACCAATGGTCCTCTTACGCAATGTGGGAAATAAGGGTCGCTTCCAGTATGCAGGAAGTGTGTCCAGCTGTGGCTATGGCTAATTGCGTTTTGGAACTGGAGCTGCAGGTGGACTCACTGTGGAGCATCCGCGATGCTGAGAATGTTGTGGATAGCACATTTAGAGACGGGGTCAAACCGCAGGTGAGGATTTTACAGGTAAAAAGGGAATGGATGACAATCAGATAAAGTAAGAGGCTCAGGAAGGAAGTGCAGGAGAATCGCGGGCCGGAGAATCGCCAGGGGGCAGCCTGTCGACAGGTGCGGCGCGATTCCCACCCCCGCCGAATCTCTGGTGCCGGAGACTTCGGGAGACGGCGAGGGCGGGATTCACGCCGCCCCCCGGCGATACTCCGACCCGGCGGGGGGTCGGAGAATCCAGCCCCACGGCTCTCACATTGGTTATAGGTCATTGAGCTGCTTCCTACATTGTATACAGAACTGTAGCACTACCTGCTTACTGCTAACCTTCTCCGCTACTTCCAACCACACCAGGGTGTCCCCGACCAACTTCTCTTTCCTGCCATCAGCACAACATACCCAAGGAGGCATCATTGAACAAAGGCCTTTGATCTTCTTAACTCAGCTCTTCCACCTCCTTCCCTTTGGCTTCCAACTTCCCGATGAGTCATAACGTTCCAGGTTCAAGTCTCACTCCAGGACTTGAGTACAAGAATCAAGGCTGACAGTCCAGTGCAGTACTGAGGGAGTACTGCAATCCAATCTTTTTTATTGTCACAGGTAGGCTTACATTAACACTGCAATGAAGTTACTGTGAAAAGCCCCTAGTCACCACATTCCGGCGCCTGTTCGGGTACACAGAGGGAGAATTCAGAATTCTCAGCTGGTACGGGAATTGAACCCGCGCTGCTGGCCTTGTTCTGCATCACAAACCAGCTGTCTAGCCCACTGAGCTAAACCATCTCATACAACACTTGTCAGAGGTGTCATCATTCAAATGAGACATCAAACTGAGGCCCCGGCCTACCTGTTCTGGTTGATGTAAAAGATCCCACAGTTCTAAGAACAGAGGAGAATTATTCCATTGCCAACCCTCTATTTGTTCTTCAATGAACATCACAAAAAACATAATTTGATCTTTATTACATTGCTGTTTGTGAGAGTTTGTTGAGAAAAGATTGGCTGCCCCGTTTCCTATATTACAGCAGTGACTGTACTTCAGAAGTACCTCATTGGCTGTAATGCACTTTGAGACATCAAGTGGTTGGGAAAAGTGCTACCTAAATGCAAATCTTCATTTCTTTCATCTTGCATGTTTGGAATGTCTCTAAATACTGGCATTGAAATCACACCCATTGCTGTTAGATAATCAGGAAACCTCAAAATGATATAATAATTCAACAGCCTGACAATATGGCAGACTGACTCCTAGGGTGGCAGGATTGTTGTATGAGGAGAGACTGGGTTGACTGGGCCTGTATTCCCGGGAATTTAGAAAAATAAGAGGGGGTCTCATTGAAACGTTTAAAATTCTGACAGGACTGGACAGATTGTATGCAGGGAGGATGTTTTCCCTGATTGTAGACATCTAGAACCAGGGGACACAGTCTCAGAATACGGGTAGACCATGTAGGACTGAGGTGAGGAAACATTTCTTCACTCAGAGGATGGTGAACCTGTGGCATTATCCAGTACAGAAGGCTGTGGAGACCAAGTCTTAAGAATATACTTAAGAAGGAAGTAGATAGATTTCGAGACTCTAAAGGCATCAAAGGGCATGTGGAGAGTGTGAGCGCGTGGCGTTGGCGTAGAGGATCAGCCAGGAACATATTTAATGGTTGAGCAGGTTTGATGGGCTGAACGACCGACTCCTGCTCCTATTTTCTGTTTCTCTGCACCACACTGTCTTTTGGGTTTCCCGACTGCTACCAGACCTCCTCTGTTCCCAGCTTGTCTCATTTACTGAAGAACTCTCGGTATGCAACAGCTTTATTCTCTCAACTTTAAAGTTTGAACAAAGGAAAGTGAATTTCTAAAGGTTATCTTCTGCAATTGAATAAAGCTGCCAGTTAGAAACAGGTTTCAAAAGCACACAGATTGCTTGATAAAATACAAGCCATCAATCCACATTTCTTATGGGCATAGTGGGCTGTGAAAGCCTTGTCTGCAGGACTCCCTGATGGGGAAAGTGCAACGGTCATGGATAGGTGTAATCAATTAGTAGGCTAGAAGTCAATATTAAACGTTTCTATGAATGGATTTGCCAAGATGTTAGGTCATAATAAAATATATTGTTGTGCTGGCTTTAATCTACATTCTTGCCTTCCCTGTGCAGCAACACAAATGATGTGGAGATGCCGGCGTTGGACTGGGGTGAGCACAGTAAGAAGTCTTACAACACCAGGTTAAAGTCCCAACATGTTTGTTTCAAACACTAGCTTTCGGAGCACTGCTCCTTGTGAGGAAGGAGCTGCGCTCCAAAAGCTAGTGTTTGAAACAAACATGTTGGACTTTAACCTGGTGCTGTAAGACTTCTTACAGCAACACAAAGGCAGCAGGCAATCTCTCCCTGCATGCAGGGACCAATTTAACATTGTAACATAATGCTGGCAAAGTTACCACTCTCTCGGAAAATATAATAAAGAAGTTCTAAGAAATGGAACGGGACAATTTTCCAATCAAATAAGGAAAATTCTTTGTTGTAAAACACCAAGGGTTGGTACCTGGGACTTTGATGTTGTGGCCATTTCAGAGACATGGATAGAGCAGGGACAGGAATGGTTGTTGCAGGTTCCGGGGTTTAGGTGTTTTAGTAAGCTCAGAGAAGGGGGCAAAAGAGGGGGAGGTGTGGCGCTGCTAGTCAAGGACAGTATTACGGTGGCGGAAAGGATGCTAGATGGGGACTCTTCTTCCGAGGTAGTATGGGCTGAGGTTAGAAACAGGAAAGGAGAGGTCACCCTGTTGGGAGTTTTCTATAGGCCACCTAATAGTTCTAGGGATGTAGAGGAAAGGATGGCGAAGATGATTCTGGAAAAGAGTGAAAGTAACAGGGTAGTTGTTATGGGAGACTTTAACTTTCCAAATATTGACTGGAAAAGATATAGTTCGAGTACATTAGATGGGTCGTTCTTTGTACAATGTGTGCAGGAGGGTTTCCTGACACAATATGTTGACAGGCCAACAAGAGGCGAAGCCACATTGGATTTGGTTTTGGGTAATGAACCAGGCCAGGTGTTAGATCTGGAGGTAGGTGAGCACTTTGGAGACAGTGACCACAATTCGGT